>NC_069504.1:1086877333-1087187333 GCF_027579735.1 Bombina bombina
ATTTCTCTTAACACATTTTTATTTAGCCATAACAGCTTTGTTTTTTTATTTTTATTTTTATAACCATATGGTATGTGTTGATATGTATATTTATTTAACACATTTTTAAATATTATCCATTTATTCTCTGTATTTTTATTAGAAAATACATTGTCCCAATTTATATTATTTAATGATTTCCTTAAATCGTTGAATTTTGCTTTCTTGAAATTAAAAGTCTTAGTTAAGCCTTTAAAACACTGCATTTGAAAATAGATTTCAAATGTGACCATGTTATGATCACTGTTACCCAAATGTTCTTTAACTTCTATGTTTGATATTATATCTGTATTGTTTGATAGCACTAAATCCAAAATCGCTTTACTCCTAGTTGGCTCCTCTATTAATTGTGACAAGAAGTTATCCCTGAGAACATTTAAAAATCTATCCCCCTTAGCTGAATTACTAGTTTCATTGGCCCAGTTTATATCAGGGTAGTTAAAATCTCCCATAATTACAGCACTATTATTAGAAGCCTTACCTATTTGGATAAGTAGTTGATTTTCCTCCAGGTCACTAATGTTGGGAGGCTTGTAGCATGTTCCTAGTAATATTTTTTTAGGATTTTTCCCCCCACTCTTTATTTCAACCCACAGGGTCTCTACATTGTCACTTGTATCATAAATATCTTCCCTTATTGTAGGTTTAAGGTTAGGTTTAATATACATGCAGATTCCTCCACCCCTTTTGTTATTCCTGTCCCTCCTAAATAATGTATACCCCTCTAAGTTAACTGCCCAGTCATGTGAATCATCCCACTAAGTTTCAGTTATACTGATAACATCATAGTACTCTTCTGCAACTAAGAGCGTCAGCTCCCCCATTTTACCTGTCATGCTTCTTGCATTTGTTGTCATACATTTAATTTTCATGTGCTTTCTGCTGCTACTTGGTGTGCTTTCCTCTATATTTTCTAATGTGACATTTCTTAAGTCATCCCTTCCTTGAGATATTAAGGGATTGTCATATTCACAGACTGATCTCTCTGTTCTATTTTGTTCTAACTGACCCTCCCCCCCTTTGCCTAGTTTAAAAGGTTCTCTAAACGTGCTACCATCCTTTCCCCCAACACACCTGCACCCATGTCATTCAGGTGCAATCCATCCTTACTGTACAAATTGTACCCTAGTGAAAAATCAGCCCAGTGTTCTAAAAAGTCAAACCCCTCATTTTTACACCATGTTTTTAGCCATGAATTAACAGACCTTAACTCCTTCTGCCTTACTGAATTAGCACACGGCACTGGTAATATCTCAGAAAATATTACTTTGGAGGTCCTTGCTTTAAGCTTGCTACCTAACTCCCTGAAGTCATTTTTTAGGACCAATTCCTTCATTAGTACCAATATGCACCATGACTGCAGGATCAGACCCACATCCCTCTAACAATCTATCAATACGCTCCACAATATGCCTAACACGAGCCCCTGGAAGACAGCAAACTGTTCTATGTAAAGGGTCTGGATGACAAATTACCCTATCAACCTTCCTAATAATAGAGTCTCCTACCACCAACATCTGCCTTTGGCCCTGACTTGTATGCCCCTCTTCCATGACTGAAGGACTGCCCACCATAGTATGCTCCTCTTCCACAGCTAAAGGACTGTTCACTATACTAGGCAACACAGCCCTCTCTGACACTGCCACCCCTGAACTGATATCCCCAACATCTTCACTTAATCTGGCAAATCTATTGGGGTGTACCAGCTCAGAACTGGCCCGTCTCTTCCGCTTACCTTTACTTCGCCCTCTGACTGTGACCCAGCTACATCCTGGAGTCTCCTCATCTGAATCCTCCCCATTCCCACTGCTGGAACCATTAACAACCAGCTCAGTCCTATCCATTTCCCTTTCAAGTGTCTGAATTTCATGTAGTGTTGCAATTCGTTCCTCCAGTTCCCCAATACGAGTTTCTAAAGAGACAATATGCTCACACTTGCCACAAACATATAATCCCAGAAGCAGCTGCTCCAGTGATGCAAACATGTTGCAAGCTGTACACTGAATGAGATTCTCACACATTCTTAATAAAAGGTTTAACTTAAAAGTATAAAATATATTTCCCCTTGGTTACCCCAAAACCTTTTTTATCATGCCCTCGGGGACTTAAATGCTAAATTTCCTTATTATTTAAGTTAAGTCTTCACCTGTTAAACCAATAGGGCTCGCCCAGAAGGGTCATTCTGACCTATATGCTAGAAATGTTACACATACAAAGCACTAATATTGTTCTAATGATATAATGTTCAGTTTGTATTTCATGTTGTAATGAAAGTCTTGTTTATACTCATTTACTGTGATATCAGAGGGATAGACCAGGCAGATGTTGTTTGCTTAGAATAGATCCACCTCTCTCACAGACAGACCCCCCCCCCCCCGCTATCCTATACTATAACTTGATAATATTTGTTTAGAGCAAAGATACGACACCATTTCCCCCAATTATGGTGTATAATTTCACAGATACACTATGTGTTGAAAATGTTTACTACAGTTTTTTTTCTGTTTGTTACTGTTTCGATATATATGTTTTTGAAGTCTCGAATGTTCCAACATGTGTTTATCCCAAAGTCAGGAGTTCGATATACCATTATCTCAAGTCATCCAAAATAAGTTTCATGCTAACAATTCATGTCAACAATAACAATGAATAATCTTAAAATCTTGTCCCATAACGTAAAGGATCTCAATATTCCGCAAAAAAGATCTGTGGCAGTTAAAGACTATAAAAGACTACACTGTGATGTGGTGATGATTCAAGAGACCCACTTTAAAAGAGGCCATGAGCCCAAATCCTCCTTTTTGAAATTTGGCCCTACATATTTTGCCTCAAACTCCACTAAGCATAATGGTGTAGGAATACTAATCAATAAAAACACCCCCCTTAAGGTTAACTCAGTTACCAGGGACAGGGAGGGTAGGTATTTAATTCTCACGGGGTCTTTCCACCATAAAAATATTACATTAGTTTATATCTATGCCCCCAGCCTAGACTCCCCTAGTTTTTTTCAGCATATATGTAAAAGAATTATGGACACACGCCAAGGTTGTTTGATGATTGGTGGTGATTTTAACATAGCCTTAGACCCATTAATAGATTGCTCCACAGGCACATATTCAACCTCTACCAAAGTCCTACACCTAGTCAAAACCCATCTCTCCTCCTTAGCAGTTCATGATGCTTGGCGCCTGCACCATCCTAAAGTTAGAGACTACACCTTCTATTCCTACCCACACCAACATTACTCCAGGATAGACTATCTCATGATCGATGTCACCAGCCTGGCACAAGTTACACGAACAGAGATTCTTCCCATAACGTGGTCAGACCACGCCATGATTAGTTGTACACTAAACTTCCCACTGCAACCCCACCTGCAGCGAACCTGGAGACTAGATGAGACCCTTTTAAAAGATCCCATGATCAGAATTCAAATGGCCAACAAACTAGAAGAGTATTTCAAGCTAAATGATACTCCTGGCATTAATCCCCAACACTTATGGAATGCACATAAGTGCTTTTTACGTGGAGAACTAATAGCTATGAAATCTGCCAAAATAAAACAAAACCATATTTACCTTTCTTCTCTATTGGCAGATTTAAACAAATTACAGGAAATACATAAGGCCTTCCCTAGTGATCGTTCCCTATTAGACAGTCTAGACCATAAGAGGCAACAGCTCAATTGCTACCTAGGCAAGGAAGCTAAACGAAACGCTTTATATCTAAAGAAGAAATTCTATGAGGGGGCAAACAAGCAAGGGAGGATGTTAGCCAGACAACTGAAGAGAAAAACACTTAGTAGATATATCACACATATTAAGGATGAAAAGGGCAAGGACTGTTATACATCTGTGGACATAGCAGAAAAGTTCAGACAGTACTATGAATCATTATATAACCTGAATCGTAGTGATACAGCCCCAACAGACAATGCCATACAAGATTATTTAGCACAATTAGGCCTCCCCAAAATCACATCAGAACAAAAAGATGACTTAGACGCCCCTTTCACATCATCTGAGATTCTGAATGCAATCAAATCCCTTAAGGGGGGCAAAGCACCGGGACCGGACGGCTTTGGAAATGAGTATTATACCACTTTTAAAGACCTCTTGACTCCCTACCTTCTACGATATTTCCATACGATTGAAGAGGACTGTATGTTTCCCCCCATAGCTTTACAAGCTAAAATAACTTTGATAGCGAAACCAAATAAATAATGCTTGTTTATCCCAAATTACAGACCTATTTCTTTATTTAATTCAGACATTAAAATATATGCTAAAATTATGGCAAATCGCCTGAATAAAGTACTGCCCCAAATTATTCACCAAGACCAGGTGGGCTTTGTCCCTTTCCGTGAAGCCAAAGATAACACAGTGCGCAACCTACATTTACTATGGTATGCCCGTTCGCATAATATTCCCTCTGTTTGGCTGTCCACGGATGCGGAAAAGGTCTTCGACCGTGTCGGATGGCCTTTCCTTAAAGCCGTACTCAACTCATTTGGGCTAGGGGCTAAGACTATACACAAAATCTTTGCTCTATACAACAAACCTAGTGCCCAGATTACTCTTAATGGTATCATATCTGACTCATTGCAAATAACAAATGGGACGAGACAGGGATGCCCCTTGTCCCCACTGCTGTTTGCCTGCCTCATAGAAGCCCTAGCAACTAAAATTAGATCAAATAGAAATATACAGGGATTCCCCATAGGTGGGGAGGTATATAAGATGTCATTATACGCAGATGACATTCTGTTTTCACTACAAAACCCTATAGATTCTATCCCACCACTGTTAGAAGAATTGGAGTTATTCAATAAGCTAACAAATTTCAAAATAAACAAAACCAAATCAGAAATGTTAGGGGTTGCCCTAGACTCTACGACACGTTGATCTCCAATAGATGTTCATTTAAATGGTGTAAAGGGTCCCTGACATACCTAGGAGTCCAACTTACAGATAATGTAGACACACTTTTTTCATTAAACTACACCCCGATTAAAACAGCTTTGATGAGGGATCTCTCGTCATGGACGAGGAGAAATCTCTCCTGGCTAGGAAGAATTCATAGAGTTAAGATGAATGCTTTCCCCCGCTTACTTTATATTATGCATACACTTCCCATACCTATCCCCAATAATTACACCCAGCAAATGCAGCGTTTGTTCGGGTCGTTCATATGGAATAGACGTCCCCCCAGGATTAATAAACGTATTATGACTCGCTCAGTGACACAGGGAGGCCTTGGGGTCCCAGAAATTGAGAGTTACCGTAGGTCTATATTCTTGCAG
Organism: Bombina bombina; assembly: GCF_027579735.1. Lineage (NCBI taxonomy): Eukaryota > Metazoa > Chordata > Amphibia > Anura > Bombinatoridae > Bombina > Bombina bombina. The sequence goes on from NC_069504.1 coordinate 1,086,882,675, forward strand.
AGAATTTTAGACTGGAGAATACACAGTGCACATAAGAGGTGGATCCGACTAGAGGAGAGACTCAATGAGGGGGTTCACCTCCCCTCAATCTGCTGGAAACCTAATTTTCATGTCTCCAGTGGTCGGATTACTAACCCATTTATGCAGGAGACCCTTAGGGTCTGGGAATATGCCACTAGAATGAACCCTTATCTGACTTCATGCCCTAGCCCCCTGACATCTCTTGCGTACAATGATGAGTTTTCACTGCTTCCGCTTGCTAGAAATGGGGTAGAAGAAGACATAATAAAAGAGACTGTCATTGCCCAAATTACTGCTAATGAGCAAATAAACACCCAAGCCCAGATGCTGGAAAAAGAATACTCATGGGCCGCTAATTGGTTCTCATATAGAAGGGTACACCATTACGTGACAACACACGAACATCACCCTAACATGACTAGACCATTGACAGTAATAGAAAAATTATTTTCCTCATCCCCACCACTCAGACATAGTCTCTCTTATTTATATAGCATTATCACTCACCCTCCCCCGGGCGATCTTACTCAATCCATAGAGGCTTGGGAAAAAGAACTAGGGCTTCCAATAATGCCCCAAACAGCCACCAATATCTTTCACAATACCAAGGCCTGCTCCACATCATCCCGAATAAAGGAAATAAACCTCAAAATTCTCCATTCTTGGTATATGACCCCCAAGAGGATTCATAAATTATTTCCTAACACCAATAATACTTGCTGGAGATGCGGTCATGTGGGTAGTGGCATGGGCCACATGTGGTGGTGGTGCTCTCACCTAAATTACCTGTGGAGAAATATAATAGCTGAGATAGAAAGTATTTTTCAAATAATCCTCCCCCTAGACCCTCTCGTGTGGCTACTTAATAAATCAATCAAGCTCCCACAGGCTCACCATAAACCACTCTTAAGAATCATGATCAATGGGGTTAAAACACTGGTAGCACAGAATTGGAAATCTAAAGAGGTCCCCTCAATAAAAATGTGGCAAAATAAAGTTACTGAACTAATTGAACTAGAGGAATATGGCTCCTACACCTTAAATAAAAGAGATTGTTTTATAGAACTACAGAATACTTGGGAACAGTACCTAAAAACTTGTTGAACTAAATCTCTGTCTTGCCTAATGTCTAAACCTGTATCTCCTTGACTCAATGTGACTTATTAGTGAATGGCTATTATATTTTCAGAAATATTAGAACTCATTGATAGCTGTGATGGCTGGAAACATTGAGACTCTTATGTTTAAGTTATGTAAATTAGTTAAAAGAACTAGAGTAATAAAACTAGAATCCAAGAAACATGCTAAGTTGTACTAGAAACGCACAGGAATGTCTCCTTTAATTACATGTCATCTGAAAATGTACATGAAACTGTATTTGATTTGTAACTAATTTTTCTTTGAGATGTTGTAAACTATTACTGATTGGATTCTTAATAAAAACATTTTGAAAAAAAAAAAAAATCTGTCCAAAATCATTGGGTATCGGATAGGATTCAAAGTAAGACCTCCTGTGAGAAGATTTTTTCTCTCACACATTCCTGTAAATCCAGTAAAAGCTCAGGCTTTTCTGAAGTGTGTTTCAGACCTGGAGTCTTCAGGGGTGATCATGCCAGTTCCTCCTCAGGAACAAGGTTTGGGGTTTTATTCGAACCTATTCATTGTACCAAAGAAAGAAAATTTGTTCAGACCAGTTCTGGATCTGAAAATTTTGAATCATTATGTAAGAGTACCAACTTTCAAGATGGTGACTTTAACGACTATTCTGCCTTTTGTTCAGCAAGGACATTATATGTCCACAATAGACTTGCAGGATGCATACCTTCATATTCCGATTCATCCAGAACACTTTCAGTTTCTGAGATTCTCTTTTCTAGACAAGCATTACCAATTTGTTGCTCTTCCATTTGGCCTAGCAACAGCTCCAAGAATCTTTTCAAAGGTTCTGGGTGCCCTATTATCTGTAATCAGAGAACAGGGTATTGCGGTGTTTCCTTATTTGGACGATATCTTGGTACTAGCTCAGTCTTTACATACTGCAGAATCTCACACGAATCAACTAGTGTTGTTTCTTCGGAAACATGGTTGGAGGATCAATTTACCAAAAAGTTTCTTGATTCCTCAGACAAGGGTCACCTTTTTAGGCTTCCAGATAGATTCAGTGTCCATGACTCTGTCTCTAACAGACAAGAGACGTTTAAGATTGGTCGCAGCATGCCGGTACCTTCAGTCTCAGTCATTCCCTTCAGTACCTATGTGAATGGAAGTTTTAGGTCTCATGACTGCAGCATCGGACGCAATCCCCTTTGCTCGTTTTCACATGAGACCTCTACAGCTTTGTATGCTGAATCAATGGTGCAGGGATTATACAAAGATATCACAATTAATATCCTTGAATCCCAATGTACGACACTCTCTGACATGGTGGATAGATCACCATCGTTTGGTTCAAGGGGCTTCTTTTGTTCGCCCAACCTGGACTGTGATCACAACAGATGCGAGTCTTTCAGGTTGGGGAGCTGTTTTGGGGTCTCTGACAGCACAAGGGGTTTGGAAATCTCAAGAGGCGAGATTACCAATAAATATTTTAGAACTCCGTGCAATTCTGAGGGCTCTTCAGTTCTGGCCTCTACTAACGAGAGAACCGTTAATTTGTTTTCAGACAGACAATATCACAACTGTGGCTTATGTCAATCATCAGGGTGGGACTCACAGTCCCCAAGCTATGAAAGAAGTATCTCGGATACTTGCTTGGGCGGAATCCAGCTCCAGTCTAATCTCTGCGGTGCATATCCCAGGTGTAGACAATTGGGAGGCGGATTATCTCAGCCGCCAGACTTTACATCCAGGGGAGTGGTCTCTCCATCCATATGTGTTTTCTCAGATTGTTCAGATGTGGGGTCTTCCAGAGATAGATCTCATGGCTTCTCATCTAAACAAGAAACTTCCCAGATACCTGTCCAGGTCCAGGGATGTTCAGGCGGTAAGCAGTGGATGCGCTGACACTTCCTTGGTGTTATCAACCTGCTTACATCTTCCCGCCTCTAGTTCTTCTTCCAAGAGTGATTTCCAAAATCATCATGGAACAGTCTTTTGTGTTGCTGGTGGCTCCAGCATGGCCTCACAGGTTTTTGGTATGCGGATCTGGTTCGGATGTCCAGTTGCCCGCCTTGGCCACTTCCGTTACGGCCGGACCTACTATCTCAAGGTCCGTTTTTCCATCAGGATCTGAAATCATTAAATTTGAAGGTATGGAAATTGAACGTTTAGTTCTAAGTCATAGAGGTTTCTCTGATTCAGTGATTAATACTATGTTACAAGCTCCTAAGTCTGTCTCTAGAAAGATTTATTATAGAGTTTGGAAGACTTACATTTCATGGTGTTCTTCTCATAATTTCTCCTGGCATTCTTTTAGAATTCCTAGAATTTTGCAGTTTCTTCAGGATGGTTTGGATAAGGGTTTGTCTGCAAGTTCCTTGAAAGGACAAATCTCCGCTCTTTCTGTTTTATTTCACAAAAAAATTGCTATACTTCCTGATATACACTGTTTTGTACAGGCTTTAGTTCGTATTTAGCCTGTCATTAAGTCAATTTCTCCTCCTTGGAGTCTTAATTTGGTTCTGAGGGCTTTACAGGCTCCTCCATTTGAACCTATGCATTCTTTGGACATTAAACTACTTTCTTGGAAAGTGTTGTTCCTTTTCGCTATCTCTTCTGCTAGAAGTGTTTCTAAACTATATGCTCTTTCTTGTGAGTCTCCTTTTCTGATTTTTCATCAGGATAAGGCAGTTTTGCGGACTTCTTTTCAATTTTTACCTAAGGTTGTGAATTCTAACAATATTAGTAGAGAAATTTTTGTCCCTTCTTTATGTCCTAATCCTAAGAATTCTTTGGAGAAATCCTTGCATTCTTTGGATGTGGTAAGAGCTTTGAAATATTATGTGGAAGCTACTAAAAATTTCAGGAAGACTTCTAGTCTATTTGTTTTATTTTCTGGTCCTAGGAAAGGTCAGAAAGCTTCTGCTATTTCCTTGGCTTCTTGGTTGAAACTTTTGATTCATCAAGCTTATTTGGAGTCGGGTCAAACCCCGCCTCAGAGAATTACAGCTCATTCTACTAGATTAGTCTCTACTTCATGGGCTTTTAAGAATGAAGCTTCAGTTGATCAGATTTGCAAAACAGCCACTTGGTCCTCTTTTGCATACATTTACTAAATTCTACCATTTTGATGTATTTGCTTCTTTGGAAGCAGTTTTTGGTAGAAAAGTTAGTTTGATTCTTCTGCTTTTTGATTTAAGTTTTTTTCTTCAAAAGTGAAAATAACTTATTTTTGGGTTGTGGATTATTTTCTCAGCGGAATATGGCTGTTTTTTGTTTTATTCCCTCCCTCTCTAGTGACTCTTGAGTGGAAGACTCCACATCTTGGGTATTGATATCCCATATGTCACTAGCTCATGGACTCTTGCCAATTACATGAAAGAAAACATAATTTATGTAAGAAAGAGTCCATGAGGCCCACCCTTTTTATGGTGGTTATGATTTTTTGTATAAAGCACAATTATTTCCAAATTTCCTTTGTTGATGCTTTCTACTCCTTTCTTTATCACCCCACTGCTTGGCTATTCGTTAAACTGAATTGTGGGTGTGGTGAGGGGTGTATTTATAGGCATTTTGAGGTTTGGGAAACTTTGCCCCTCCTGGTAGGATTGTATATCCCATATGTCACTAGCTCATGGACTCTTGCCAATATGAAAGAAATGAATTTATCAGGTAAGTTCTTACATAAATTATGTTATTTTACCTGCTCTAATCCAAGGCAATCCTGAAAACCTGGCCTGTTGGGGAGGCCTGAGGACAGGTTTGAAAGCCAGTGCTTTAATTTAATTTTAAGCAACACACACCCAGTCTTCTAAACACACATACAATCACCCCAGTGCGCTCTCACTTACACACACCCAGTCTTCAAAACACACATACAATCACCCCAATGCTCTCTCACTTACACCCAGTCTTCTAAACACACATACATCACCCCAATGCTCTCTCACTTACACACACCCAGTCTTCTAAACACACATACATCACCCCAATGCTCTCTCACTTACACACACACAGTCTTCTAAACACACATATATCACCTCAACGCTCTCTCACTTACACACACCGAGTCTTCTAAACACACATACATCACCCCAATGCTCTCTGACTTACACACACACAGTCTTCTAAACACACATACATCACCTCAACGCTCTCTCACTTACACACACACAGTCTGCTAAACACACATACAATCACCTCAGTGCGCTCTCACTTACACACACACACAGTCTTCTAAACACACATACAATCACCCCAATGCTCTCTCACTTACACACACACAGTCTTCTAAACACACATACAATCACCCCAATGCTCTCTCACTTACACACACACACACAGTCTTCTAAACACACATACAATCACCGCAATGCTCTCTCACTTACACACACACAGTCTTCTAAACACACATACAATCACCCCAATGCTCTCTCACTTACACACACCCAGTCTTCTAAACACACATACAATCATCTCAGTGCGCTCTCACTTACACACACACACAGACTTCTAAACACACATACAATCACCTCAGTGCGCTCTCACTTACACACACACACACAGTCTTCTAAACACACATACAATCACCTCAGTGCGCTCTCACTTACACACACCCAGTCTTCTAAACACACATACAATCACCCCAATGCTCTCTCACTTACACACACCCAGTCTTCTAAACACACAATCACCTCAGTACGCTCTCACTTACACACACACACACAGTCTTCTAAACATATATACAATCACCTCAGTGCGCTCTCACTTACACACACCCAGTCTTCTAAACACACATACAATCACCCCAATGCTCTCACACACACCCAGGCTTCTAAACACACATACAATAACCCCAATGCTCTCTCACTTACACACACCCAGTCTTCTAAACACACATACAATCACCCCAATGCTCTCTCACTTACACACACACAGTCTTCTAAACACACATACAATCACCCCAGTGTGCTCTTACTTACACACACCCAGTCTTCTAAACACACATACAATCATCCCAGTGCTCTCTCACACATACACACACAGTCTTCTAAACACACATACAATCACCCCAGTGCTCTCTCACTTACACACTCACAGTCTTCTAAACGCACATACAATCACCCCAGTTCGCTCTCACTTACACACACCCAGTCTGCTAAACACATATACAATCACCCCAATGCTCTCTCACTTACATACACCCAGTCTGCTAAACACACATACAATCACCCCACTGCTCTCTCACTTACACACACACAGTCTTCTAAACACACATACATTCACCCCAATGCTCTTTCACTTACACACACCCAGTCTTTTAAACACACATACAATCACCCCAATGCTCTCTCACTTACACACACAGAGGGGTACTTATCAAGCCGTCTACTTTACCTGCCTTCGCCGGTCCAATATGCCCGCCTAAGCTCGACTCACATCGCCGCCGCGGACCTGAATACGTTCGCCTAAGTTATCAAAAAAGCTGTCAAAAAGCTGCGCACCAAGTACGGGGCGATGAGCAGCGGACTGTGATAGTTATCACTCATCCGATCTCGCTGCTCTTCGGCTTTTTCACAGGTTTATTGATACCCCTGTCACTAAGCACTCACACTAAATACACTGTTCTACCTCCTATACCGGTGCCCCCGGAGCCCCCCGCAACTAAATAAAGTTAGTAACCCCTAAACAGCCACTCCTAGACCCCGCCGCAACTCTTATAAATGTATTAACCCCTAAACCGCCGCTCCCGGACACCGCCGCCACCTACATTATACCTAGTAACCCCTATCCTGCCCCCCCTATACCGCCGCCACCTATAATAAATTTATTAACCCCTATCCTGCGGATCCCGGACCCCGCCGCAACTAAATAAATAGTTTAACCGCTAAACTGCCGCTCCCGGACCCCGCCGCAACCTATATTAAACATATTAACCCCTAATCTGCGCCCCCTACACCGTCGCCACCTATAATAAATTTATTAACCCCTATACTGACCCCCTACACCGCCGCAACTCTAATAAAATTATTAACCCCTAAACCTAAGTCTAACACTAACCCTAACACCCCCCTAACTTAAATATTAATTAAATACATCTAAATAAATTTAACTCTTATTAACTAAATGAATCCTATTTAAAACTAAATGCTTACCTTAAAATAAACCCTAATAAAGCTACAATATAAATAATAATTATATTGTAGCTATCTTAGGATTTATATTTATTTTACAGGCAACTTTCAATTTATTTTAACTAGGTACAATAGTTATTAAATAGTTATTAACTATTTAATAGCTACCTAGTTAAAATAAAGAGAAATTAACCTGTAAAATAAATCCTAACCTAAGTTACAATTACACCTAACACTACACTATACTTTAATAAATGAATCCTATTTAAAACTAAATACTTACCTGTAAAATAAACCCTAACAGCTAGATTTAGAGTTGGGCGGTAGCCGTCAAAACCAACGTTAGAGGCTCCTAACGCTGGTTTTGGGCTACCGCCGGTATTTAGAGTCAGTCATTAAAGGGTCTAACGCTCACTTTCCAGCCGCGACTTTTCCATACCGCAGATCCCCTTACGTCAATTGCGTATCCTATCTTTTCAATGGGATCTTTCTAACGCCGGTATTTAGAGTCGTGGCTGGAGTGAGAGTTAGAACTCTAACGACAAAACTCCAGCCGCAGAAAAAAGTCAGTAGTTAAGAGCTTTCTGGGCTAACGCCGGTTCATAAAGCTCTTAACTACTGTGCTCTAAAGTACACTAACACCCATAAACTACCTATGTACCCCTAAACTGAGGTGCCGCCACTCTAGGCTGCCACCTACGTTATCCCTATGAACCCCTAATCTGCTGCCCCTAACACCGCCGACCCCTATATTATATTTATATTTAGGGGGCTTAGAGTAGGTGTAATTAGTTTAAAATTGTTGTAATTTTTTTCTAATGTTTGTAAATATTTTTTTATTTTTTGTACTTTAGTTAGTTTATTTAATTGTATTTATTTGTAGGAATTGTATTTAATTAATTTATTGATAGTGTAGTGTTAGGTTTAATTGTAACTTAGGTTAGGATTTATTTTACAGGTAATTTTGTTATTATTTTAAATAGGTAACTATTAAATAGTTATTAACTATTTAATAGCTATTGTACCTGGTTAAAATAATTACAAAATTGCCTGTAAAATAAATATTAATCCTAAAATAGCTACAATATAATTATAATTTATATTGTAGCTATATTAGGGTTTACTTTACAGGTAAGTATTTAGCTTTAAATAGGAATAAGTTATTTAATAAGAGTTAATTTATTTTGTTAGAATAAAATTATATTTAACTTAGGGGGGTGTTAGGGTTAGGGTTAGAATTAGCTTTAGGGGTTAAAAAATTTATTAGAGTAGCGGTGAGCTCCGATCGGCAGATTAGGGGTTAATACTTGAAGTTAGGTGTCAGCAATGTTAGGGAGGGCAGATTAGGGGTTAATACTATTTCTTATAGGGTTATTGAGGCGGGAGTGAGGCGGATTAGGGGTTAATAACTTTATTATAGTAGCGCTCAGGTCCGGTCGGCAGATTAGGGGTTAATAAGTGTAGTTAGGTGGAGGCGACATTGGGGGCGGCAGATTAGGGGTTAATAAATATAATATAGGGGTCGGCGATGTTAGGGCAGCAGATTAGGGGTACATAGGGATAACGTAGGTGGCGGGGGTGTACGGAGCAGCAGATTAGGGGTTAATAATAATATGCAGGGGTCAGCGATAGCGGGGGCGGCAGATTAGGGGTTAATAAGTGTAAGGTTAGGGGTGTTTAGACTCGGGGTACATGTTAGAGTGTTAGGTGCAGACGTAGGAAGTGTTTCCCCATAGGAAACAATGGGGCTGCGTTAAGAGCTGAACGCGGCTTTTTTGCAGGTGTTAGGTTTTTTTCAGCTCAAACAGCCCCATTGTTTTCTATGGGGGAATCGTGCAAGAGCACGTTTTTGAAGCTGGCCGCGTCCATAAGCACCGCTGGTATCGAGAGTTGCAGTGGCGTTAAATTATGCTCTAGGCTCCCTATTTGGAGCCTAACGCACTGAAAACCCAGCCATTCTGTGAACTCTAAATACCAGCGGTATTTAAAAGGTGCGGGGGAAAAAAAGCATGCATTAGCTACGCGGGTCGTTACCGACAAAACTCTAAATCTAGGCGTAAGATAGCTACAATGCTCGGCTGAGTGAAGACGACTCAAGGTAGGATGATCTTCAGGGGGGTAGTGTTAGGTTTATTTAAGGGGGGTTTGGGTTAGATTAGGGGTATGTGGGTGGTGGGTTTTAATGTTGGGGGGGGGTTGTATTTTTCTTTTACAGGCAAAAGAGCTGTTTTATTTGGGGCATGCCCCGCAAAAGGCCCTTTTAAAGGTTGGTAAGGCAAAAGAGCTGTTTACTTTTTAATGTAGAATAGGGTAGGGAATTTTTTTATTTTGGGGGGCTTTGTTATTTTATTAGGGGGCTTAGATTAGGTGTAAGTAGCTTAAAATTGTTGTAATATTTTTTAAATGTTTGTAACTTATTTTTTTTTATTTTTTGTAACTTAGCTTTTTTTATTTTTTTTACTTTAGTTAGTTTATTGAATTGTATTTAATTGTAGTTATTTGTAGCTCATTTATTTAATTCATTTAATGATAGTGTAGTGTTAGGTTTAATTGTAACTTAGGTTAGGATTTATTTTACAGGTAATTTTGTATTTCTTTTAGCTAGGTAGTTATTAAATAGTTAATAACTATTTAATAACTATTCTAACTAGCTAAAATAAATACAAAGTTACCTGTAAAATAAATATAAATCCTAAAATAGCTACAATGTAATTATTAATTACATTGTAGCTATCTTAGGGTTTATTTTACAGGTAAATATTTAGTTTTAAATAGGATTAATTTATTAAAGTATAGTGTAGTGTTAGGTGTAATTGTAACTTAGGTTAGGATTTATTTTACAGGTAAATTTCTCTTATTTTAGCTAGGTAGCTATTAAATAGTTAATAACTATTTAATAGCTATTGTACCTAGTTAAAATAAATTGAAAGTTTCCTGTAAAATAAAAATAAATCCTAAGATAGCTACAATATAATTATTATTTATATTGTAGCTATATTAGGGTTTATTTTAAAGGTAAGTATTTAGTTTTAAATAGGATTAATTTAGTTAATAAGAGAAATATTATTTATATTTATTTAATTAATATTTAAATTAGGGGGGTGTTAGGGTTAGGGGTTACACTTAGGTTTAGGGGTTAATAATTTTATTACAGTGGCGGCGGTGTAGGTGGGGGCAGGATAGGGGTTAATAAATTTATTATAGGTGGCGACGGTGTAGGGGGGGCAGATTAGGGGTTAATAAATTTAAGATAGGTTGCGACGGGCTCCGGGAGTGGCCGTTTAGGGGTTAAACTATTTATTTAGTTGCGGCGGGGTCCGGGATCAGCAGGATAGGGGTTAATAACTTTATTATAGAGGGCGGCGGTATAGGGGGGGCAGGATAGGGGTTAATAGGTATAATGTAGGTGGCGGCGGGGTCTGGGAGCGGCGGTTTAGGGGTTAATACATATATTATAGTTGCGGAGGGGACCGGGAGCGGCGGTTTAGGGGTTAATACATTTATTATAGCTTGCGGTGGGCTCCGGGAGAGGCGGTTTAGGGGGTAATAAGTTTATTAGAGTGGCGGTGGGCTCCGGGAGCGGCGGTTTAGGGGGTAATAACTTTATTTAGTTGCGGCGGTGTAGGGGGGGACAGATTAGGGGTGTTTAGACTCGGGGTACATGTTAGGGTGTTAGGTGCAGACGTTTCCCATAGAAATCAATGGGATGTCTGGCAGCAGCGAACCTGAACTTTGGTCAGACTCCCATTGATTCCTATGGGATCCGCCGCCTCCAGGGTGGCGGATTGAAAACCAGGTACGCTGGGCCGGAAAAGTGCCGAGCGTACCTGCTAGTTTTTTTATAACTAGCAAAAGTAGTCAGACTGTGCCGCACTTGTGTGTGGAACATCTGGAGTGACGTAAGAATCGATCTGTGTCGGACTGAGTCCGGCGGATCGAAGCTTACGTCACAAAATTCTACTTTTGCCGGTATCTAGGGCTTGATAACTAAGGCGAATCAGCCTCGCCACAAATACGCTGCAGAATTCCAGCGTATTTGAGGTTGACAGCTTGATAAGTACCCCTCATAGTCTTCTAAACACACATACAATCACCCCACTGCTCTCTCACTTACACACACACACAGTCTTCTAAACACACATACAATCACCCCAGTGCACTCTCACACACACCCAGTCTTCTAAACACAAATACAATCACCCCAATGCTCTCTCACTTACACACACCAAGTCTTCTAAACACACATACAATCACCCCAGTGCTCTCTCACTTACACACACCCAGTCTTCTAAACACACATACAATCACCCCAGTGCACTCTCACACACACCCAGTCTTCTAAACACACATACAATCACCCCAATGCTCTCTCACTTACACACACCCAGTCTTCTAAACACACATACAAACACCCCAGTGCGCTCTCACTTACACACACACACACACACAGTCTTCTAAACACACATACAATCACCCCAATACTCTCTCACTTACACACACCCAGTCTTCTAAACACACATACAATCACCCCAGTGCTCTCTCACTTACACACACACAGTCTTCTAAACACACATACAATCACCCCAAGTGCGCTCTCACTTACACACACACACAGTCTTCTAAACACACATACAATCACCCCAATACTCTCTCACTTACACACACCCAGTCTTCTAAACACACATACATTCACCCCAATGCTCTCTCACTTACACACACCCAGTCTTCTAAACACACATACAATCACCCCAGTGCACTCTCATTTACACACACACAGTTTTCTAAACACACATACAATCACCCCAATGCTCTCTCACTTACACACAAACAATCACCCCAATGCTCTCTCACTTACACACACCCATTCTTCTAAACACACATACAATCACCCCCAGTGCGCTCTCACTTACACACACCCAGTCTTCTAAACACACATACAATCACCCTAATGCGCTCTCAATTACACACATCCAGTCTTCTAAACACAAATACAATCACCCCAGTGCTCTCTCACTTACACACACAGTCTTCTAAACATACATACACAATCACCCCAGTGCTCTCTCACTTACACACACCCAGTCTTCTAAACACACATACAATCACCCCAGTGCACTCTCACACACACCCAGTCTTCTAAACACAAATACAATCACCCCAATGCTCTCTCACTTACACACACCCAGTCTTCTAAACACACATACAATCACCCCAGTGCTCTCTCACTTACACACACCCAGTCTTCTAAACTCACATACAAACACCCCAGTGCACTCTCACTTACACACACACCCAGTCTTCTAAACACACATACAACCACCCCAATGCTCTCTCACTTACACACACACAGTCTTCTAAACACACATACAATCACCCCAGTGCTCTCACACTTACACACACCCAGTCTTCTAAACACACATACAATCACCTCAATGCTCTCTCACTTACACACACCCAGTCTTCTAAACACACATACAATCACCCCAGTGCGCTCTCACTTACACATACCCAGTCTTCTAAACACACATACAATCACCCCAGTGCACTCTCACTTACACACACACAGTCTTCTAAACACACATACACTCACCCCAATGCGCTCTCACTTACACACACCCAGTCTTCTAAACACACATACAATCACCCCAATGCTCTCTCACACACACACAGTCTTCTAAACACACATACAATCACCCCCGGTGCGCTCTCACATAAACACACCCAGTCTTCTAAACACACATACAATCACCCCAATGCTCTCTCACACACACAGTCTTCTAAACACACATACAATCACCCCAGTGCGCTCTCACTTACACCCAGTCTTCTAAACACACATACAATCACGCAAGTGAGCTCTCACTTACACACACCCAGTCTTCTAAAGACACATACACTCACCCCAGTGCGCTCTCACTTACACACACCCAGTCTTCTAAACACACATACAATCACCCCAATGCTCTCTCACACACACACAGTCTTCTAAACACACATACAATCACCCCCGGTGCGCTCTCACATAAACACACCCAGTCTTCTAAACACACATACAATCACCCCAATGCTCTCTCACACACACCGTCTTCTAAACACACATACAATCACCCCAGTGCGCTCTCACTTACACACACCCAGTCTTCTAAACACACATACAATCACCCCAGTGAGCTCTCACTTACACACACCCAGTCTTCTAAAGACACATACACTCACCCCAGTGGGCTTTCACTTCCACACACCCAGTCTTCTAAACACACATACAATCACCCCAGTGCGCTCTCACTTACGCACACCCAGTCTTCTAAACACACATACACTCACCCCAGTGCGCTCTCACTTACACACACCCAGTCTTCTAAACACACACACAATCACCCCAGTGTGCTCTCACTTACACACACCCAGTCTTCTAAACACACATACAATCACCCCAATGCTCTCTCACTTACACACATACAGTCTTCTAAACACACATACAATCACCCCCAGTGCTCTCTCACTTACATACACCCAGTCTTCTAAACACACATACAATCACCCCAATGCTCTCTCATTTACACAAAACCAGTCTTCTAAACACACATACAATCACCCCAGTGCGCTCTCACTTACACACACACAGTCTTCTAAACACACATACAATCACCCCAATGCTCTCTCACTTACACACACCCAGTCTTCTAAACACACATACAATCACCTCAATGCTCTCTCACTTACACACACCCATTCTTCTAAACAAACATAAAATCACCTCAATGCTCTCTCACTTACACACACCCAGTCTTCTAAACACACATACAATCACCCCCAGTGCTCTCTCACTTACACACACCCAGTCTTCAAAACACACATACACTCACCCCCAGTGCGCTCTCACTTAAATACACACAGTCTTCTAAACACACATACAATTTCCCCAGTGCGCTCTCACTTACACACACCCAGTCTTCTAAACACACATACAACCACCCCAATGCTCTCTCACTTACACACACCCAGTCTTCTAAACACAAATACAATCACCCCCAGTGCGCTCTCACTTACACACACCCAGTCTTCTAAACACACATACAATTACCCCAGTGCGCTCTCACTTACACACACACAGTCTTCTAAACACACATACAATCACCCCAATGCTCTCTCACTTACATACACCCAGTCTTCTAAACACACATACAATCACCTCAATACTCTCTCACTTACACACACTCAGTCTTCTAAACACACATACAATCACCTCAATGCTCTCTCACTTACACACACCCAGTCTTCTAAACACACATACAATCACCTCAATGCTCTCTCACTTACACACACACAGTCTTCTAAACACACATACAATCACCCCAATGCTCTCTCACTTACACACACCCAGTCTTCTAAAAACACATACAATCACCCCAATGCTCTCTCACTTACATACACCCAGTATTCTAAACACACATACAATCACTCCAGTGCGCTCTCACTTACACACACACACACTCTTCTAAACACACATACAATCACCCCAATGCTCTCTCACTTACACACACCCAGTCTTCTAAACACACATACAATCACCCCAGTGCTCTCTCACTTACACACACCCAGTCTTCTAAACACACATACAATCACCTCAATACTCTCTCACTTACACACACCCAGTCTTCTAAACACACATACAATCACCCCAATGCTCTCTCACTTACACACATCAAGTCTTCTAAACACACATACAATCAACTCAATGCTCTCCCACTTACACACACCCAGTCTTCTAAACACACATATAATCACCTCAACGCTCTCTCACTTACACACACACAGTCTTCTAAACACACATACAATCACCCCCAGTGCGCTCTCACTTACACACACCCAGTCTTCTAAACACACATACAATCACCCAGTGTGCTCTCACACACCCAGTCTTCTAAACACACATACAATCACCTCTAGTGTTCTCTCACTTACACACACTCAGTCTTCTAAACACACATACAATCACCCCAGTGCGCTCTCACGCACACCCAGTCTTCTAAACACACATACAATCACCTCTAGTGCTCTCTCACTTACACACACCCAGTCTTCTAAACACACATACAATCACCCCAATGCTCTCTCACTTACACACACAGTCTTCTAAACACACATACAATCACCCCAGTGCGCTCTCACTTACACACGCCCAGTCTTCTAAACACACATACAATCACCCCAATGCTCTCTCACTTACATACACCCAGTCTTCTAAACACACATACAATCACCCCAATGCTCTCTCACTTACACACACCCAGTCTTCTAAACACACATACAGTCATCCAGTGCGCTCTCACTTACACACACACACAGTTTTCTAAACACACATACAATCACCCCAATGCTCTCTCACTTACACACACCCAGTCTTCTAAACACACATTCAATAACCCCCAGTGTGCTCTCACTTACACACACCCAGTCTTCTAAACACATATACAGTCACCTAAATGCTCTCTCACTTACACACACACAGTCTTCTAAACACACATACAATCACCTCAATGCTCTCTCACTTACACACACCCAGTCTTCTAAACACACATACATCACCCCAATGCTCTCTCACACATACCCAGTCTTCTAAACACACATACAAACACCCCCAGTGCGCTCTCACTTACACACATCCAGTCTTCTAAACACACATATAATCACCCCCAGTGCGCTCTCACTTACACACACAGTCTTCTAAACACACATACAATCACCTCAGTGCGCTCTCACTTACACACACCCAGTCTTCTAAACACACATACAATCACCCCAATGCTCTCTCACTTACACACACCCAGTCTTCTAAACACACATACAATTACCTCAGTACGCTCTCACTTACACACACACACAGTCTTCTAAACATATATACAATCACCTCAGTGCGCTCTCACTTACACACACCCAGTCTTCTAAACACACATACAATCACCCCAGTGCTCTCTCACTTACACACACCCAGTCTTCTAAACACACATACAATCACCTCAATACTCTCTCACTTACACACACCCAGTCTTCTAAACACACATACAATCACCCCAATGCTCTCTCACTTACACACACCAAGTCTTCTAAACACACGTACAATTAACTCAATGCTCTCCCACTTACACACACCCAGTCTTCTAAACACACATACAATCACCTCAATGCTCTCTTACTTACACAAACCCAGTCTTCTAAACACACATACAATCACCCCACGGCTCTTTCACTTACACACACCCAGTCTTCTAAACACACATACAATCACCTCAATGCTCTCTCACTTACACACACCCAGTCTTCTAAACACACATACAATCACCTCAACGCTCTCTCACTTACACACACACAGTCTTCTAAACACACATACAATCACCCCCAGTGCGCTCTCACTTACACACACCCAGTCTTCTAAACACACATACAATCACCCAGTGTGCTCTCACACACCCAGTCTTCTAACCACACATACAATCACCTCTAGTGTTCTCTCACTTACACACACTAAGTCTTCTAAACACACATACAATCACCCCAGTGCGCTCTCACGCACACCCAGTCTTCTAAACACACATACAATCACCTCTAGTGCTCTCTCACTTACACACACCCAGTCTTCTAAACACACATACAATCACCCCAATGCTCTCTCACTTACACACACAGTCTTCTAAACACACATACAATCACCCCAATGCTCTCTCACTTACATACACCCAGTCTTCTAAACACACATACAATCACCCCAATGCTCTCTCACTTACACACACCCAGTCTTCTAAACACACATACAATCACCCCAGTGCACTCTCACTTACACAAACCCAGTCTTCTAAACACACATACAGTCATCCAGTGCGCTCTCACTTACACACACACACAGTTTTCTAAACACACATACAATCACCCCAATGCTCTCTCACTTACACACACCCAGTCTTCTAAACACATATACAATCACCTAAATGCTCTCTCACTTACACACACACAGTCTTCTAAACACACATACAATCACCCCAATGCTCTCTCACTTACACACACCCAGTCTTCTAAACACACATACAATCACCTCAATGCTCTCTCACTTACACACACCCAGTCTTCTAAACACACATACAATCACCCCAATGCTCTCTCACTTACACATACCCAGTCTTCTAAACACACATACAAACACCCCCAGTGCACTCTCACTTACACACATCCAGTCTTCTAAACACACATATAATCACCCTCAGTGCGCTCTCACTTACACACACCCAGTCTTCTAAACACACATACAATCACCCCAATGCTCTCTCACTTACACACACCCAGTCTTCTAAACACACATACAATCACCTCAGTACGCTCTCACTTACACACACACACAGTCTTCTAAACATATATACAATCACCTCAGTGCGCTCTCACTTACACACACCCAGTCTTCTAAACACACATACAATCACCCCAATGCTCTCTCACTTACACACACACAGTCTTCTAAACACACATACAATCACCCCAGTGCGCTCTCACTTACACACACCCAGTCTTCTAAACACACATACAATCACCCCAGTGCGCTCTCACTTACACACACCCAGTCTTCTAAACACACATACAATCACCCCAGTGTGCTCTCACTTACATACACACAGTCTTCTAAACACACATACAATCACCCCAGTGCTCTCTCACTTACACACACCGAGTCTTCTAAACACACATACAATCACCCCAGTGCGCTGTCACTTACACACACCCAGTCTTCTAAACACACATACAATCACTCCAGTGTGCTCTCACTTACACACACCCAGTCTTCTAAACACACATACAATCACCTCAGTGCGCTCTCACTTACACACACACACACAGTCTTCTAAACACACATACAATCACCTCAGTGTGCTCTCACTTACACACACACACACACTCTTCTAAACACACATACAATCACCTCAGTGCGCTCTCACTTACACACACACAGTCTTCTAAACACACATACAATCACCTCAGTGTGCTCTCACTTACACACACACAGTCTTCTAAACACACATACAATCACCTCAGTGTGCTCTCACTTACACACACACAGTCTTCTAAACACACATACAATCACCCCAGTGCGCTCTCACTTACACACACTGTGACCCAGCATAGGTGGATACAAATTAAACTGCACTAAAATCACATTTTACTGTGTGTTTGATTCAGACTAAGAGCTTTTGCTATAGGCTATCATGTCAAACACATCAGTCACTGTAAGATGCTGCTTTCCAGAGAGCCCTGTTATTTCCTACAAACATGTGACTAATGAAGATTAAATGAAGATATTTCTTAGATTATTCTCAAGAAGCACAAAGAAAAATCCTTTTATGGTTTCTAAAACTTTAATAAACAACAGACACTGATTCTGAATGAGACAACCCTTTATTAAATGTGTAAGGAACACTTTATCTTTATATTGATAATATATTCACTCTTGTCTCACTCAGCGGAAGAACTTTGCTGCTGAGTAACTTCCTCTAAACAATCTTATAAAGATAAAGGCTCAAACATAGAGGATGCTGCTTCATTTCCAATAAAATATTTACGGCTAGATTACGAGTTTTGCGTTAGGTTTAAAAAGCAGCGTTAGCCGTTCCTAACGTTGAATTTTAACGCCCGCTGGTATTACGAGTCTTGCAGGTACAGGTGTACCGCTCACTTTTTTGGCCAGACTTGGAAATACCGCAAATCCACTTACGTAAATTGCGTATCCTCTTTTTTTAATGGGACTTGCATAGCGCCGGTATTACGAGTCTGCCAAAAAGTGAGCGGTACACCCTCTCCTGTCAAGACTGGTACCGCATTTTAAAGTCAGTAGTTAAGAGTTTTACACTACAACGCCGTAGCATACAACTCTTAACTAAAGTGCTAAAAAGTACACTAACACCCATAAACTACCTATTAACCCCTAAACCGAGGCCCTCCCACATCGCAAACACTAAAAGAAAAATGTGAACCCCTAATCTGCCGAACTGGACATCGCCGCCACTATAATAAATATATTAACCCCTAAACCGCCGCACTCCCGCCTCGCAAACACTAGTTCAATATTATTAACCCCTAATCTGCCATCCTAACATCGCCGCCACCTACCTACATTTATTAACCCCTAATCTGCCGTCCCCAACGTCGCCGCCACTATATTAAAGTTATTAACCCCTATATCTAAGTCTAACCCTAACCCTAACACCCCCTAACTTAAATATAATTAAAAGAAATCTATCTAAAAATTCCTATCATTAACTAAATTATTCCTATTTAAAACTAAATACTTACCTGTAAAATAAACCCTAAGATAGCTACAATATAACTAATAGTTACATTGTATCTAGCTTAGGGTTTATTTTTATTTTACAGGCAAGTTTGTATGTTTTTTTAACTAGGTAGAATAGTTACTAAATAGTTATTTACTATTTAATAACTACCTAGCTAAAATAAATACAAAAGTACCAGTAAAATAGAACCTAACCTAAGTTACAATTACACCTAACACTACACTATAATTAAATAAATTAACTAAATTAAATACAATGAAATAAATTACATACAATTACCTAAATTAAATTAGCTAAAGTACAAAAAAAACAAAACACTAAATTACAGAAAATAATAAACAAATTACAGATATGTAAACTAATTACACCTAATCTAATAGCCCTATTAAAATAAAAAAGCCCCCCCCCAAAGTAATCAGCTCTTTTACCTGTAAAAAAAATACAAACAACCCCCCCAACAGTCAAACCCACCACCCACACAACCAACCCCCCAAATAAAATACTAGCTAAAGAAACCTAAGCTCCCCATTGCCCTGAAAAGGGCTTTTGGATGGGCATTGCCCTTAAAAGGGCAGTTAGCTCTTTTGCAAGCCCAAACCCCTAATCTAAAAAATAAACCCACCCAATACACCCTGAAAAAAACCTAACACTAATTTAACACTAACCCCCTGAATATCGACTTATCGGGAGACGTCTTCATCCAAACCGGGCAAAGTGGTCCTCCAGACGGGCAGAAGTCTTCATCCAAGCCGGACAGAAGTGGTCCTCCAGACGGGCAGAAGTCTTCATCCAGACGGCATCTTCTAACTTCATCCATCCGGCGCGGAGCGGTCCATCTCCAAGACATTCGACGAGGAGCATCCTCTTCATCCGACGAATAACACAGAATGAAGGTACCTTTAAGTGACGTCATCCAAGATGGCGTCCCTTAGATTCCGATTGGCTGATAGAATTCTATCAGCCAATCGAAATTAAGGTAGAAAAAAATCCTATTGTCTGATGCAATCAGACAGTAGGATTGAACTTCAATCCTATTGGCTGATCCTATCAGCCAATAGGATTGAGCTTGCATTCTATTGGCTGATTGGAACAGCCAATAGAATGCGAGCTCAATCCTATTGGCTGATTGGAACAGCCAATAGGATTGAACTTCAATCCTTTTGGCTGATTGGATTTTTTCTACCTTAATTCCGATTGGCTGATAGAATTCTATCAGCCAATCAGAATCTAAGGGACGCCATCTTGGATGACGTCACTTAAAGGTACCTTCATTCTGTGTTAGTCGTCAGATGAAGAGGATGCTCCGCATCGGATGTCTTGAAGGTGGACCCGCTCCACGCCGGATGGATGAAGATAGAAGATGCCGTCTGGATGAAGACTTCTGCCCGTCTGGAGGACCACTTCTGCCCGGCTTGGATGAAGACTTCTGCCCGTCTAGAGGACCACTTCGCCCGGCTTGGATGAAGACGTCTCCCGGTAAGTTGACCTTCAGGGGGTTAGTGTTAGGTTTTTTTAAGGGTGTATTGGGTGGGTTTATTTTTTAGATTAGGGGTTTGGGCTTGCAAAAGAGATAACTACCCTTTTAAGGGCAATGCCCATCCAAATGCCCTTTTCAGGGCCATGGGGAGCTTAGGTTTTTTTAGCTAGTATTTTATTTGGGGGGCTGGTTGTGTGGGTGGTGGGTTTTACTGTTGGGGGGGTTGTTTGTATTTTTTTTACAGGTAAAAGAGCTGATTACTTTGGGGCAATGCCCTGCAAAAGGCCCTTTTAAAGGGCTATTGGTAGTTCATTTTAGGCTAGGGTTTTTTTTTATTTTGGGGGGCTTTTTTATTTTAATAGGGCTATTAGATTAGGTGTAATTAGTTTAAATATCTGTAATTTGTTTATTATTTTCTGTAATTTAGTGTGTTTTTTTTGTACTTTAGCTAATTTAATTTAATTTAGGTAATTGTATTTAATTTATTTAATTTATTTAATTATAGTGTAGTGTTAGGTGTTAGTGTAACTTAGGTTAGGTTTTATTTTACAGGTAAATTTATCTTTATTTTAACTAGGTAGTTATTAAATAGTTAATAACTATTTAATAACTATTCTACCTAGCTAAAATAAATACAAACTTGCCTGTAAAATAAAAATAAACCCTAAGCTAGATACAATGTAACTATTAGTTATATTTTAGCTAGATTAGGGTTTATTTTACAGGTAAGTATTTAGTTTTAAATAGGAATAATTTAGTTAATGATAGGAATATTTATTTCGATTTATTTAAATTATATTTAAGTTAGGGGGTGTTAGGTTTAGGGTTAGACTTAGGTTTAGGGGTTAATAACTTTAATATAGTGGCGGGGACGTTGGGGCGGCAGATTAGGGGTTAATAAGTGTAGGTAGGTGGCGGTGATGTTAGGGACGGCAGATTAGGGGTTAATAATATTTAACTAATGTTTGTGAGGCGGGAGTGCGGTGGTTTAGGGGTTAATATGTTTATTATGGTGGCGGCAACGTTGGGGGTGGCATATTAGGGGTTAATAAGTGTAGGTAGGTGGCGGCGACATTGGGAGAGTAGGGTTTAATAAATATAATGTAGGGTTTGGCGATGTTGGGGGCAGCAGATTAGGGGGTTCATAAGTATAATGTAGGTGGCGGCAGTGTCCATAGCGGCAGATTAAGGGTTAATAATTATAATTTAGGTGTCGGGGCAGCAGATTAGGGGTTAATAAGTGTAAGATTAGGGGTGTTTAGACTCGGGGTTCATGTTAGGGTGTTAGGTGTAGACATAAATTTTATTTTCCCATAGGAATCAATGGGGCTGCGTTAAGGAGTTTTACGCTGCTTTTTTGCAGGTGTTAGACTTTTTTTCAGCCGGCTCTCCCCGTTGATTCCAATAGTGAAATTGTGCACGTTACACCAGCTCACCGCTGACTTAAGCAGCGCTGGTATTGGAGTGCGGTAATGAGCAAAATTTTGCTCAACGCTCACTTCTTGTCTTTTAACGACGGTTTTCTGAAAACTCGTAATACCAGCGCGGCAGGTAAGTGAGCGTTGAGGGAAAACTGCTCATTAGCACCGCATAGCCTCTAATGCAAAACTCATAATCTGGGCCTTAATTTGGATGAAAAAGGCCTTGGTTTTATAAAGTGACTTCTTATCAGGCTTGTTGGAATATTTAAGTAAGAAAACACTGTTAAATCATTTTGAATATCCAATCTTTCATTTGTGTTCTTACACTATGTGACGCATAAGTACAAAGTAATGGAAATTAATTATATCTGACTGGTACGGTCACATACTCTAGCAATACAGGGAGTGCCGAGTGACAGCTTTTGTGCATCTTTAAAGGGACACTCAAGTCAAAATAAACTTTTATGATTCAGATAGAGCAGCAGTTTTAACACAATTTCAAATTTACTTCCATTTTCAAATTTTGCAATCTTTTTATATTCACACTTTCTGGAGATTTAGATCCTACTGAGCATGTGCAGAAGCTCACAGGGTATATGTATACTAGTCTGTGATTGGCTGATGTCTTTTACATGATATAAGGACGGAAAATTGGAGAAAAAAATAAATTTGGCCAAAAAAATAATCTACTGCTTATTTGAAATTCAGAGTAAGTGCTTTTGCATTGTCTTTTTATTATGCACTTGTCTATTGCATTGAGTGGTCCTTTAAAGGATGGTATTTAATGTATGGGAAATTGTTCATTCATGTTTATTTTTATATTTGAAATAGCTGTTTTACTCATTAACACCATCACCTGTTGTTTTCAAGGACATGCCCATAAGCATGTGCTGAATTTACAAGTAAAGCAGACCTGCTAATGTTATCTATTTAGGTATTGAAATGCTAATTATGGCTGGGGGGCTTGAATGATCACAACCAGCTATTTCAGATACAAAAGTTATCTCTTCCTCATACCCCTGTTTACATATTTTTTCTAATAGACAAGATGTTTCTTACTCATATTTTCAGTATAGACAGGACCACATCAGGTAAAAGTAGCTATTTCAAATAACAATAAAGATAAATGAGCTACTGGCAAACAATTAAATGGACCGTTCATCCAAAAAAGTCCCCCCCCCCCCCATTTAAATTGTTCCCAATGATCAATTTTACCTGCTGGAGTGTATCAAATTGTTTACAAGTAGCACCATTACCCCTATTTTGGCATTTGAAATAGCTGATTTAGCCTGTGGTATCCCAACCTATACTGAAGTCTAAGCTATGGACAAGCCTATGTAAACATAGCCAGCAGAAGAATTTACACTCCCAGTGGGGGGCAGGATAGTTTAAGAAATAACTTCAGCTACTTCATATACACAAACCTTAGAATACATTTCCTCATACATTTTATACTCTGCAGATGGTATAACAAGTCATTGAAAATACATTAAAGGGACAAATTACTCATATGCTAAATCACTTGAAAATGATGCAGTATAACTGTACAAAGCTGACAGGAAAATATCACCTGGGCATCTCTATGTAAAAAAGGAAGATATTTTACCTCACAATTTCCTCAGCTCAGCAGACTAACGCCTAGATTTGGAGTTTTGCGGCCAAGGGGGTGCGTTAGCTACGCGTGCTTTTTTCTGGCCGCACCTTTTAAATACCGCTGGTATTTAGAGTTCACAGAATGGCAGGGTTTTCAGTGCGTTAGGCTCCAAAAAGGGAGCGTAGAACATAATTTAACGCCACTGCAACTCTCGATACCAGTGGTGCTTACGGACGCGGCCAGCTTCAAAAACGTGCTCGTGCACGATTCCCCCATAGAAAACAATGGGACTGTTTGAGCTGAAAAAAAACCTAACACCTGCAAAAAAGCCGCGTTCAGCTCCTAACGCAGCCCCATTGTTTTCTATGGGGAAACACTTCCTACGTCTGCACCTAACACCCTAACATGTACCCCGAGTCTAAACACCCCTAACCTTACACTTATTAACCCCTATTCTGCCATTATTTTTAACCCCTAATCTGCCGCTCCGTAAACCGCCGCTACTTACATTATCCCTATGTACCCCTAATCTGCTGCCCCTAACACCGCCGACCCCTATATTATATTAATTAACCCCTAATCTGCCCCCCACAACGTCGCCTCCACCTGCCTACACTTATTAACCCCTAATCTGCCGACCGGACCGCGCCGCTATTATAATAAAGTTATTAACCCCTAATCCGCATCACTCCCGCCTCAATAACCCTATAATAAATAGTATTAACCCCTAATCTGCCCTCCCTAACATCGCCGACACCTAACTTCAATTATTAACCCCTAATCTGCCGACCGAATCTCGTCGCTACTGTAATAAATGGATTAACCCCTAAAGCTAAGTCTAACCCTAACACTAACACCCCCCTAAGTTAAATATAATTTAAAACGAAATAAATTAACTCTTACCTGTAAAATAAACCTAATATAGCTACAATATAAATAATAATTATATTGTAGCTATTTTAGGATTTATATTTATTTTACAGGTAACTTTGTATTTATTTTAACCAGGTACAATAGCTATTAAATAGTTAAGAACTATTTAATAGCTAAAATAGTTAAAATAATTACAAAATCACCTGTAAAATAAATCCTAACCTAAGTTACAATTAAACCTAACACTACACTATCAATAAATTAATTAAATACAATATCTACAAATAAATACAATGAAATAAACTAAGTTACAAAAAATAAAAAAATATTTACAAACATTAGAAAAATATTACAACAATTTTAAACTAATTACACCTACTCTAAGCCCCCTAATAAAATAACAAAGCTCCCCAAAATAAAAAAATGCCCTACCCTATTCTAAATTAAAAAAGTTCAAAGCTCTTTTACCTTACCAGCCCTGAACAGGGCCCTTTGCGGGGCATGCCCCAAAGAATTCAGCTCTTTTGCCTGTAAAAAAAACACATACAATACCCCCCCAACATTACAACCCACCACCCACATACCCCTAATCTAACCCAAACCCCCCTTAAATAAACCTAACACTAAGCCCCTGAAGATCTTCCTACCTTATCTTCACCATACCAGGTTCACCGATCCGTCCTCGGAAGTCTTGATCCAAGCCTCGGAAGTGTTGATCCAAGCCCAACCGGGGGGCTGAAGAGTGACGTCCATCCTCGGGCTGAAGTCTGGATCCAAGTGGCGGCTGAAGAAATCCATCATCGGGCTGAAGTCGGAAGTCCATCATCGGGATGAAGTCTTCTATCAAGCCGCATCTTCAATCTTCTTTCTTCTGGAGCGGAGCGGAGCCATCTTCTTTCCAACCGATGCGGATCCAACCTCTTCAACCGACGCCTACTCGCCGAATGAAGGTTCCTTTAAGGGACGTCATCCAAGATGGTGTCTCTCGAATTCCGATTGGCTGATAGGATTCTATCAGCCAATCGGAATTAAGGTAGGAAAATTCTGATTGGCTGATGGAATCAGCCAATCAGAATCAAGTTCAATCCGATTGGCTGATCCAATCAGCCAATCAGATTGAGCTCGCATTCTATTGGCTGATCAGAACAGCCAATAGAATGCGAGCTCAATCTGATTGGCTGATTGGATCAGCCAATCGGATTGAACTTGATTCTGATTGGCTGATTCCATCAGCCAATCAGAATATTCCTACCTTAATTCCGATTGGCTGATAGAATCCTATCAGCCAATCGGAATTCGAGGGACGCCATCTTGGATGACGTCCCTTAAAGGAACCTTCATTCGGCGAGTAGGCGTCGGTTGAAGAGGTTGGATCTGCGTTGGTTGGAAAGAAGATGGCTCCGCTCCGCTCCAGAAGAAAGAAGATTGAAGATGCGGCTTGATAGAAGACTTCATCCCGATGATGGACTTCCGACTTCAGCCCGATGATGGAGTTCTTCAGCCGCCGCTTGGATCCAGACTTCAGCCCGAGGATGGACGTCACTCTTCAGCCCCCCGCTTGGGCTTGGATCAACACTTCCGAGGCTTGGATCCAGACTTCCGAGGACGGATCGGGGAACCAGGTATGGTGAAGATAAGGTAGGAAGATCTTCAGGGGCTTAGTGTTAGGTTTATTTAAGGGGGGTTTGGGTTAGATTAGGGGTATGTGGGTGGTGGGTTGTAATGTTGGGGGGGGGGTATTGTATGTGTTTTTTTTACAGGCAAAAGAGCTGAATTCTTTGGGGCATGCCCCGCAAAGGGCCCTGTTCAGGGCTGGTAAGGTAAAAGAGCTTTGAACTTTTTTAATTTAGAATAGGGTAGGGCATTTTTTTATTTTGGGGGGCTTTGTTATTTTATTAGTGGGCTTAGAGTAGGTGTAATTAATTTAAAATTGTTGTAATATTTTTCTAATGTTTGTAAATATTTTTTTATTTTTTGTAACTTAGTTCTTTTTTATTTTTTGTACTTTAGTTAGTTTATTTCATTGTATTTATTTGTAGATATTGTATTTAATTAATTTATTGATAGTGTAGTGTTAGGTTTAATTGTAGATAATTGTAGGTAGTTTATTTAATTTATTTATTGATAGTGTAGTGTTAGGTTTAATTGTAACTTAGGTTAGGATTTATTTTACAGGTAATTTTGTAATTATTTTAACTAGGTAACTATTAAATAGTTCTTAACTATTTAATAGCTATTGTACCTGGTTAAAATAATTACAAAGTTACCTGTAAAATAAATATTAATCCTAAAATAGCTACAATATAATTATAATTTATATTGTAGCTATATTAGGATTTATTTTACAGGTAAGTATTTAGCTTTAAATAGGAATAATTTATTTAATAAGAGTTAATTTATTTCGTTAGAATAAAATTATATTTAATTTAGGGGGGTGTTAGGGTTAGAATTAGCTTTAGGGTTAAAAAATGTATTAGAATAGCGGTGAGCTCCGGTTGGCAGATTAGGGGTTAATGTTTGAAGTTAGGTGTCGGCGATGTTAGGGAGGGCAGATTAGGGGTTAATACTATTTATTATAGGGTTATTGAGGCGGGAGTGAGGCGGATTAGGGGTTAATAACTTTATTATAGTAGCGGTGCGGTCCGCTCGGCAGATTAGGGGTTAATAAGTGTAGGTAGGTGGCGGCGACGTTGTGGGGGGCAGATTAGGGGTTAATAAATATAATATAGGGGTCGGCGGTGTTAGGGGCAGCAGATTAGGGGTACATAAGGATAACGTAGGTGGCGGCGCTTTGCGGTCGGCAGATTAGGGGTTAATTATTGTAGGTAGCTGGCGGCGACGTTGTGGGGGGCAGATTAGAGGTTAATAAATATAATATAGGGGTCCTCGGTGTTAGGGGCAGCAGATTAGGGGTACATAAGTATAACGTAGGTGGCGGTCGGCAGATTAGGGGTTAAAAAAATTTAATCGAGTGGCGGCGATGTGGGGGGGCCTCGGTTTAGGGGTACATAGGTAGTTTATGGGTGTTAGTGTACTGTAGAGCACAGTAGTTAAGAGCTTTATGAACCGGCGTTAGCCCAAAAAGCTCTTAACTCCTGACTTTTTTCTGTGGCTGGAGTTTTGTCGTTAGAGTTCTAAATATCACTCCAGCCACAACTCTAAATACCGGCGTTAGAAAGATCCCATTGAAAAGATAGGATACGCAATTGACGTAAGGGGATCTGCGGTATGGAAAAGTCGCGGCTGGAAAGTGAGCGTTAGACCCTTTAATGACTGACTCCAAATACCAGAGGGCGTTAAAAACCAGCGTTAGGAGCCTCTAACGCTGGTTTTCACGGCTACCGCCCAACTCTAAATCTAGGCGTAAGTTCTGTGTAAAACGTTATACTCAGCTGCTGCCCAGCTGCAGGTAAAAAAAAATAAAAAATGAAGAAATGAACAGCAGCCAATCAGCATCAGCGGTGCTGAGGTCATGAACTCTTTTACTGTGATCTCATGAGATTTCATAGTAAACTTCCTTAAACTGAATAGGGAAATAAGATGAGAGTGCACAAAAGCTAGCTCCTTTCGATGTCCCGGGACAGACATACTGATTTGCTGCTTAGAAGTCCTTTACAATGGGATGTGGCTACTGAGGAATTTTTGAGGTAAAATATCTTTCTTTTTTACATAGAGATGTTCAGGTGATATTTTCTAGTCAGCTTTTTACAGCTATACTGCATCACTTTCAAGTGTTTCAACATTTGGGTATTATGGCCCTTTAATATAAAACACATTTTACAGTGTACTGTCCCTCTAAATACACTTTAGCAGGTAAAATAGACCATTGGGAACACATTTAAGAGGGGGGGGGGGTTACAGTACAATGTACCTTTAAATGTATAATGGCCTATGTAAACACAGCCAGCAGAAGAAATTACACTCCCAGTGGGGGGCCGGATAGTTAAGTAATGAAATGATAATTTTCCATTGTTCTCTCAAAGTATTGAGCTTTGGTTTGCAGACAGATATAAGATAAGGAAGCAATTGTATATACACAAAGTGATAACAAAATGAGATCTGATATTACCTGTAAGCTCAACTCATTTTAATTGGATGTAGCTTAAAAGCACAAAACCAGCTACTTATCATTTCCTTGTACATTTTATACCCTGCAGATGGTATAATAAGTCATTGAATATACATTAATATAAAAAAACATTTTACAGTGTACTGTCCCTTTAAATACACTTTAGCAGGTAAAATAGACCATTGGGGACACATTTAAGGGGGGAGGTTACAGTACAATGTACCTTTAAATGTATGTTTTCTAAAATTCAGAGCTTTCATTGCTAAATAAAATCTTCTATAAAGGAATAGAACAATTGGAAACGTGCAACACATCAATAGACAGTAGTTAGGTTAGGAGAAATATTTACATTTTTATTATGTTTGGTTCTTTTTAAATGAGTTCTCTTTCTTCCGTTACCCACACTTTAATAATGCACTTAAAAGGGACAGTGTGATTTTATTCTCCCTTTTATTGTATCCCTTATGACTCATTTTACCTGCTGGAGTGTATTAGATTGTTTACAAATAACTCTTATACAATTTGTCTGTTGTGTCCCCTCATATACTAAACATTTTAGTACATAAGTTCTGGTTATAGAAAAACTATGAAAAAATAAGGTACTGAAAAAAATCACACTCCTGACCCTGTATGGGGGAGGGATACTAAAATGTTAATGTTCAATTTTCTCTAAGAATGAGTATGGGTGTATAACATGAGAGATAAGATAAGCACAGTTTTGTGTATTTATATAGAGAGAAGATAATAAAGGTTGCTCTCCCTGCAAGCTCAGTCCATTTGATTAGGTTATGGTATACATTTCTCAGACATTTTAAACTCTGCAATAGCATTACAACAAATCACTGGAAACACTTTAAGGGGAAAACAGTTTTACTGTACACTGTCCCTTTAGCAAAATATTTCTGTCTTTATGCTATAAAGAAAATATTTATTTTAGATTGTACAAAGCAAAACAACTTTATTGTTTCCTAATTTACTTATTTCAAAACACAATACTTTAATATCAATTCAAAAGTGTCACAAAAATTGTAATACAATAACGCACCCCCAAAACTAACCGCTAAATAATATATTCACTTTTATTATGTCCATTTAAAAACTAATGTTCAGTATCTTCATTTACCTCAGAGATAAATATCCATTCCCAACATGGTGTCATTTTGTTACAAGCAAAACAGGATATTATGCCCTTGGAGATTGCTACTCACATTGTGCAGATCTGCCATAAGTAATGTACCTTTTCTAATAACCTGCAGGAATACAGAATCTCTGTTTTAAAAGCTTAAAGGGACACTAAACCCAAATTTTCATTCATGGTTCAGATAGAGCATGCAATTTTAACCAACTTTCTAATTTACTCCTATTATCAACTTTTCTTTGTTCTCTTGCTATTTTTATTTGAAAAGCAGGAATCTAAGCTTAGGAGCCGGACCATTTTTGGTTCAGCACCCTGGAGAGCGCTTGCTGATTGGTGGCTTAAAATTGCATGCTCTATCTGAATCATGAAAGAAAAAAAATGAGTTTAGTATCCCTTTAAAGGACCAGTAAATACAGTAGATTTGCATAATCAACAAATACATGATAAAAAGACACTGCAATAGCAATTAGTTTGAACTTCAAATGAGTGGTAGATTTTGTTCTGACAAATTTCAAAGTTATGTCTATTTCCACTCCCCCTGAATCATGTGACAGCCATTAGCCAATCACAAATGCATCTGTGTATATTCTGTTAATTCTTGCACATGATTAGTAGGAGCTGGTGACTCAAAAAGTTTAAATATAAAAAAACTGTGCACATTTTGTTAATTTGAAAAGGTTTTTTTTAAATTGCATGTTGTATCTGGATCGTGAAAGCTTAATTTTGAATTGAGTGTCCCTTTATGCTTAAAACAGACATACAATAATAACTATAATAATAACTCCCACTGAGGTGCAAACAGTGCATATAACACACAGTATTTTAGCCTCTCTTATGGGAAATACTGTATGAGTTTGTTGGGCAAGTCTCTTCCCTGTGATACATCACATATCACATATTAGCTGCCTTTTATTAAATCACAGACAGACAAGGCTCTTAACTAGAGAACCTGTCCGCCAGTGATTACAGCAAGTGGGCACTGAACAGTGTATTCCAGCTGCCAGCATTTAACATTGCCTTCCCACGCTCTTAAGCAACCAATCACACAAGAGCAGGATCTGTCAATCACCCTGAACGAATGAGTTTAACATGTTTGAAGGACACCACTTCTGAGGTTAAGAAGTGAGGGTTGGATGACTTGTGGCAAGCAGGTTTGCATTATCCTACCCAGCAATAGCTCCAAAATAACCGTCACTGCTTAATAACTGGAGCCCAGTTAGTGTATTTAGTTAGTGTATTTTAGGTGGGGATATTATTACAATTTTTGGGACACTTTTGAATTAATTTTTTATTGAATATAATTTACTGATGAATCACTTCTACAAATTGTCATTAGAGAAAAGTAGAATGAAAGGTGTGGAACTGTACAATCATAAGTCATTAAAGGGAAAGGAAACCCTAACATTTTCTTTCATGATTTGGATAGGACATACACTTTTAAACATTTTTCAAATTTACTTTTATTATCACATATGCCTCACTCTCTTGTTATCCTTTGCTGAAGGAACAGCATTGCCTTACTGGCAGCTAGCTGAACACATCTAGTTAGCCAATCACAAGAGACCAATGTGTGCAGGCACCAATCAGCAGCTAGCTACCACTAGAGTATGATATGTGTGTATTTTTTTTTTTTAACAAGGGATACCAAGAGAACAAAGCACATTTGATAACAGAAGTGAATTTAAAAGTGTCTTAACATTGTATGCTCTTTCTGAATCATGCAAGTTTTATTTTGACTTTCCTGTCCCTTTAAAGCCAAAAAACTAGAGTAATAGAGACAACGTTTTATCTAGTATTCGCAGATAAAGTAACGTGTCCCATAAATGTACATGATGTACATGCAACATATTGCATAGGAAAACTGAAAGTGTCAGAAAAATGTGTGCCTTCCATCAATACCACCATTTGAAGGTATATTAAGTTCTGCTGTAATGTCTAGTCTAGATATAAATAAATGCTTGTGATTCACCCAGAATAAAAACTATATATTTGCAATTTCCCCAATGGTAGTTTCAGTACTTTAGTTCAAGCTTCTAGATTTCTTTATCTAAAGACAGATCAATGAATAATGGGATAAAATTTTCTTGTGAATATGCCCTTTTTAAAGTGTAGTTCTACTTAGGTTACATCTCAAGTCTATAACGTTCAAAAGGGGGAAGAATTTTCTTTTAAACAAGAGAAAAAGTATGTGACTAATAAGGATAAAAGGCTGTGCTCCTCCAATTTCCCAGAAATGTTTAGTTATTCATATCAACCATGAGAGGGTTATACCTGATACGCAATGCAACCTTTCAGAGAAGATTTCATGTTGCAGTAGGGTTTTATACTATTGTGATTCAGATAGAACATGCATTTAAAAAAAAAATCCAATTTACATCCACTTTCAAAATGTGCCCAATATTTTTATATACACACTTTCTGAGGCACATGCTACTACCGAGCACGTGCAAGAGTACACAGTGTCTATGCATTTTGTGATTGGCTCATGGCTGCCACATGATACAGAGCGAGGGAAAATGGAACTAACATAAAAATGAATTTAAAAAATGTGCTTCTCATTTGAAACTCAAGTCGTTTTATTATGTACTTGTCAATTTTACAAATGTTGCTGTATTTACTAGTTCATTAAAGGAATTGTCTAGACTCAATTCCTTATATTTGGGTAGTTGACATTATTGGCAACAGTAACCAGATAGCATTTTACTCAAAGTACCTCTGAAACTAATTAAAGCGACTGTAAAGTCAGAATTAAGCTTAAATGGGCTGGATAGAGTATGGAATTTTAGCAACTTTCCAATTTACTTATTTTATCAATTGAACTTAATTCTCTTGGTATCCTTTGTTAAATGGTAATCCTAGGTGAACCCAGGAGCAAGCATGTGTCTTTAGATATCTGGCAGCAGTGTTTGAAATAATGTTTTTATCAATGCTATACATGGTTTCAAATACTGATGCCATAGGGGCTGATTTATGAAAGTGTGGACGGACATGATCTGCTGTAGCGTATCATGTCCGCCGCACATCGCTAAATTCCGACAGCATACGATGTCGGCATTTATCATTGCATAAGCAGTTCTGGTGAACAGCTTGTGCAATGCCACCCCCTGCAGATTCGCGGCCAATTGGCTGCTAGCAGGGGGTGTCAATCAACCCGATCGTATGCGATCGGGCGGATTGCTGTCCCCCGCATCAGAGGCGGTGGACGAGTTAAGGAGCAGTGGTCTTAAGAACGCTGCTTCTTAACTCCTGTTTCCAGCGAGCCTGAAGGAGCTTGATGAATCGGCCCTATAGACTGCTATAGACATGTGCACGCTCCTAAGCTCCTGTCAGCCTTCCTAGGTTTACTGTTCAGCAAGTAAACAACTTTGATAATAGAAGCAAATTGGAAAGTTGTTTTAAACTGAACACTCATTGGCTGTAGCGAGTCATGTCCGCTCGACCTCACTAAATGCCGACAGCATACGCTGTCGGCATTTATCATTGCACAAGCAATTCTAGTGAAATGCTTGTGCAATCCTGCCCCCTGCTCACTGTCAATCATCCCGTTTGGATCGGAATAATTTCAGTCCGCCACCTAAAAGTTTGCAGAGAAGTTAAGGAGCAGTGGTCTTACGACCGCTTCTTCTTAAAGGGACACTGAACCAAAAAAAATTATTTTATGATTCAGATAGAGCATGCAATTTTGGGCAACTTTCTATTTTACTCCTATTAATTTTTCTTCGTTCTATTGCTATCTTTATTTGAAAAAGAAGGCATCTAAGCTATTTTTTGGTTCAGTACCCTGGACCGCACTTGTTTATTGGTCGGTTAAATTAATCCACCAATCAGCAAGAACAACCCAGGTTGTTCACCAAAAGTGGGCCGGCATCTAAACTTACATTCTTGCTTTTCAAATAAAGATACCAAGAGAATGAAAAAAAATTGATAATAGGAGTAAATTAGAAAGTTGCTTAAAATTGCATGCTCTGTCTGAATCATGAAAGAAAAAATTTGGGTTCAGTGTCCTTTTAACTTGGGTTTCCGGCAAGCCTGACAGAATGGGCGCTGCTGAATAAATCTACCCCTTTATCTGAATCATGAATGTTTAATTTTGATATTACTGTCCCTTTTTAAATTCAAGTACTATCTAAACATACTTAAAATTGCTAAACATAATTGTGAAGGTGCTTGGTTCAATATGTGATCGCTCTCCTTTTTTACTCCTGGAAATTAAAGAAGTGTAATTAATGTCCATCACAGACTTGACAGATACTTTCATACAGCACCAAGTTCATTCTCATCACCTTATTGCCATTGTCATAAAATAGTACAACAATTTTAGTAGTTTTCTTTTGTCTGGCAACTTTGTGATGATAAACAGGTTGACCTCTCTCTACCTGCACTATATCTTCATCATCTGAGCCTCCAGTGAGCCATACTCTTGTTGCTGGTGGTGTGTATATATAGGTGTGTATATATAGGTGTGTATATATAGGTGTGTATATATAGGTGTGTATATATAGGTGTGTGTATATAGGTGTGTGTATATAGGTGTGTATATATAGGTGTGTATATATAGGTGTGTGTATATAGGTGTGTGTATATAGGTGTGTATATATAGGTGTGTGTATATAGGTGTGTGTGTATATATAGGTGTGTATATATAGGTGTGTGTATATAGATGTGTATATATAGGTGTGTATATATAGGTGTGTATATATAGGTGTGTGTATATAGGTGTGTGTATATAGGTGTGTATATATAGGTGTGTATATATAGGTGTGTATATATAGGTGTGTGTATATATGTGTATTCATGTGTATTTATGTTTTTTTATATTTGTATTTATGTTGGAAAAATGGCTCTGATAGACTTGCTCAACACAGGATTGCCACAGACCTTCATATTGTGGAAAGGGCAATTTTCTGTGAATCGCAATAAAGCAAAATATGCCAGTACAAGTGTTCCATTTGTTATTATATGAAGATCTTTAAAATTTTATATTTATTTAGGGAAAAAAAACAATTTTATAGTATATTATCTTCCATCCCTAGTGCAACCTTTTCACTGCCCTGGAACCCCTTAGTTAAAGGACCAGTAAATACAGTAGATTTGCATAATCAACAAATGCATAATAAAAAAGACAATGCAATAGCACTTGGGGCTAAATTATCAAGCACCGAATGGCACTTGATGCCCCTGTTTCCGCACGAGCCTTCTGGTTTGCCGGAAACAGCAGTTATGAAGCAGCGCTCTAAAGACTGCTGCTCCATAACTTGTCTGCCTGCTCTAAGGCTGCGGACATCAATCTGCCCGATCCTATACGATCGGGCTTATTGACACCCCCTGCTAGCGGCCATTTGGTCGCGAATCTGAAGGGGGCGGTTTTGCACCAGCAGTTCACAAAAAACTGTGTGCAATGACAAATGCCGACAGCATATGCTGTCGGCATTTATCGATGTGCGGCGGACATGATTCGCTACATTGTATCATGTCCGCTCGCACTTTCATAAATCGGCCCCTTAGTCTGAACTTCAAATGAGTAGTAGATTTTTTTCTGACAAATTTTAAAGTTATGTGTATTTCCACTCCTCCTGTATCATGTGACAGCCATCAGCCAATAAAATACATATACTTATAGTCTTTGAATTCTTGCACATGCTCAGTAGGAGCTGGTGATTCAATAAGTGTTAAAATAAAAAGAGTGTACACATTTTGTTAATGGAAGTAAATTGGAAAGATGTTTAAAATTGTATGTGCTATCTGAATCATGAATTTAATTTAATTTTGAGTTAAGTGTCCCTTTATTAAACTCTTCTCTGTATTGTTCCTGTTGAATAAGTACTTCCCCTTTCAGAAGCTGGCTAATAAATATAATTAAGAACATAATGTTGATCACCAAACTGTCCATCACTCTGCAGAGTAGGGAGTGTTAATTTATTTAGAAACATTGGCTTAATTCACTTTCAGCTGGGCACTCATCCAGATTTCCCTAAGGTGGAGAACTATTAGTGTTGCCACCCAGAATATAATTTACTAGAATGGACAGTGTTTGTAAGGTTTGGATTAATGTAAGTATTCAACATAGAAATAAATGTCCTTTTATAATATATATTACAGCTGCATGGTAAGATATCATGTTAAAGTCTGTTATTCAGGTGATTGTAACTTTGGAGTAAATTTATTTGAAATTTGGTATTTTGTAGGTACCTTCAGTGACTGGAAATGATGAAAATTTGAAGTAAATTTATAGATAGAGAGATAGATATTTAGATATATAGATTTTAATGTCTAGTAGGTGCTATTATTTCTCTTGTAAGGTGTATCCAGTCCACGGATCATCCATTACTTGTGGGATATTCTCATTCCCAACAGGAAGTTGCAAGAGGACACCCACAGCAGAGCTGTAATATAGCTCCTCCCCTAACTGTCATAGCCAGTCATTCTCTTGCAACTCTCAACAAGCAAGGACGTTGTAGGAGAGAGTGGTTAAATATAGCTAGTTTATTTTCTTCAATCAAAAGTTTGTTATTTTTAAATAGTAGAGAGTTGTGCTATTTTATCTCAGGCAGTAAATAGAAGAAGAATCTGCCTTAGGTTTCTATGATCTTAGCAGGTTGTAACTAAGATCCATTGCTATTCTCACATATGTCTGAGGGGATTACACAGATGAGGTAACTTCAGCGAGAGAATGGCGTGCAGTTTATTCTGCTATCAGGTATGTGCAGTTATAATTTTTTCTAGAGATGGAAAACACTAGAAAATGCTGCTGATACCGGATTAATGTAAGTTAAGCCTGAATACAGTGATTTAATAACGACTGGTATCATGCTTACTCCCAGGGGTAATTCCCTTATGATATTTACAATATAAAACGTTTGCTGGCATGTTTAATCGTTTTTATATATGCTTTGGTGATAAAACTTTATTGGGGCCTAGTTTTTTCCACATGGCTGGCTTAAATTTTGACTAGAAACAATTTCCACTGTTGTAGTATAAAAGTTACAGTTGGTGCAGTTAAAATTACAAACTGTGACATCCAGCTTCCCTCAAAGGCCCTCTGAATGCTATAGGACATCTCTAAAGGGCCCAAATGCTTTCCAAAGTCGTTTATTGGGGAAGGTAGGGCTACAGCTTGCTGTGGCAGTTGGTTGTGACTGTTAAAAAACGTCTATTTCGTTTTTTTGATCCGTTTTTTGAACTAAGGGGTTAATCATCCATTTGCAAGTGGGTGCAATGCTCTGTTAGCCTATTATACACACTGTAAAAATTTTGTTTGATTTACTGCATTTTTTCACTGTTTTTCAATTTCTGACAAAATTTGTTTCTTTTAAAGGCACAGTACCGTTTTTTATATTTGCTTGTTAACTTGATTTAAAGTGTTTTCCAAGCTTGCTAGTCTCATTGCTATTCTGTATAAACATGTCTGACATAGAAGAAACTCCTTGTTTATTATGTTTAAAAGCCATGGTGGAACCCCCTCTTAGAATGTGTACCAAATGTACTGATTTCATTTTATGCAATAAAGATCATTTTCTGTCTTTAAAAAATGTATCACCAGAGGAATCTGACGAGGGGGAAGTTATGCCGACTAACTTTCCCCACGTGTCAGACCCTTTGACTCCCGCTTAAGGGACTCACGCTCAAATGGCGCCAAGTACATCTAGGGCGCCCATAGCGTTTACTTTACAAGACATGGCGGCAGTCATGGATAATACACTGTCAGCGGTATTAGCCAGACTACCTGAACTTAGAGGTAAGCGAGATAGCTCTGGGGTGAGACAAAATGCAGAGCATACTGACGCTTTAAGAACCATGTCTGATACTGCCTCACAATATGCAGAAGCTGAGGAAAGAGAGCTTCAGTCAGTGGGTGATGTTAATGACTCAGGAAAAATACCTGATTCTAATATTTCTACATTTAAATTTAAGCTTGAACACCTCCGCGTGTTGCTTAGGGAGGTTTTAGCTGCTCTAAATGACTGTGATACCATTGCAGTGCCAGAGAAATTGTGTAGACTGGATAAATACTTTGCAGTGCCGGTGTGTACTGATGTTTTTCCAAATACCTAAAAGGTTTACAGAAATTATTAATAAGGAATGGGATAGACCAGGTGTGCCATTCTCTTCCCCTCCTATTTTTTGAAAAATGTTTCCAATAGACGCCACCACATGGGACTTATGGCAGACAGTCCCTAAGGTGGAGGGAGCAGTTTTTACTCTAGTAAAGCGTACTACTATCCCTGTCGAGGACAGTTGTGCTTTTTTTTTTTTTTTTTAGATCCAATGGATAAAAAATTAGAGGTTACCTTAAGAAAATATTTATTCAACAAGGTTTTATCCTACAGCCCCTTGCATGCATTGCCCCTGTCACTGCTGCTGCGGCGTACTGGTTTGAGTCTCTGGAAGAGGCTTTACAGGTAGCGACTCCATTGGATGGCATACTTGGCAAACTTAGAGCACTTAAGCTAGCCAATTCTTTTATTCTGATGCCATTGTTCATTTGACTAAACTAACGGCTAAGAATTCTGGTTTTGCTATACAGGCGCGCAGAGCGCTATGGCTTAGATCATGGTCAGCTGACGTGACTTCAAAATCTAAGCTACTTAACATTCCCTTCAAGGGGCAGACCCTATTCGGGCCTGGTTGAAGGAGATTATTGCTGATATCACTGGAGGAAAAGGTCATGCCCTTCCTCAGGACAGGTCCAAATCTAGGGCCAAACAGTCTAATTTTCGCGCCTTTCAAAACTTCAAGGCAGGTGCGGCATCAACTTCCTCTAATAATAAACAAGAGGGAACTTTTGCTCAATCCAAGACGGTCTGGAGACCAAACCTGACATGGAAATAAGGTAAGCAGGTAAAAAAGCCTGCTGCTGCCTCTAAGACAGCATGAAGGAACGGCCCCCTATCCGGGAACGGATCTAGTAGGGGGCAGACTTTCACTCTTTGCCCAGGCGTGGGCAAGAGATGTTCAGGATCCCTGGGCGTTGGAAATTATATCCCAGGGATATCTTCTGGACTTCAAAGCTTCGCCCAAAAAGGGAAATTTCACCTTTCACAATTATCTGCACACCAGATAAAGAGAGAGGCATTCTTACACTGTGTACGAGTCCTCCTAGTTATGGGAGTGATCTATCCAGTTCCAAAGGAGGAAGAGGGATAGGATTTTTACACAAATCTGTTTGTGGTTCCCAAAAAAGAGGGAACCTTCAGACCAATTTTGGATCTAAAGATCTTAAACAAATTCCTCAAAGTTCCGTCGTTCAAGATGGAAACTATTCGTACCATCCTACCACTGATCCAGGAGGGTCAATATATGACTACAGTGGATCTAAAGGATGCTTATCTTCACATTCCTATACACAAAGATCATCATCGGTTTCTCAGGTTTGCCTTTTAAGACAGGCATTACCAGTTGTAGCTCTTCCCTTGGGATTAGCTACAGCCCCAAGAATCTTTACAAAGGTTCTAGGGTCACTTATGGCGGTCCTAAGTTTCTAAGTCGTCAGACTTTTCATCCGGGAGAGTGGGAACTCCATCCGGAGGCATTTGCACAACTGATTCATCGTTGGCATAGCTGTAGCCCTTTATTTAGATGACATCCTGATACAGGCGTCAAACTTCCAAATTGCCAAGTCTCATACGGACGTAGTACTGGCATTTCTGTGGTCGCATGGGTGGAAAGTGAACGAGGAAAAGAGTTCTCTATCCCCACTCACAAGAGTTTCCTTTCTAGGGACTCTGATAGATTCTGTAGAAATGAAAATTCACCTGACGGAGTCCAGGTTATCAAAGCTTCTAAATTCCTGCCGGGTTCTTCATTCCATTCCGCGCCCTTCGGTGGTTCAGTGTATGGAAGTAATCGGCTTAATGGTAGCGGCAATGGACATAGTGCCGTTTGCACGCTTACATCTCAGACCGCTGCAGCTATACATGCTCAGTCAGTGGAGCGGGGATTACACAGATTTGTCCCCTCAACTGAATCTGGACCAAGAGACCAGGGATTCTCTTCTCTGGTGGCTATCTCGGGTCCATCTGTCCAAAGGTATGACCTTTCGCAGGCCAGATTGGACAATTGTTACGACAGATGCCAGCCTTCTAGGTTGGGGTGCAGTCTGGAACTCCCTGAAGGCTCAGGGATCGTGGACTCAGGAGGAGTCTCTCCTTCCATTAAATATTCTGGAACTAAGAGCGATATTCAAGGCTCTTCAGGCTTGGTTTCAGTTAGCAACTCTGAGGTACATCAGATTTCAGTTGGACAACATCACGACTGTAGCTTACATCAACCATCAAGGGGGAACGAGAAGTTCCCTAGAGATGTTAGAAGTTTAAAAAATAATTAGCTGGGCAGAGATTCACTCTTGCCACTTATCAGCTATCCATATCCCAGGTGTAGAGCATTGGGAGGCGGATTTTCTAAGTCGTCAGACTTTTCATCCGGGAGAGTGGGAACTCCATTCAGAGGCATTTGCACAACTGATTCATCGTTGGGGCAAACCAGAACTGGATCTCATGGCGTCTCGCCAAGCTTCCGTGTTACGGATCCAGGTCCAGGGATCTCAAGGCAACACTGATAGATGCTCTAGCAGTGCCCTAGTCTTTCAACCTGGCTTATGTGTTTCCACCGTTTCCTCTGCTCCCTCGACTGATTGCCAAGATCAAGCAGGAGAGAGCATCGGTGATTCTGATAGCACCTGCGTGGCCACGCAGGACCTGGTATGCAGATCTAGTGGACATGTCATCCTTTCCACCATGGTCTCTGCCTCTGAAACAGGACCTTCTACTTCAGGGTCCTTTCAACCATCCAAATCTAATTTCTCTGAGGCTGACTGCCTGGAGATTGAACGCTTGATTTTATCAAAGCGTGGCTTCTCCGAGTCAGTTATTGATACCTTAAGACAGGCACGAAAGCCTGTCACCAGGAAAATTTACCATAAGGTATGGCGTAGATATCTTTATTGGTGTGAATCCAAGGGTTACTCATGGAGTAAGGTCAGGATTGCTAGGATATTATCTTTTCTCCAAGAAGGTTTGGAAAAAGGATTGTCAGCTAGTTAAGCGTCTGGCAGATGTTCCAGACGTTCAGGCATTTTGTCAGGCTTTAGTTAGAATCAAGCCTGTGTTTAAACCTGTTGCTCCACCATGGAGCTTAAACTTGGTTCTTAAGGTTCTTCAAGGAGTTCCGTTTGAACCTCTTCATTCCATAGATATCAAGCTTTTATCTTGGAAAGTTCTTTTTTTGGTAGCTATTTCATCGGCTCGTAGAGTCTCTGAGCTATCTGCCTTACAATGTGATTCTCCTTATCTGATTTTTCATACGGATAAGGTAGTCCTGCGTACCAAACCTGGGTTCTTACCTAAGGTGGTATCTAACAAGAATATCAATCAAGAGATTGTTGTTCCATCCTTGTGTTACACAATTTGGACGTGGTCCGTGCTTTAAAGTTTTACTTACAAGCTACTAAAGATTTTCGTCAAACATCTGCTTTGTTTGTTGTCTACTCTGGACAGAGGAGAGGTCAAAAGGCTTCGGCAACCTCTTTTTCTTTTTGACTAAGAAGCTTAATCCGCTTAGCCTATGAGACTGCTGGACAGCAACCTCCTGAAAGGATTACAGCTCATTCCACTAGAGCTGTGGCTTTCACTTGGGCCTTTAAAAATGAGGCTTCTTTTGATCAGATTTGCAAGGCGACGACTTGGTCTTCGCTTCATATTTTTTCAAAATTTTACAAATTTGATACTTTTGCTTCTTCGGAGGCTATATTTGGGAGAAAGGTTTTACGGGCAGTGGTTCCTTCCATTTAAGTTCCTGCCTTGTCCCTCCCTTCATCCGTGTACTTTAGCTTTGGTATTGGTATCCCACAAGTAATGGATGATCCGTGGACTGGATACACCTTACAAGAGAAAACACAATTTATGCTTACCTGATAAATTTATTTCTCTTGTGGTGTATCCAGTCCATGGCCCGCCCTGTCATTTTAAGGCAGGTAATTTTTAAATTTAAACTACAGTAACCACTGCACCCTATGGTTCCTCCTTTCTCGGCTTGTTTTCGGTCGAATGACTGGCTATGACAGTTAGGGGAGGAGCTATATTACAGCTGTTGGGAATGAGAATATCCCACAAGTAATGGATGATCCATGGACTGGATACACCACAAGAGAAATAAATTTATCAGGTAAGCATAAATTGTGTTTTTTGTTTGGTGAAAAAACAATGGCTGCTAATATGTAAAGGTTTAACATCCCTTACATAGTAACACAGTAACATAGTAGAAGAGGTTGAAAAAAGACCGAAGTCCATTGAGTTCAACCTATACAAATATACAGTAAAATACTTACAAAAAGCTCCAGTTAAATTTAAATAATCCCACTAAAAGGTGACCCATTTAATCCAAGCAATCATATCCATGAATTCTGTTTCTAGACAGAAATGTATCCAAACAATTTTTAATGTATCTATGGTATTAGCATTCACTACCTCCTTTGGTAATGAGTTCCACAATTTTATTGCTCTTACAGTGAAAAAACGTTTCCATTGCAGGAGATTAAATCTCCTTTCCTCCAACCTTAAATTGTGACCTCTTGTCACAAACAATTTTCTTGGAATAAACAGTTCTGCCATCGCTGTATATTGGCCTTGAATATATTTATATAAAGTAATCATGTCACCTTCCAAGCGCCTTTTTTCTAAAGAAAACAGACCCAGTTTGGCTAGCCTCTCCTCATAGCTTAAATTCTCCATTACCCTTATTAGCTTTGTGGCCCTTATATGAACTTTTTCTAGTTCTGCAGTATCTTTTTTTGCGATCGGTCCCCAGAACTGCACTCCATACTCAAGGTAAGGTCTTACCAGGGATTTATATAGTGACAGAATTATACTTTCCTCCCTTGAATCAAAGCCTTTTTTTTTATATTTTTTTTTATTGAGGCATCAATGTTAAACATACAAGCATCGAGAAAATATGTTTGTCCCATTTGGTTACAGGAGGAGAACGGAAGAGATCTTAGTGACATGCGCATAGTATGAATAAAAAAAAGGCAAAATGAACATTGACCATCCAATTATTCCTAGGAAATATAAACAGTAAAACATTAGCAGATGGCGTAAGCCTTGGTTACCTCATTTTACATCTAAAAATAGGTTTAGTATAATTAAAATGATTCTGTGCTGTGCGTCCTGGTCTGGAAGGTTCAATTATAGTCTCAAAGCCTCTTTTTTTTTTAGCAAAATAATTTTTATTGAGGTTATACAATACATTGACAGCATTAAGGTTACAATGTAATCAGTGACATAAGCATATGTCTGAGTAGTAGAATCTGAATAATACACAATGTCATC
The DNA here is from genome assembly GCF_027579735.1 of Bombina bombina. NCBI lineage: Eukaryota > Metazoa > Chordata > Amphibia > Anura > Bombinatoridae > Bombina > Bombina bombina. Next base: position 1,086,926,154 of record NC_069504.1, read on the forward strand.
AATGCACAAATTATACATTAAAACTAAAACAGAACAACTGAGAGTACAAACATAATCCTTAACAGATAGTTAACCTATGTACTTTCAATCAAACCTCTTTATATATATATATATATATATATATATGGTTGCTGTGTTTAAGGCACTGTAAACTTATCCTTTTCCTAATGCGAAGCGTAACAATAGGCTAGAAAAAAATATACCTCATGTAGTTGGTGGCGGTCTCTCTTGGACCTCTAATGCTATTATATAGCGGTTTGAAGATGTAATAGGGGGTATGTAATAAGTAAAAGACATATAGGGTCGCTTGTGGACCCTTAGTAATATGATACATGAAGGTGACATAGCTAAACTGTGAAACGGCAACCTAACAATAAAACGTCTTATCACATGAGATTACGATTATAGATATCAAAATATTTGTATCAATACATTTAGTAATAAAAGGAAAAGTTTCTATAGGGTGCATTTCCCTTTGCTTATGATGTAAGCTCACTGGAGTAGTGGGGGGGGGGGTGGGGTGGAGTCCGGGGACATTTAAAAATATCAATTGGTGAAATTTAGATGAGTGTAAGCTGAGAGTTCCCCACAAAGGCAGTAGCGAAGATATCTGTGTGATCAGGTTCAGGGGCAGCATTTAAGGCTTAAGTGAGTCTTAAGATTTTATATATTCCCTAGAGAGGTATAAAGTATAATCTAGGCTGCGCTATCTCGGCCGCTGACAGCACAACCACCCTGTAAAGCTCTACCTACTCTCCGGGACAGTGATAGCCAGGAACCAAATGGTTTTTCTCTATTGTGTCTAAGAAAAATCCTAAAATAAGATAACTCATTAGCTAAACTGGCCATCTAGAGTACCATAGATTCACCCCCATTGCCTGTATAGTAAAACTGCTAGGTCACATGGGTTCTAAATGTCCAACATACATATTATCATATATTTTACAGTTTTGCTAGGCACAGGGTAAAGAGATATGCAAATATAGAGATTCAGAGAGTAATCACCAGACACATATGCTATATCAAATATTACCTGTAGATTAGGTCAGTCTGAATAATCCCTCATGACTCTAGAAACCTTGGGGACATTAGTTGATAGGTTTATAAGCTGTAAGGGTACACTCAAAAACTCTTACATTTCTGAGAAGGACATTTGAAGCAACAGAGTACATGGCCTAAAACCATCAACTATTAAGCACCTCTAGATCTCGGTTTAGTCCCCTTTCTGAACCAATCTAGGGCGTAGTAATTCAAATTCTGTTTTTCTGAGGATCTAATGTAAATAAATTGCAGCAGTCATAGATATAGAATGAATTTGCATAAGCTAACTGTGGTGACCGCCTGGCTAGCCTCTTCCCCAACATAGGTTTTAGTAGGGCCAAATATAAAAAATGTCAGCATTTAGTAAATAGCAGGGGTAAAGTATCTGACCCTTATAGGTCTTGAAATTTAAGTCCTATGACACTAAAGTCTTTAAAAACAGTTCCTAGTGGTAGTGAGTATTTGCAGCACAACAACTTATCTAGCTGTTTTACTGGTCAGTTCCCTTTGAGCAATATAGCTGGCAACCGGTATGAAGTGCGTTAGAGGGTGTAATACAATAAATCATAAAACCATCCCAAGTTGAAAATCTCACATACAACCTATCTAGGATATTGATATGACCTCAGTAATTTGATCCTCATCGTTGTGGCAAGCTTCTCTCTAAAACTTGGCAGATTAGTCTCTACTGGGCCCCGGACTACCAAGTGGTCTGTTTGGTGCACAGCAGAATTGCCACCCAGGGAACTAAGACATTGCCGTCGAAAGCTCTGCAGCTTGTGTACCAGAACCGTCGGGTTTCTGCTTCTTAGGCCAATTGAGGAGGGTTGCTCTGGATTAGGCTTCAGGTATGGGCTCTGATAATCGATCATTAGCGGTAGTTGTGTTACAAACACCAGATTTTCCTCCCCAGCGTAGGGTGACCTCTCCTTTGAATGCGTGGGGGGATCCATTGCTGTAGCAGACTCATGTCCAGATACCTCAGATTCCCCCATCCTCTGTGCAGCTCTGGTAGTTGGCAGTAGATAGGGCATTATGCCTTTTAAAGCAGTGATCAGCTCCAACTTTAGCTGTTGAAAGGAAGTCTCAAAGCTACGCAGGATTTTTCTTTCCCAGCCATCTATATCCGCCATATTCTCCTTCAGGTCGCACAAAGTTAAACCAAGGCAATCCAAGATAACTCAGTTAATTCGTTCCTGCAGGCAGATTCAGAATATATTCGGCCACTCGAGTACCGAGCACTATAACATTGACTATAGCAGCCTTTGAAGCCTTATTAGCTACCGAAGTAGGTGAGAATCATGTGGTGGTTGCAAAGCCTAGTAGCGTATCTTCCAATTAATTCTCTGACTCCCCTAGTAATATTCAGTAGCTGCTTGAGATCTTGGGGATCCTGTTCAAGTTTTTGAGTTTTTAATTACAACTTAATCCCCTAAGTGAAGACATAAAGCTCGGAGCTTTTGAAAAACACGTCCGGCCATGCTGGTAGTTGACTCCGCCCCCTCAAAGCCTCTTTTAATACATGCTAGTATCTTATTAGCCTTTGAAGCCACTGCCCTGCATTGTGCACCCATCTTTATTTTGTTATATATTACTACTCCCAAATCCTCCTCTGTTTGGCTAAGTCTTGTCCCATTTAAATAATAAATTGCCTGCTTATTTTTACTTCCGAAATGTAGAACCTTGCATTTTCCCGTATTAAATCTTATTTTCCATTTACCTGCCCATACTTCTAATTTTTGCAAATCCCTTTGTAACGAAAGTTCATCTTGCTCTGACCTAATTACCTTAATTTAGTATCATCTGCAAAAATAGAGATGTCGCTATTTAATCCTTGCTCCAAGTCATTTATAAAAATATTAAAAAGAACAGGGCCCAGTACTGATCTCTGGGGGACTCCACCGATTACCTTTGTCCAATCTGAGTATGATCCATTCACTACTACTTGTTGCTCCCTATCTTTTATCCAGTTATTTATCCATGAGCTAACATTTTCAGCTATTCCCAGTCCCTTAATTTTATGCATTAATCTCTCATGTGGCACTATATCAAATGCCTTTGCAAAATCTAAGTATATCACATCAACTGATTCCCCTAAATCTATATTTTTACTTACTTCCTCATAAAATCTAATTAGATTAGTTTGACATGATCTATTTCTCATAAAACCGTACTGATTTGAACTCATAATATATGATCATCAATATAATCCTTTATAATCCCTTCAAATATCTTCCCCACTATTGATGTCAGACTAACTGTTCTATAGCTTCCTGGATCATGCCTGCTTCCCTTTTTGAAGATTTGCACCACATCAGCTTTACGCCAATCCTGGGGTACCATGCCTGAGGATAATGAGTCTTGAAAAATTAAGAGTAGAGGTTTGTCTATAACAGTGCTAAATTCCCTTAACACCCTTGGATGAATTCCATCTGGGCCTGGAGTTTTATTTACTTTAATATTATCCAGTTTTTTCCTGATATCCTCTATACATAACCCTGTTAATGGTATGTGCGGGCATGTTCTAGTTTCTTCTAAAGTATCGTCCATTGGTTCCTCTCTTGTGTATACTGCAGAAAAGAACTGGTTTAGTACCTCAGCCTTCTCCCTGTCACTATTAATCATGCTACCCTCCATGCATTTTAATATACCTATATTGTCCTTCTTAGATTTTTTGCTATTTATGTACTTAAATAACTTTTTAGGGTTAGACTTAGAATCCTTTGAAATTAATTTTTCATTTTCAATTTTGGCTAATTTGATTGCATTTTTGCATGCATTGTTACATTCCTTATAAATATTGTATGTTGAGTCTGTACTATTTTCTTTGAATAATTTAAATGCCCTACATTTTTTCCTAATTTCTCTTAACACATTTTTAATTAGCCACATTGGCTTGGATTTTTTACAAAGTTTTAAATGTTATCCATTTATCCTATGTATTTTTATTAGAGAATACTTTGTCCCAATTTATGTTATTTAATGATTTCCTTAAATTGTTGAATTTTGCTTTCTAAAAATTAAAAGTCTTAGTTAAACCTTTAAGACACTGCTTATGAAAATAGATTTCAAATGTGACCATGTTATGATTACTGTTACCCAAATGTTCTTTGACTTCTATGTTTGATATTATGTCTGTATTGTTTGATAGCACTAAATCCAATATAGTTTTACTCCTAGTTGGTTCCTCTATTAATTGCGACAAGAAGTTATCCCTGAGAATATTTAAAAATCTATCCCCCTTAGCTGAATTACTAGTTTTGTTGGCCCAGTTTATATCAGGGTAGTTAAAATCTCCCATAATTACAGCACTGGTATTAGCAGCCTTATCTATTTGCATAAGTAGTTGAGTTTCCTCCAGGTCACTAATGTTGGAGGGCTTGTAGCATGTTTCAAGTAATATTTTTTTAGGATTTTCCCCCCACTCTTTATTTCAACCCACAGGGTCTCAACATTGTCATTTGTAGCATAAATATATTTCCTTATTGTAGGTTTAAAATTAGGTTTAATATATATGCAGATTCCTCCACCCCTTTTATTATTCCTGTCCCTCCTAAATAAAGTATACCCCTCTAAGTTAACTGCCCAGTCATGTGAATCATCCCATCAAGTTTCAGTCTTAAGACCACTGCTCCTTAACTGGTTCACCGCCTCTGAGACTGCGGACATCAATCCGCCCGATCCTATGTGATTGGGTTGATTGACACCCCCTGCTAGGAGCTGATTGGCCGCAAATCTGCAGGGGGCTAGAACTAGAACTGCTTGTGCAATGTTAAATGCCGACAGCGTATGCTGTCAGTATTCAGAGATGTCTGGCGGACATGATACGCTACAGCCACCCTTCTTTTCAATAATAGTCATAAGCCTTCCATCCATGGAGTCTGTCAGTTTCTTGAACTGTTAACAATCAACTTATTGTGCAGCAGCAAACACAGCCTCCCAGACACTGTTCAGAGAGGTGTACTGTTTTCATTCACCGTAAATCTCCCATTTAATAGGGTTTAGGTCAGTTGAGGAAGGGGCCATGTCATTATTCTTTAAGGCCTTTACTGGCTAGCCACGCAGTGGAGTACTTTGATGCATGCGATGGAGCATTGTCCTGCATAAATATCGTGGTGTTCTTGAAAGATGCAAACTTCTTTCTGTACCAAGGCTTGGAGAAAGTGTCTTCTAAAAACTGGCAGTAGGTTTGGGAGTTGATTTTGAGTCCATCTTCAACCCTAAAAGGTCCAACTAGATCATCTTTAATAATACCAGTCCATACCAGTACCCCACCTCCACCTTGCTTGCGTCTTAGTCGCAGTGGAGCTCTGTGCCCGCTACAGATCCAGCCACGGGCCCATCCACCTGGTCCGTCAAGAGTCACTATCATCTCATCAGTCCATAAAACCTTTGAAAAATCTGTCTTCAGATATTTCTTGGCCCAGTCTTGACATTTCAACTTATGTGTCTTGTTCAGTGGTGGTCGGGTTTCAGCCTTCCTTGCCTTGGTCATGTCTCTGAGAACTGAACACTGTACTTCTGGGCACTCCAGGTAGGTTGCAGTTCTGAAATATGACAGCACTGGAGGATAATGGGTTCCTGGTAGCTTCATGTTTGATTCTTCTCAAATCTTTGGCAGTTAATTTGCGTCTTTTTTTTCTCAACACGTTTCTTGTGACCCTGTTGACTATTTGCAACAAACCGTTTGAAGGTTCTGTGATCACACCCCAATATCTTAGCAATTTCAAGAGTGCTGCATCCCTTTCTCCAATTTTTTACTTTTCAGAGTCAGTTAAATCTATTTGTTGGCCTATTTTGCCTGAGGAAAAGAAGCTGCCTAATAATTATGTATACCTAGATATAGGGTGTTGATCTCCTAAGGCCACACCCTCCCTCATTACACAAATACACATCACCTGATATGCTTAAATCCAATAAGCATTCAAGTTTATACAGCTTGGAGTTGGACAATATGCATAAAAATGATGATTTGGTTAAAATATTTATTGCCTAATAATTGTGCACACAAGAGGCATCACAGATAATGTGTAATATATATAAGAGAATGAGAGAAGTAACACAGCAATGATATACAGTAATGATAGCTTCTAGATAAAGCTTCACACATATATATGGTGCACTGTAATTCTCCCATTTTCACAATTGTTTTGCCTCTGCCTGAGGGGTTTAAGGGGGGCGCTCCGCCTATCCTCTGGCATCCACCCCAAGTAAACCTTGTGGAATGAGGTTTACAAGGGGGGCTTCTGGGTTATCTGTGGGTTGTAGAATTATGTGTGGGTTGTAGGAAGTGATGAGCAAAATGGCTGCAGATAGTGATGTCCGTGCAGTTTTCAAACAGCATTTATAGCTTTATCCAGAAGCATTTGGGTAATCCTAGGGTAATTATTTACACTAAAAGACCTAAAGAAAACACCAATGGACTACACTGTTTACTGTCCTAGATTAGAGTTAAATGCTTATATTTCCAATTGTACCACCTATACAAGGATACATTTATCTTTCTACAGCCATCTTTAAATCAGATCTTATTGAACCCAAAGTCTATCCAAAATTAGAAATTATCGATATATGTGTCAGATCTAATCCCTAATTTTACATAAAGAAGAAACAATATGAAAATTGCTTAAGGGAATCAGACTGTACCACAAATATATTCAGCACAGAATCGATCAAAGTATCATATGCTTATATAATAGCATATGGCCACTATAGGCATGTAAATTCATATGCCCAGGTGAGTACAAAAGACAGAGTGACAATATGCACCCCTGATATGTGGTACCCTATCCTTCGGTTAAGTGGCCATTCACAACCAAAATTATTGCAGGTATAAAGTCCCATGTATATGTGGATGGTTGAGTGACCCCCCATGATGCATGAACTTGCACACATCCTCTGGGACAAAAAATTGCTCCAGGTGATATGAGCAGCCAGAACAGTAAGAAACTGAAGCCCCAAATGTTGAGATCTCAGAATCAAACTCCCAGCTAAGTCCTAGCAACACGGGCTGGCACCCCAGGTATGTATCTCACTCACACGGACTAGATAAGTAATAAGTCCAGCGCTGAATTAAGTCCTCCAGGATGGCTTGTTCCCAACCTATAGATCCACTGGGCTTCCTGCATGAGAAGTGTCTTATTCCTATCCCCACCTCTGTCCAAGCTGGGCACATGGTCGATGAGAATGTAACGTATAGATGATACTAGATGTCTTTTGTTTGCACAATGTCTCACCACTGGTTGATCTGAGTCCCCTTTCTCCAGGGCCAGACGGATTGCTCTCCTATGGTTCGCCATGCGTTCTCTTAGCGTCCCTATTGTTTTTCCAACATAAAAGCTGGAACACAGGCAAAACAATAAATACACAACATGCGTAGTAGTGCATGTGAGTGAGTGCCTGATGGTGTAGTTCTTATTAGAGTGGAGTTGGTGGAAAGTTTTCGTGCTGCCCATTACAGGTAGTGCAACCTAGGCATCGGTATGAACCCTTAATATTAACCTTGATTTCATTCTGGTAGCTACGTTAGGCTCTGTTTTAACCAGCATGTCCTCCAGGTTAGTCCCTCTCTGATACCCCACCATAGGAGCCAATTTCCTGGTGAAGTGTAATTTTGGGTCAGATGATACTACCGGCCAATGGGTCCTCAGTATGTGGCCTGTGTTCATGGTGGTCGGTGTGAATGTAGTAGCCATAATAAGCTTATTGTCGATCACCTGTGGTTTCTCCTTGATCAAATCAGCTTGGGAAAGGAGTGATGCTTCTTCCAGGATACCATAAACCAGCCGGGATTTGTATCCTCTCTGTAAAAATTTATCCCTCACTCCAGACAACTGGGAGATCCCTGTTTCCCTATGCAAATTGTTATGTACTTTCCTGATCATTTGTGATCTAACAATGCCCTTAAGGAGTGCTGGAGGGTGACAACTATCCACCCTGAGAATCGAATTCCTATCTGTAGGTTTACTGTATAAGGTTGTGCCCACTTTGTTACCATCTATAAAGATATTAAGATTCAAAAAATGTATCTCATTCTCACTGTGGGTCAACTTAAACCTAACAGTAGTGTCAGTCCTGTTGATGGTATAAAACCACTCCTGGAGTTCTTGCTGACCCCCACGCCAAATCAAAACTACATCGTCTATATACCTTCAATAGAAGATAATAGACTCGTCACATTTGTCCCACAAATGGTGGTTTTCAAAATGTGACATAAAAATGTTTGCGTAGGCAGGGGCCATACATGAGCTCATCGCAGTGCCAGCGATCTGTAAGTAAAAATTATGTTTGAATCGAAAATAATTTTTATTTAAACAAAAATCCACGAGGGTCAGCAAGAACTCAACAGGAGGGCCATTGTATGCCTGATCCTGCATGAGATGTTCCTTCACTGCTATCAGACCAACTTGGTGTGGAATGATGGTGTACAAACTGTTAACATCCAAGGTGACCAAATTGTCACCCTCTTGGATATCTACATTCTTCAACTGTCTGATGAGATTTGATCAAGGAGAAACCACAGAAGGTGATCGATAATAAGCTTATTATGGCTACTATATTCACACCGACCACCACAAACACAGGCCACATACTGAGGACCCATTGGCCGGTAGTATCATCTGATCCAAAATTACACTTCACCAGGAAATTGGCTCCTATGGTGGGGTCGCAGAGAGGGACTAACCTGAAGGACATGCTGGTTAAAACAGAGCCTAAACGTAGCTACCAGAATTAAATCAAGGTCAATATTAAGGGTTCATACCGATGCCTAGGTTGCACTACCTGTAATGGGCTGATCAGCACGAAAACTTTCCACCAAACCCACTCTAATAAGAACTACACCATCAGGCACTCACTCACATGCACTACTACGCATGTTGTGTATTTATTGTTTTGCCCGTGTTCCAGCTTTTATGTTGGCAAAACAATAGGGACACTAAGAGAACGCATGGCGAACCATAGGAGAGCAATCCGTCTGGCCCTGGAGAAAGGGGACTCAGATCAACCGGTGGCGAGACATTGTGCAAAAAAAAGACATCCAATATCATCTATACGTTACATTCTCATCGACCATGTGCCCAACTTGGACAGAGGTGGGGATAGGAATGACACTTCTCATGCAGGAAGCCCAGTGGATCTATAGGTTGGGAACAATCCATCCTGGAGGGCTCAATTCAGCGCCAGACTTTAAATTACTTATCTAGTCCGTGTGAGTGAGATACATACCTGGGGTGCCAGCCCGTGTTGCTAGGACTTAGCTGGGAGTTTGATTCTGAGATCTCAACATTTGGGGCTTCAGTTTCTTACTGTTCTGGCTGCTCATATCACCTGGAGCAATTTTTTGTCCCAGAGGATGTGTGCAAGTTCATGCATCATGGGGGGTCACTCAACCATCCACATATACATGGGACTTTATACCTGCAATAATTTTGGTTGTGAATGGCCACTTAACCGAAGGATAGGGTACCACATATCAGGGGTGCATATTGTCACTCTGTCTTTTGTACTCACCTGGGCATATGAATTTACATGCCTATAGTGGCCATATGCTATTATATAAGCATATGATACTTTGATCGATTCTGTGCTGAATATATTTGTGGTACAGTCTGATTCCCTTAAGCAATTTGCATATTGTTTCTACTTTATGTAAAATTAGGGATTAGATCTGACATTTATGTCGATCATTTCCAATTTTGGATAGACTTTGGGTTCAGTAAGATCTGATTTAAAGATGGCTGTAGAAAGATAAATTTCTCCTTGTATAGGTGGTACAATTGGAAATAAGCATTTAACTCTAATCTAGGACAGTAAACAGTGTAGTCCATAGGTGTTTTCTTTAGGTCTTTTAGTGTAAATAATATTTTGTAGTGAAATCCCTATCATTTGGGATGCATTAGCAGGGGGTGTGGCTTAAAGGGTATATTTAGGTATGTTCATGACTATTCTGAAATTATTAGTTTTGTAACATATAGGGAATACACATATATGCACTTTATTTAGATAAGTTGCAAATTGCTGACATTTAATATTTTGGTGACAAGTATACGAATGCACAACAGTGGTTTTCCCAAGAGACATTGGGAATACATTTTTATGGTACACTATAGCACAGTAGGTGTTTAGTTAGATCACATGCATTTTAGGAAATTGCACTTAAACAGAAAGAGCAGATATAACTGGGTACTATTGAATGTAGCACTTGTTTTACACATATGCTGACACCCAAGCATCCCTTGTTGCCATAGTTACCAATGCATACTGCAAACAGGACACCCTAATTTACTATAAAGATAAGATTTAACACACAGGGCAAATATGGCTAGCATTTTGAGTTTATATTTAAGACATAACATAGTTTTTGTGAGTTAATAAGCAAATTGAGCCGTATTGTGATATAAGACCGGAAGTGACGTAAGTGCACTTCCGAGTACACGAGACAGTGGAACGCAGGTATGCATTTCAGCACTTTAGTTTGGCGCCACAACTTTGTGAGACAGGTTTGGAATTTGATTGATTTATTTGTTTATCACTATATATTGTGTGATTTTGTTCACTATCATTATGCTGATGAAGGGTAATATATACCCAAAAACGTTCCATTAAAATAACTTTGTTATTTCCCATAAAAGTCCTGTGAGTGCAATTTTTTGTTCTAATATATATATACACTGCTCTGTATGAATATGATGAGTAGTTATAGTGATTACCCGCCCCTGCCAGATCCTGACAAAGGTTAATTTCTTGATCCAAAGAAAGACTTTCTGCTACCCTTAGGGTCCTCTCCAACATCTACCATAGGTCCGGACACAGATTTCGGAACAAGCATTAAGGAGAACCTAGCCTACAATACTGCTAATCAAATAATGATGGCAGGGGAACTCTTTTGCTTACAATATCAGCTCAACACTACGTATGGGGACCGGCATGATCAGTATGCAGTTAGCAGGTTTGGCTCCTGGCTCAGTCTTCCAAAAAATGGGGTCGGCTAAAGTTTGGCTTGTGGGTCACGCAAGACTGCCCATATTGCATAGGTGAATTCTAAATGCTGCAAACTTTGGGTTCCTTGTTAGGAAAAACTTTGTCCTGAAATCATTACTTATGGGACTTTGGATTATGTAAAGGATGCAGTTAAATATTGTGTTCATCTTGCCATATTGATGTGGTGGGGATATTATGGTTAAAACTTATGTTATAATAATTACACACTGAGAGCTACCTCTCTTAAACGGCACCTTAAAGCTATATCCGTCTGCAGGTCACTAATGATCACTGCATACAGTGCTTGTGCAGTATAACAAGCAGTCCTCCCTAAATGAGCATAAAGTGTGCTAATGTGTAGTCAAGTGTTTGTTTAAAACATCTAGTCAGATATAGGGTTGTGGTGGGTTTTGCATTCAACTAAGAATCTTTATTTCTGTCTGGGTTTGGGTTATTTTACAACGTTAGATAATTCATATGATTGTTCTGCCATAACCCACTTGCTCATAACTTAAATATTATCTTACTTAAATCATAGCTAGTCAAATCATAGTACTAAAAGAATCTTTGCCCGTTATAATGCACAACATACTATACGTGATGTCCACACCCTCTGACTACCTCCATGTGCTATAGCCGTATGATAACATGCTCACATCTCCTATATACACAGCTCATGATTTGTCTGAGATACATGCATCAGGCTTAACCTTTATTTTGCTACTGACATAAATATTGGTTTTACATCAAAATCTAACCCACAAAACCCAGCAGAGAATATACTAACTGATACAATGAATTAGAAGGGCCTGACCATATACTTACGTGCCCTACTATACCTTGCTTACCATGCCGATAACATTCGGGAGTAGCCACCGGACTAGCCTATCATTGTATATATAGCAACCTCTTAAATTCAAGGTGTCTCATTTCTACTTTTATGTAAAATTACTACTCCATTCAGAGGGGATCTTGATACTTGCTATGTTCTGTTTGTCTGTTTGTTTTATGTTTTGTCTTGTTTTTTGTTAGTTTGACAAAATAAGGACCAATAGGAGGATCCACATAATTAATTTATGTTTAACTTGTTTTTATTGATTTTATAAACAAAAGACAAGAAATAGATCAATTAAATTGAATACAACATAGGTCTTGGTAATTTGACAATAACAAGAAAAATGGGTTGGTCAGTGCAGATGACATCACCTCGCCACAATACCTAGAGTTCTAAGATATTCCAAACTTCAATATGTATCTTTTAGCATTTATTTAGAACTAACTCATAACGGTCTATATAGTCCCATCTGCCCTGCCCCTCCCGCTTGTTCTTCCCAGCCGGTCATCATTGTCGGAGTCACCTAGGGAATCAGATCCCCTCTTAGCCCCTAATAATAGCATTTTGTTGATAAGACCAGACCTTCTTGAGAAGACATGACATTGAGACCTAATAACTATAGGTTCTTGTATCAACAAAAAGAATAAGAGATAGGATAAGAAGATAGATGAAGATATAGATATTGAATAAGAGCGAAAGATTTAGAGTGTACTTGTATCCAATATCCTTGTTTATAAACCTAATTAGGTATTCCAAAATTACATTGGGCAAGTACACGTAGAATAAAGTGTAGAATAGAGAGCAAGGTAGGGTAAGACAGGGTAGGTTAGATTAGGCCACCCGGGCCCCCCCCGACCAATGAAGTTACTATGTTCTTTGTTTCTGTAAAACATTTATATAGCTAAGTTCCTGTTTAAAGACCAGTAAAACCAGACTTTCTCAAATTGTGCTTGTGTATCTAGGATATGTGATGCAGATTCATACATTCGATGGGTTAGTGAAATTTTATTCTTAACTTCCTCCCATGGAGGAGCGTTCGTTTTCCAGTATTTTGCAATACTCATTCTAGTCACCGTACAGGTGATCTTAATGAAAGTGTTTATGTGTTTGTTGAATCTGGGCAGGGGTACATGGAGGAGGGCTTGTGCTGGACTAAGTTGGATCCTCTCCTCTAGGATCACGCCCAGGAGGGAGGATAGATGGACCCATGTGGGCTGGATTATATTGCAGTCCCACCACATATGGCGGTATGATCCGATTTCCCCACATCCTCTGTAACAGAGTCTATTGTTGGTGAGAGACATGTGTTGAGTTCTAATCGGGGTTAAGTACCCCACATAATTAATTTAAGAATATGCTCATCCTGAAATTTGTATAGAAACAGATGTGCTTCATTACTTTCTATGTAGCATTTAATGTTCTTTTTCGTTCTAAATGTTTACAACTCCCCTCTTAGTCTCCCATACTACATATATGTAGGAAAACCTACTTCATACTGTATCTATATAGGAAAATCCTGATATAGCCACACTCGCATAGGTCTGGCCAAGCTTTCTACGCCACACCCTGGAGTAAATGTACTCACACAATATTTCTATAGTATCCATATAATCCCCCCCCCCACCAAGACTTTAATTGAGTTCTTATTTTTAGTTTTTTAAGTTAGTGTGTTTCTAAGGAAACAATCCCAACAATATGGTACATATCCATTCAATGCTGGTAGGTTTCACAGTATGTGAAAGATCCTTATAATCAGCGTTTTAATTGCAATTACTGAGGCCTATTTATCAAAGGTCTTGCGGACCTGATCCGACAGTGCGGATCAGGTCCGCAAGACCTCGCTGAATGCGGAGAGCAATACTCTCGCCGTATTCATCATTGCACCAGCAGCTCACAAGAGCTACTGGTGCAACGCCGCCCCCTGCAGACTCGCGGCCAATCAATCGGCCGCCAGCAGGGGGTGTCAATCAACCTGATCGTACTCGTGGCGATTCCTGTCCGCCTGCTTAGAGCGCTGCTTCATAACTGCTGTTTCTGGCAAGTCTGAAGACTCGCCAGAAACACGGGCCCACAAGATCCATACAGAGCTTGATAAATGGGCCTCACTGTATTAACATTTATTCGAAAATATATGTTGCATGTAATCCCAAATAGGTTTAGTGCTTGATTTTTGTTTTGTTTAGTTTTGTTGATATTACAAAAGTTTTGAGGCAAGGGGCAGCGCAAGAAGACAATCGAACAGGCTTTATTTACCTCTCAATGCATCATTTTCTTTTAACTTTTTCAAAAATATGCTAATATATTGATGCTTAGAATGGAGCACTTAATTTGGAACTCTGATTGTAACTGATTCTTTGTGACTTTACCTTGAGTGCATGCGTATGTATTGTCTTGTTCCTGTGTCTCTTCAATAAAAAGAATGAGGCTTATGGATTATATGACTGCAGCGGTGCCTAGCATTATCCGTGTGCAGCGCATGTCACTGTGTCACACAACTCCCGTGCTGACACGCCTCTATTATTAATGAGTTGTGAATAAAAAAAGATTAGCGCACAAGCACATCCTTATTTTAGTCTCGTCCACGGTAATTCTTTAAACTCGTTTATTTTTTTTGCAAACTTAGCACAGCCACTTCTGTAAGCTCTGCATAAAATGATAATTTTCCAGGCCGGTTTGAAGACGTGAAATTGTCTGGTCGGCATAAAGTACACCATTACCACGAAGAAATGAGGCAAAGAGATTTTGTTAGAAGTTGGACTGTCAGAATACTAAGCTATCTGCATTTTCCTGATAAGGATGCTAGAGAAGGAAAAGGAATTGCTCTCATTTATTGTATGAGTGAAACAGCATTACAGATTCTTTACCTCAAAAGGCAAACTTCCTACTTTTTACAGTGTCATAAAGGATTTCCATCCATAAATCTGTTCCTGCCCTTAAAACCAATGCATTTGTTTTTTTTTATAATAACATGAAAGGGAAATTACCTCAAATATTGTAATTGTCTTTGGAAATTAGCTGCAATAAAATAACCATATGTCCTTCATATTTAACAACTGGTTCAAATTTTATCACCTTTTATTGAAAGTGATCTTCAGGAAATGTATAAGGGAGAGAATGCACAGCTATTGGCATCTGGCTCATGTTGTGTCAGTTTGGTTTGGCACAAAGTCTTATGTGTGGAATTATCAGCATAGCATGACCAGTGACTCCCAGAGAAAAATGTAAAAAGCTTCTTTGTCTTTTAAAGGGACATAATAGTAATATGCTAAATCAATTGAAAGTGATGCAGCATAGCTGTAAAAAGCTGACTAGAAAATATCACCTGAACATCTCTATGTAAAAAAGAAAGATATTTTACCTCAAAAATTCCTCAGTAGCCACCTCCCATTGTAAAGGACTTCTAAGCAGCAAATCAGTATGTCTGTCCCGGGACAGCTAAGGGGTTGAGCCTTGTGCACACTCATCTTATTTCCCTATTCAGTTTAAGGAAGTTTACTATGAAATATCATGAGATCACAGTAAAAGAGTTCATGACCTCAGCACTGTTGATGCTGATTGGCTGCTGTTCATTTCTTCATTTATTTATTTTTTACCTGCAGCTGAGTATAACATTTTACACAGAACTTACTCTGCTGAGCTGAGGAGATTGTGAGGTAAAATATCTTCCTTTTTTACATAGAGATGCTCAGGTAATATTTTCCTGTCAGCTTTTTACAGTTATACTGCATCAGTTTCAAGTGATTTAGCATATGAGTATTATGTCCCTTTAAGGTATATGGGCCAATTTGTCAGCATTATAATCCTTTGTGGTGCGTTCTGTGAACCTTTACGCCCATTGAATAACTGTATTTTTAAGATATGATACAGCAGTCTGGACATTTATTTACAGCCCCATTGACAGAAGTAGATCCTGCTCTGGGTCGCCTGCTTCTGTGGCTATCTCTTATAAATGATGGTTGACTTTATTTTCTCTCAAGGGAGCTTCTGATTTGCTGCACTTCTCCCATTAAAGGTAAAGCAAACTGTTAAAAAGTTCTCCAATTTATTAAATTCCAAATAATCCATTTTACGGAGTGTATGAAACTGTTCCCAAATACCTTTATTTGTCATTTGAAACAAAGCCTTTAAGTATATAAAGAAACATAAAATTAGAATATATGCTTTCCCTGCAAGCTCAGCCCATTTGTATGGGTTGTGGAACCCTTAGCTATTTCATATAAAAATAAACATAAAAGTAACACCCCACAATTGTATACTTTGCAGCTTTAAACAAATCATTGGAAACACGTTTGCAGTAAATCATTTTAGCTGTACACTGTCCTTTTTAAGGAAGTTTATTGTTACCAAATATAGAATATATGGGTATTCCCACCTGGGAATCTGTAATATATGTAATAAGCGTAGACCATTATCATCCTTGTGAGCACACTGACTATTATTTGATCAATTCCAGTCTTATATTAAGAGTATAAAGTCACATACCTAGTGGGGAAATGGGTCTCCAAAAGCTTTGTCCTGAAATAAAGGAAAGGGGACAAAATCTTTTTTTAGTTTTAGATGGAAGTTGTAAAACATTATTTGACATTGCTTTTGAGTTCTGATACTTTGTTTTTTATATTTAATGGAAGTATATTGGAATTTTTTAATTCACATAATTTAACATTTTATATTGCAATCTCGAAGTGTTTAATGCTCCTTTAAGGGGACATTAAACTGCTGTGCAAAGATACAAAAGATCAGTAACTGAAGATACTGAAGCTCCGCCTCTTCATACTGGGCACCACCATCTTGGAACTCAGGTATTCTCACAGCCCGTGACAGAAGCTGTGTACCCTTACAGATCAATGAGGTTGTCAAGTTTTTGACAACTGTATAAATTGCTTCAGGCTAAGGGGCATGATACAAAGCAGGAGCTGTACATTTTTGCCGTGGCTGCATTGCTCTATATTATAGTTGAGTGCTTTTTTTATTTAAAGGGACACTGAGCCCAAACTTTTTCTTTCGTAATTCAGATAGAGCATGAAACAACTTTCTAATTTACTCCTATTATCAAATTTTCTTTATTCTCTTGGTATCGTTATTTGAAATGCAAGAATGTAAGTTTAGAGGCCGGCCCATTTTTGGTTAACAACCTGGGTTGTCCAATAAAAAAGTGCTGTCCAGAGTTCTAAACCAAGAAAAAAGCATAGATGCCTTCTTTTTCAAATAAATATAGCAAGAGAACGAAAAAAAATTGATAATAGGAGTAAATTAGAAAGTTGCTTAAAATTGCATGCTCTATCTGAATTCACGAAATAAAAAATTTGGGTTCAGCGTCCCTTTAACCCCTTAACCCCTTAACGACCGAGGACGTGCAGGGTACGTCCTCAAAAAAAAGGCAGTTAATGCCTGAGAACGTACCCTGCACGTCCTCGGTTTGGAAAGCAGCTGGAAGCGATCCTGCTCGCTTCCAGCTGCTTTCCGGTTATTGCAGTGATGCCTCGATATGGAGGCATCCTGCAATAACCTTTGGTAGCCATCCGGTGCAGAGAGAGCCACTCTGTGGCCCTCTCTGCACCGGAGATCGGTGGCTACCTGCGTTGGTGGGTGGGAGCCGGACCGGGAGGCGGGTGGCGGCCATCGATGGCCCTGGTTATGTGCAGGGGGGGGCGGGATCGTGGGCGGGGACGAGCAGGGGCGCGCACGGGAGGGCGGGGGCGGGCGCGTGCACGGGGAGGGAGCGGGTGGGAACCGCTACACTACAGAAAATGATTTAATAAAAAATGTATAAATATCGAAATCTTTAAAAAAAAAAAAGATCAGCAAGGTGGTGGGGGTTTGTCTGTGTGGGGGGGGGAAGCTACACTACAGAAAAAAGCCCCAAAAAAATAAAAAAAGCACTTTTTTTTGCAAACTGGGTACTGGCAGACAGCTGCCAGTACCCAAGATGGCCCCCAATGAGGCAGAGGGGAGGGTTAGAGAGCGGTTTTGGGGGGGATCAGGGAGGTTGGGGGCTAAGGGGGGGATCCTACACCCTAGCATATGTAAATATGCTAAAAAATTTTTTTTTTTTTTTTTAAAAACCCTTTTATTTTAGTACTGGCAGACTTTCTGCCAGTACTTAAGATGGCGGGGACAATTGTGGGGTGGGGGAGGGAAGGGAGCTGTTTGGGAGGGATCAGGGGGTGGGATGTGTCAGGTGGGAGACTGATCTCTACACTAAAGCTAAAATTAACCCTGCAAGCTCCCTACAAACTCCCTAATTAACCCCTTCACTGCTAGCCATAATACACGTGTGAGGCGCAGCAGGATTTAGCGGCCTTCTAATTACCAGAAAGCAACGCCAAAGTCATATATGTCTGCTATTTCTGAACAAAGGGGATCCCAGACAAGTATTTACAACCATTTGTGCCATAATTGCACAAGCTGTTTGTAAATTATTTCAGTGAGAAACCTAAAATTGTGAAAAATTTAACTTTTTTTTCAATTTGATCGCATTTGGCGGTGAAATGGTGGCATGAAATATACCAAAATGTGCCTAGATCAATACTTGGGGTTGTCTACTATACTACACTAAAGCTAAAATTAACCCTACAAGCTCCCTAAAAGCTCCCTAATTAACCCCTTAACTGCTGGGCATAATACACTTGTGGTGCGCAGTGGCATTTAGCGGCCTTCTAATTACCAAAAAGCAACGCCAAAGCCATATATGTCTGCTATTTCTGAACAAAGGGGATCCCAGAGAAGAATTTACAACCATGTATGCCATAATTGCACAAGTTGTTTGTAAATAATTTCAGTGAGAAACCAAAAGTTTGTGAAAAAATTTGTGAAAAAGTGAACGATTTTTTGTATTTGATCGCATTTGGCGGTGAAATGGTGGTATGAAATATACCAAAATTGTCCTAGATCAATACTTTGGGATGTCTACTAAAAAAAAATATATACATGTCAAGGGATATTCAGGGATTCCTGAAAGATATTAGTGTTCTAATGTAACTAGCGCTAATTTTGGAAAAAAGTGGTTTGGAAATAGCAAAGTGCTACTTGTATTTATGGCCCTAAAACTTGCACAAAAAGCAAAGAACATGTAAACATTGGGTATTTCTAAACTCAGGACAAAATTTTGAAACTATTTAGCATGGGTGTTTTTTGGTGGTTGTAGATATGTAACAGATTTTGGGGGTCAAAGTTAGAAAAAGTGTGTTTTTTTCAATTTTTCCTCATATTTTATATTTTTTTTTATAGTAAATTATAAGATATGATGAAAATAATGGTATCTTTAGAAAGTCCATTTAGTGGCGAGAAAAACGGTATATAATATGTGTGGGTACAGTAAATGAGTAAGAGGAAAATTACAGCTAAACACAAACACCGCAAAAATGTAAAAATAGCCTTGGTCCCAAACGGACAGAAAATGGAAAAGTGCTGTGGTCATTAAGGGGTTAATGACCACAGCACTTTTCCATTTTCTGTCCGTTTGGGACCAAGGCTATTTTTACATTTTTGCGGTGTTTGTGTTTAGCTGTAATTTTCTTCTTACTCATTTACTGTACCCACACATATTATATACCGTTTTTCTCGCCACTAAATGGAATTTCTAAAGATACCATTATTTTCATCATATCTTATAATTTACTATAAAAAAATTTATAAAATATGAGGAAAAATGGAAAAAAACACACTTTTTCTAACTTTGACCCCCAAAATCTGTTACATATCTACAACCACCAAAAAACACCCATGCTAAATAGTTTCTAAATTTTGTCCTGAGTTTAGAAATACCCAATGTTTACATGTTCTTTGCTTTTTTTGCAAGTTATAGGGCAATAAATACAAGTAGCACTTTGCTATTTCCAAACCACTTTTTTCCAAAATTAGCGCTAGTTACATTAGAACACGAATATCTTTCAGGAATCCCTGAATATCCCTTGACATGTATATATTTTTTTTTAGTAGACATCCCAAAGTATTGATCTAGGCCAATTTTGGTATATTTCATACCACCATTTCACCGCCAAATGCGATCAAATACAAAAAATCGTTCACTTTTTCACAAATTTTTTCACAAACTTTCGGTTTCTCACTGAAATTATTTACAAACAACTTGTGCAATTATGGCATAAATGGTTGTAAATTCTTCTCTGGGATCCCCTTTGTTCAGAAATAGCAGACATATATGGCTTTGGCGTTGCTTTTTGGTAATTAGAAGGCCGCTAAATGCCACTGTGCACCACAAGTGTATTATGCCCAGCAGTTAAGGGGTTAATTAGGGAGCTTTTAGGGAGCTTGTAGGGTTAATTTTAGCTTTAGTGTAGTGTAGTAGACAACCCCAAGTATTGATCTAGGCACATTTTGGTATATTTCATGCCACCATTTCACCGCCAAATGCAATCAAATTGAAAAAAAAAGTTAAATTTTTCACAATTTTAGGTTTCTCACTGAAATAATTTACAAACAGCTTGTGCAATTATGGCACAAATGGTTGTAAATACTTGTCTGGGATCCCCTTTGTTCAGAAATAGCAGACATATATGACTTTGGCGTTGCTTTCTGGTAATTAGAAGGCCGCTAAATCCTGCTGCGCCTCACACGTGTATTATGGCTAGCAGTGAAGGGGTTAATTAGGGAGTTTGTAGGGAGCTTGCAGGGTTAATTTTAGCTTTAGTGTAGAGATCAGCCTCCCACCTGACACATCCCACCCCCTGATCCCTCCCAAACAGCTCCCTTCCCTCCCCCACCCCACAATTGTACCCGCCATCTTAAGTACTGGCAGAAAGTCTGCCAGTACTAAAATAAAAGGGTTTTTAAAAAAATAATAATAATTTTTTTAGCATATTTACATATGCTACTGTGTAGGATCCCCCCTTAGCCCCCAACCTCCCTGATCCCCCCCAAAACCGCTCTCTAACCCTCCCCTCTGCCTCATTGGGGGCCATCTTGGGTACTGGCAGCTGTCTGCCAGTACCCAGTTTGCAAAAAAAAAAGTGCTTTTTTTTGTTTGGTTGGTTTTTTTCTGTAGTGTAGCTTCCCCCCCCCCACACAGACAAACCCCCACCACCTTGCTGATCGTTTTTTTTTTTAACTTTTTAGCCATTTTTTTACATTTGTTAACATTTTTTATTATTGTATTTTCTGTAGCGTAGCGGTTCCCACCCGCTCCCTCCCCGTGCACGCGCCCGCCCCCGCCCTCCCGTGCACACGCGCGCGCCCCCCCGGCCATCCCCGCCCTCGATCCCGCCCCCCCTCCACATCAACTTAAAAAGGTTATTGCAGGATGCCTCCATATCGAGGCATCACTGCAATAACCGGAAAGCAGCTGGAAGCGAGCGGGATCGCTTCCAGCTGCTTTCCACACCGAGGACGTGCAGGGTACGTCCTCAGGCGTTAACTGCCTTTTTTTTGAGGACGTACCCTGCACGTCCTCGGTCATTAAGGGGTTAAATATATTTTGTATAACTGTAAAACTGTTTTAAAAAGTGCAAAAATGTAAAGCTCCCTGTGAGTGTGCACAGCTTCTGTCAGAGTCTTTGAGAATACCTATAATCCAAGATGGCAGCGCCCAGTATGAAGAGGCAGAGCTTCAGTATCTGGCACTATTAAAGGGACACTAAACCCAAATTGTTTTCTTTCATGATTCAGATAGAGCATGCAATTTTAAGCGACTTTGTAATTTACTCCTATTATCATGTTTTCTTCCTTCTCTTTGTATCTTTATTTGAAAAGCAAGAATGTAAGCTTAATAGCTGGACCATTTTTGGTTCAGAACCTGGGTAGCACTTGCTGATTGGTGACTACATTTAGCCACTAATCAGCAAGCGCTACCCAGGTGCTGAACCAAAAATGGGCTGTCTCCAAAGGCTTACATTCCTGCTTTTCAAATAGGAATGAATCATAAAAGAAAAAAATTGGCTTTAGTATTCCTTTAAGTTATTAAAACAGGAAAACTGATTTGAAAAGAGCTGCAGAAACAAGATGAAATGCAATAACATAGTGAGTAGTAGCTATTCTTTTGTAGCTGTGCACAGCAGTTTAATGTCCCTTTAAATGAGTAGAAAATGTTAAACTGTGTTACAATGCATCATTAAACAAATTATATTGTTTTAATTCCACATTTGATTTATTTATTTTCTTTTACTGGAAAGATGAAAACATTTCAATCGATTTAAGGCATTTTACATCTTGCTAATGGGGTAATACATTTAATTCATAAGAAAAATACAGATATTTGTTTCATTTTAAGGAAATGAATATCCGAATGAATGCACTAACTAATTTAAAGAATAATAAATATAATTCATGAGTATCTTGTTATTCTTTCAATTAATCTTCTTCTTCAAAGACTCACAGGCCGCGCTTATGCTCCTATTAAGAACGGCTCCCCAGCGCACTAGAGGTACATTCGCGTGATGGATCCCTTCTCCTTTAGCGCAGGTGGGGTCGTGCTAATCTGACCTTCTTCACAGAGTCCAGGGCAGTGCTAATAGAATTAGTCCTTGGACTATGTGAAGAAGTGTCGGATTAGCGCCCCCCTCCCCTGTCTGCGCTAAAGGAGAAGGGATCTGCCACTCTAATGTACCTGTAGCGAGCTGGGAAGCTGCGCTAATAGGAGTATTAACGTGACCCAAGAATCTATGAAGAAGAAGAGGATTAGCGCGGTTCCCCAGCGTGCTACGAGTATGTATCAAAGGTGAGAGGAGTAGGGAACATTTACTTTTGTTTAATGTAAATGTTAATGAATATTCTGTATTCGGTTCGTTTTACATGAACTGAATAACGAATAGTGCAGCACACGGATATTCTGAAAAACAAATTTTTCTGAATATTCATTCCAAATGATTTGTCCGAAACAAATTATTCAGTGCTGCACAAGTCTAATATGTATAATTGTAAAAATAAATTGTAGTTATTTAAAACTTCCCCACTAGGTGGCGCAAGGATACATTAATGTAATGCTATGTCAGACCTGTGACGCTGTTTGTGCAGACAAAAGTAGCTACACAGTGTAACATAGCAATTTAATTGCCTTTCATAGACCAAATCAGTAAACATTTGGAAAATGGAAAAAAAAAAACATTTTACTTTGCCTGAAAGAACAGAATTGCAGCTATAGGATTTATTTAAGCTCATCTGACATTTTTTCACATATATCTTTGTGCAGTGAATAATGTATTGGCAGCAGAATGTGGGTTTTGTATTCTAAATCCGGGGATTGTGATTTTAGGTTTGTGTGCAACTCTTTGCCTGACTGCAACAATATAAATCTCTCAACATTTTCTGGGTGGTAACCAGGAATGGGAGACTACAGGCACCCTGAAGTGGGGTGGGGTCAGGAATGGTAATAGGAGGAGTCAACATGGTCCATAATCCATGACCCATGGGTGGGGTGGTGACTGGGTATTCTGAAAAGATGTATTTCATATTCCAGTACTTGTAATGGACAGGATATCCCTTTAAGCACTTTAAGTCCCTTTGTGTGGAGTGTTCTTTATTATGTCAAAGTTAAAAATGGGTAAAAACCTAAATAAAAATAATTTGTCATTTCCCAATTCACCTGATTTAATGATTGGCAGCTAAATTATATAGTAAATAACAATCGGCTAGATTACAAGTTTTGCGGTAAGAGCGGCTCGGTACTAACTTGCAAGTTATTTCCACCGCTCACCTCCCTAAAGCGCTGCTATTACAGGTTTTCATAAACCCGGCGTTAGCAGGCAATATGTGAGCGTTGAACAAAATTGAGCTCCATACCGCACTTTAATACCAGCGCTGCTTTGAGCTGGTTTTACGTGCTCGTGCACGATTTCCCCATAGACATCAATGGGGAGAGCCGGCTAAAAAAAAGCCTAACACCTGCAATAAAGGAGCGTAAAGCTCCGTAATACAGCCCCATTGATTCCTATGGGAAAAGAAAAGTTATGTTTACACCTAACACCCTAACATAAACCCCCCTAATCTGCTGCCCCCAACATCGCCGACACCTACATTACACCTATTAACCCCTAATCTGCTGCCCCCGACATCGCCGCCACCTACATTACAGTTATTAACCCCTAATCTGCCGCCCTCAATGTTTTTGCTACCTTCCTACGCTTATTAACCCCTAATCTGCCGCCCCCAATGTCATCGCTACCTACCTAAATTTATTAACCCCTAATCTGCCGCCCCCAACGTCGCCGCCACTATACTAAAGTTATTAACTCCTAAACCTAACCTTAAGTCTAACCCTAACACCCCTAACTTTAATATAATTAAAAGAAATCTAATTAAAAATTACTATCATTAACTAAATAATTCCTATTTAAAACTAAATACTTACCTATAAAATAAACCCTAAGCTAACTACATTATAACTAATAGTTACATTGTATCTAGCTTAGGTTTTATTTTTATTTTACAGGCAAGTTTGTATTTATTTAACTAGGTAGACTAGTTACTAAATAGTTATCAACTATTTACTAACGATCTAGTTAAAATTAATACAAATTTATCTGTAAAATAAAACCTAACCTGAGTTACACTAACACCTAACCTTACACTACAATTAAATACATTACATTAATTAAATACAATTAACTAAATTACAAAAAAAAAAACACTAAATTACACAAAATAAAAAAGAAATGATCAAATATTTAAACTAATTACACCTAATCTAATAGCCCTTTAAAAATAATAAAGCCCCCCAAAATAAAAAAATCCTAGCATACAATAAACTTCCAATGGCCCTTAAAAGGGCCTTTTGCGGGGCATTGCCCCAAAGAAATCAGCTCTTTTACCTGTAAAAAAAAATACAAACAACCCCCAACAGTAAGAATTCTATCAGCCAATCGGAATGTAAGGGACGCCATCTTGGATGACGTATCTTAAAGGGAAACTTCATTCTACAGCGACCATCAGGAGAAGAGGATGCTCCACGCCGGATGTCTTGAAGATGGACTCGCTCCGCGCCGGATGGATGAAGATAGAAGATGCCATCTGGTTGAAGACTTCTGCCGGCTTCGATGAGGACTTCTGCCGCTTGGATGAGGATGGATGTCCGGTCTTCGAAAACTGTAAGTGGATCGTCGGGGGTTAGTGTTAGGTTTATTTAAGGGTTTATTGGGTGGGTTTTATTTTTAGGTTAGGGACTTTGGGCAGTAAAAGAGCTAAATGCCCTTTTAAGGGCAATTCCCATAAAAATGCCCTTTTCAGGGCAATGGGGAGCTTAGGTTTTTCAGATAGGTTTTTTATTTGGGGGTGTTGGTTGTGTGGGTGGTGGGTTTTACTGTTGGGGGGTGTTTGTATTTTTTTTTTACAGGTAAAAGAGCTGATTTCTTTTAAGGGCCATCGGTAGTTTATTGTAGGCTAGGGTTTTTTTTATTGGGGGGGGGCTTTTTTATTTTGATAGGGCTATTAGATTAGGTGTAATTGTTTTTTATTTTTGATACTGTGTTTTTTGTTTTTTTTGTAACTTAGTGTTTTTTATTTTTTGTAACTTAGTAATTTTTAATTGTAGATTTCAATAATTTGAGTAGGGTTAGGTTTTTAAATATGTAATATAGTTAATTTAACCCCTTAACGATGCATGTCGTACAGGGTATGTCTTACACAAACTAGTCTTTAAAGACCAGCGACGTACCCTGTACGTCGTTAAGGGTTTCAAGTGTCTGGAAGCGATCCTGATCGCTTCCAGCCGTTTCCAAGGTATTGCAGTGATGCCTCGATATTGAGGCATCACTGCAATACCTTTTTAGGCACACTGATGCAGAGAGAGCGGCTCGGTACTAACTTGCAAGTTATTTCCACCGCTCACCTCCCTAAAGCGCTGCTATTACAGGTTTTCATAAACCCCGGCGTTAGCAGGCAATATGTGAGCGTTGAGCAAAATTGAGCTCCATACCAGCGTTGCTTTGAGCTGGTTTTACGTGCTCGTGCACAATTTCCCCATAGACATCAATGGGGAGAGCCGGCTAAAAAAAGCCTAACACCTGCAATAAAGGAGCGTAAAGATCCGTAACGCAGCCCCATTGATTCCTATGGGGAAAGAAAAGTTATGTTTAAACCTAACACCCTAACATAAACCCTGAGTCTAAACACCCCTAATTTGCCACCCCCGACATCGCCGACACCTACATTACACTTATTAACCCCTAATCTGCTGCCCCCGAAATCGCCACCACCTACATTACAGTTATTAACCCCTAATCTGCCGCCCCCAATGTCGCCGCCACCCACCTACACTTATTAACCCCTAATCTGCCGCCCTCAATGTTTTTGCTACCTACACTTATTAACCCCAAATCTGTCGCCCCCAATGTCGTTGCTACCTACCTACATTTATTAACCCCTAATCTCCCGCCCCCAACATCGCCGCCACTATACTAAAGTTATTAACTCCTAAACCTAACCCTAAGTCTAACCCTAACACCCCTAACTTTAATATGATTAAAAGAAATCTAATTAAAAATTACTATCATTAACTAAATAATTCCTATTTAAAACTAAATACTTACCTATAAAATAAACCCTAAGCTAGCTACAATATAACTAATAGTTACATTGCATCTAGCTTAGGTTTTATTTTTATTTTACAGGCAAGTTTGTATTTATTTTAACTAGGTAGACTAGTTACTAAATAGTTATTAACTATTTACTAATGATCTAGTTAAAATTAATACAAATTTACCTGTAAAATAAAACTTAACCTGAGTTACACTAACACCTAACCTTACACTACAATTAAATACATTACATTAATTAATTAAATACAATTAACTAAATTTAAAAAAAAACAAAATACTAAATTACACAAAATAAAAAAGAAACAATCAAATATTTAAACTAATTACACCTAATCTAATAGCCCTTTAAAAATAAACCCCCCCCCCAAAATAAAAAAACCCTAGCATACAATAAACTACCAATGGCCCTTAAAAGGGCCTTTTGCGGGGCATTGCCCCAAAGAAATCAGCTCTTTTACCTGTAGAAAAAAATACAAACAACCCCCAACAGTATAACCCACCACCCACACAACCAACCCCCCCAAATAAAATCCTATCTAAAAAAAACTAAGCTCCCCATTGCCCTGAAAAGGACTTTTGGATGGGCATTGCCCTTAAAAGGGCATTTAGCTCTTTTTCTGCCCAAACCCTAATCTAAAAATAAAACCCACCCAATAAACCCTTAAAAAAACCTAACACTAACCCCCGAAGATCCACTTACAGTTTTTGAAGACCGGACATCCATCCTCAACGAAGCGGCAGAAGTCCTCAGCGAAGCTGGCAGAAGTCTTTATCCTAGCGGGCCGAAGTCTTCATCCAAGGCCGCAGAAGTCTTCATCCAGACGGCATCTTCTATCTTCATCCATCCGGCGCGGAGCGGCTCCATCTTCAAGACATCCGGAGCAGAGCATCCTCTTCTTTCCACAGCTAAAGAAGAATGAAGGTTCCTTTAAGGGATGTCATCCAAGATGGCGTCCCTTAAATTCCGATTGGCTGATAGAATTCTATCAGCCAATCGGAATTAAAGGTGAAAAAATCCTATTGGCTGATGCAATCAGCCAATAGGACTGAGCTTCAATCCTATTGGCTGATCCAATCAGCCAATAGGATTGAGCTTGCATTCTATTGGCTGATTGGGATAGCCAATAGAATGCGAGCTCAATCCTATTGGCTGATTGGATCAGCAAATAGGATGAAAGCTCAATCCTATTGGCAGATTGCAACAGCCAATAGGATTTTTCCCCTTTAATTCCTATTGGCTGATAGAATTCTATCAGCCAATCGGAATGTAATGGACGCCATCTTGGATGACGTATCTTAAAGGGAAACTTCATTCTACAGCAACCATCGGGAGAAGAGGATGCTCCACGCCGGATGTCTTGTAGAAGGACTCGCTCAGCGCCGGATGGATGAAGATAGAAGATGCCGTCTGGATGAAGACTTCTGACGGCTTCGATGAGGACTTCTGCCTCTTGGATGAGGATGGATGTCCGGTCTTCGAAAACTGTAAGTGGATCATCGGGGGTTAGTGTTAGGTGTATTTAAGGGTTTATTGGGTGGGTTTTATTTTTAGGTTAGGGACTTTGGGCAGTAAAAGAGCTAAATGCCCTTTTAAGGGCAATGCCCATACAAATGCCATTTTCAGGGCAATGGGGAGCTTAGGTTTTTCAGATAGGTTTTTTTATTTGGGGGTGTTGGTTGTGTGGGTGGTGGGTTTTACTGTTGGGGAGTGTTTGTATTTTTTTTTACAGGTAAAAGAGCTGATTTCTTATAAGGGCCATTGGTGCTTTATTGTAGGCTATGTTTTTTTTTTATGGGGGGGGCTTTTTTATTTTGATAGGGCTATTAGATTAGGTGTAATTGCTTTTTATTTTTGATACTGTGGTTTTTTTTAAACTTAGTGTTTTTTATTTTTTGTAACTTAGTGTTTTTTATTTTTTGTAACTTAGTAATTTTTAATTGTAGATTTCAATAATTTGAGTAGGGATATGTTTTTAAATATGTAATATAGTTAATTTAACCCCTTAAGGATGCATGTCATACAGGGTATGTCTTACACAAACTCTGTACGTCGTTAAGGGTTTCAAGCATCTGGAAGCGATCCTGATCCTGATCGCTTCCAGCCGTTTTCAAGGTATTGCAGTGATACACTCTGTGGCCCTCTCTGCATCAGCCAGTGATGGTGCCGATCGTTGGTGGGTGGGAGCCATTGCAGGGAGGCGGGTGGGCAGCCCATCGCTGGGGAACTTCCTTCGGGCTGTCCTCTATGCCGGGTGCACGCGCTCTAAAGCAGTTGCTGGGGAATTTTTTTTTGCTGGGAAAGGGTGGTGAATGCAGTGATCTGGGGGTGATCTGGGATTGATCTGGGAGGGTGTAGGGTATGGAGGGGGGCAGCTACACTACAGAAAAATTTAGGTTTAAAAAAATAAAAATAAAGTTAGTTTGCAAAGTGGTACTGGCAGACAGCTGCCAGTGCCCAAAATGGTGGCTAATAGTTAGTGGGGGGAGGGTTAGAGAGCTCTTTGGGGGGGGATCAGGAAGGTTGGGGGCTAAGGGGGGATCCTACACAGCAGAATATATATTTTTTTAAAAAAATAATTAAAAAAACAAAATAAAACTTTTATTTAGTACTGGCAGACTTTCTGCCAGTACTTAAGATGGCGGGACAATTGTGGGGTGGGGAGGGAAGAGAGCTGTTTGGGAGGGATCAGGGGGTGGGATGTGTCAGGTGGGAGGCTGATCTCTACACTAAAGCTAAAATTAACCCTTCAAGCTCCCTACAAGCTACCTAATTAACCCCGTCACTGCTGGGCATAATACAAATCTGGTGCGCAGCGGCATTTAGCAGCCTTCTAATTACCAAAAAGCAATGCCAAAGCCATATATGTCTGCTATTTCTGAACAAAGGGGATCCCAGAGAAGCATTTACAACCATTTGTGCCATAATTGCACAAGCTGTTTGTAAATAATAAGTGAGAAACCCAAAGTTAGTGAAAAAGTGAACGATTTTTTTTATTTGATCGCATTTGGCGGTGAAATGGTGGCATGAAATATATAAAAATTGGCCTAGATCAATACTTTCAGTTGTCTACTACACTACCCTAAAGCTAAAATTAACCCTACAAGCTACCTAATTAACCCCTTCACTGCTGGGCATAATACAAATGTGGTGCGCAGCGGCATTTAGCGGCCTTCTAATTACCAAAAAGTAATGCCAAAGCCATATATGTCTGCTATTTCTGAACAAAGGGGATCCCAGAGAAGCATTTACAACCATTTGTGCCATAATTGCACAAGCTGTTTGTAAATAATAAGTGAGAAACCCAAAGTTAGTGAAAAAGTGAACAATTTTTTTTATTTGATCGCATTTGGCGGTGAAATGGTGACATGAAATATATAAAAATTGGCCTAGATCAATACTTTCAGTTGTCTACTACACTACCCTAAAGCTAAAATTAACCCTACAAGCTACCTAATTAACCCCTTCACTGCTGGGCATAATACAAATGTGGTGCGCAGCGGCATTTAGCGGCCTTCTAATTACCAAAAAGCAACGCCAAAGCCATATATGTCTGCTATTTCTGAACAAAGGGGATCCATAATACAATATATTCCATAATATATAATATTGTCATTTCAGATACACAAATTTGTAGTTAGGGTCCAAAGATATTTATGCCTAAGTTATAAAGTAGAGTTCCATACATACATGTGTATTTTTATTTTAAAGTTCACAGAACTCATTTATTTCAAACACACGATTCTACTTTGGGTATATATCAATAATGAGATTATGATAAATATCTTTATTATTATCTTTTTCTCTCTGATGTAAAGAAGACACTAATTTTGTTATACTTAACAGACACATTTATGTTGGATAATTAATTTCTATTATCATTATTATTTTTATACGTGTCTTCATATTGTAATCGTTTACTTTGATTGATACTGCCCTCAATGGGTTAAATCACATTGCTCAGGTGTGCATTTTTTACCTTCAACCAATTAGAGCTTGAGTGAGCGGTTTTAAGCTGCCACTGTATATGTATTTTTATGGCTATGAGTATGGTGTTTACCGAAACGCGTCAGCCTATTTGTAAGGCACAGGGATATGCTTATCCCAAGTACTTTTTAGTATGTTACAATAAAAGTTAATTTTTACTCATATTATACGGACTCCCGGCAACTCTTTCTTTGAAGTTTCATGTCCCTTTAACATAATAAACTAAAACATATAGGCCTAGATTTGGAGTTTGGCGGTAGCCGTGAAAACCAGCGTTAGAGGCTCCTAACGCTGGTTTTAGGCTACCTCCGGTATTTGGAGTCACTCAAAAAACGGTCTAATGCTCACTTTTCAACCGCGACTTTTCCATACCGCAGATTCCCTTACGTCATTTGCGTATCCTATCTTTTCAATGGGATCTTCCTAACTCCGGTATTTAGAGTCGTGTCTGAAGTGAGCGTTAGAATTCTAACGACAAAACTCCAGCCGCAGAAAAAAGTCAGTAGTTAAGAGCTTTCTGGGCTAACGCCGGTTCATAAAGCTCTTAACTACTGTACTCTAAAGTAAACTAACACCCATAAACTACCTATGTACCCCTAAACCGAGGTCCCCCCACATCGCCGCCACTCGATTAAATTTTTTTAACCCCTAATCTGCCGACCGCCACCTACGTTATACTTATGTACCCCTAATCTGCTGCCCCTAACACCGCCGACCCCTATATTATATTTATTAACCCCTAATCTGCCGCCCTCAACATCGCCTCCACCTGCCTACACTTATTAACTCCTAATCTGCCGAGCGGACCGCACCGCTATTATTATAAAGTTATTAACCCCTAATCCGCCTCACTAACCCTATAATAAATAGTATTAACCCCTAATCTGCCCTCCCTAACATCGCCGACACCTAACTTAAATTATTAACCCCTAATCTGCCGACCGGAGCTCACCGCTATTCTAATAAATGTATTAACCCCTAAAGCTAAGTCTAACCCTAACACTAACACCCCCCTAAGTTAAATATAATTTAAATCTAACGAAATTAATTAACTCTTATTAAATAAATTATTCCTATTTAAAGCTAAATACTTACCTGTAAAATAAATCCTAATATAGCTACAATATAAATTATAATTATATTATAGCTATTTTAGGATTTATATTTATTTTACAGGCAACTTTGTATTTATTTTAACCAGGTACAATAGCTATTAAATAGTTAAGATCTATTTAATAGCTAAAATAGTTAAAATAATTACAAATTTACCTGTAAAATAAATCCTAACCTAAGTTACAATTAAACCTAACACTACACTATCAATAAATTAATTAAATACAATACCTACAATTACCTACAATTAAACCTAACACTACACTATCAATAAATTAATTAAATACAATATCTACAAATAAATACAATGAAATAAACTAACTAAAGTACAAACAATAAAAAAGAACTAAGTTACAAAAAATAAAAAAATATTTACAAACATAAGAAAAATATTACAACAATTTTAAACTAATTACACCTACTCTAAGCCCCCTAATAAAATAACAAAGCCCCCCAAAATAACAAAATGCCCTACCCTATTCTAAATTACTAAAGTTCAAAGCTCTTTTACCTTACCAGCCCTGAACAGGGCCCTTTGCGGGGCATGCCCCAAGAAGTTCAGCTCTTTTGCCTGTAAAAAAAACCATACAATACCCCCCCCCCAACATTACAACCCACCACCCACATACCCCTAATCTAACCCAAACCCCCCTTAAATAAACCTTACACTAAGCCCCTGAAGATCTTCCTACCTTATCTTCACCATACCAGGTTCACCGATCCGTCCTGAAGAGCTCCTCCGATGTCCTGATCCAAGCCCAAGCGGGGGGCTGAAGAGGTCCATGATCCGGCTGAAGTCTTCATCCAAGCGGGAGCTGAAGAGGTCCATGATCCGGATGAAGTCTTCATCCAAGCGGGAGCTGAAGAGGTCCATGATCCGGATGAAGTCTTCTATCAACGGCATCTTCAAACTTCTTTCTTCGGGACCCATCATCTTCCATCCGACGCGGAACATCCTCTTCTCCCGACGCCTACTAGCCGAATGACGGTTCCTTTCAGGGACGTCATCCAAGATGGCGTCCCTCGAATTCCGATTGGCTGATAGGATTCTATCAGACAATCGGAATTAAGGTAGGAATATTCTGATTGGCTGATGGAATCAGCCAATCAGAATCAAGATCAATCCGATTGGCTGATCCAATCAGCCAATCAGATTGAGCTCGCATTCTATTGGCTGTTCCGATCATATTTTTTTATTTTTTGTAACTTAGTTCTTTTTTATTTTTTGTACTTTAGTTAGTTTATTTCATTGTAGTTATTTGTAGGAATTGTATTTAATTTATTTATTGATAGTGTAGTGTTAGGTTTAATTGTAACTTAGGTTAGGATTTATTTTACAGGTAAATTTGTAATTATTTTAACTAGGTAACTATTAAATAGTTCTTAACTATTTAATAGCTATTGTACATGTTTAAAATAATTACAAAGTTGCCTGTAAAATAAATATTAATCCTAAAATAGCTACAATGTAATTATAATTTATATTGTAGCTATATTAGGATTTATTTTACAGGTAAGTATTTAGCTTTAAATAGGAATAATTTATTTAATAAGAGTTAATTAATTTCGTTAGATTAAAATTATATTTAATTTAGGGGGGTGTTAGTGTTAGGGTTAGACTTAGCTTTAGGGGTTAATACATTTATTAGAATAGCGGTGAGCTCCGGTCGGCAGATTAGGGGTTAATAATTGAAGTTAGGTGTCGGCGATGTAAGGGAGGGCAGATTAGGGGTTAATACTATTTATTATAGGGTTAGTGAGGCGGATTAGGGGTTAATAACTTTATAATAATAGCGGTGCGGTCCGCTCGGCAGATTAGGGGTTAATAAGTGTAGGCAGGTGGAGGCGACGTTGAGGGCGGCAGATTAGGGGTTAATAAATATAATATAGGGGTCGGCGGTGTTAGGGGCAGCAGATTAGGGGTACATAAGGATAATGTAAGTAGCGGCGGTTTACGGAGCGGCAGATTAGGGGTTAAAAATAATATGCTGGGGTCAGTGATAGCGGGGGCGGCAGATTAGAGGTTAATAAGTGTAAGGTTAGGGGTGTTTAGACTCGGGGTACATGTTAGAGTGTTAGGTGCAGACGTAGGAAGTGTTTCCCCATAGCAAACAATGGGGCCGCGTTAGGAGCTGAACGCGGCTTTTTTGCAGGTGTTAGGTTTCTTTTCAGCTCAAACAGCCCCATTGTTTTCTATGGGGGAATCGTGCACGAGCACGTTTTTGAGGCTGGCCGCGTCCGTAAGCAACTCTGGTATCGAGAGTTGCAGTTGCGTTAAAAATGCTCTACGCTCCTTTTTTGGAGCCTAACGCAGCCTTTCTGTGGACTCTCAATACCAGAGTTATTTTAAAGGTGCAGCCAGAAAAAAGCCGGCGTTAGCTACGCGGGTCGTTACCGACAAAACTCTAAATCTGTGGTTGATATTTACGTTCATGGGTACAATATATGCGGTAAAAAGATATAGTACACATGTCCGTCTGTTTGGTCAGATCTTGTAAGTCCATGATTGTGATTGTAGACATTTTATGAAGCTCAAGCTCTAGTTGTTCCTCTTTTCTAACTAACCTATTAGACTACTACATATAAAACGTTATTCTTGGAGGTTCTGTGACTAAGTATGCCTTTAAATAAAAGGGATGAGGGCACAAGTACTCATGAAAATAGTATAACAATCACTTTGTTGAAAAGGATGAGAGTTACCTGCTCTGGCGATGTGGGGTCTCGGCGAGCGGGTCGTAGTTCAGGTCAACCGGTCTCCCCCGCCATTTGTTTGTGAGGGGGGGTATGTTGGTAGTCAGTCCTAGGTGGGTGAATATCTCTGTCAGGGGGTTTGATGCACCATCTGCCATGTAGGTTTTCATTGAGGATGAAAAGGGAATGTTGAAAGAGGTATAGAATTTTAGACCTTTGATTCTCAGGAAGGTGTAGGAGGAATGGTTCCCATTTGTGTGTAAAGACTTTCGGCTAGATTTAGAGTTCTGCGGCCAAAGGGGTGCGTTAGCTACGCGTGCTTTTTTCCCCCCGCACCTTTTAAATACCGCTGGTATTTAGAGTTCACAGAATGGCTGCGTTAGGCTCCAAAAAGGGAGCGTACAGGCATATTTACCGCCACTGCAACTCTAAATACCAGCGGTGCTTACGGACGCGGCCAGCTTCAAAAACGTGCTCGTGCACGATTCCCCCATAGGAAACAATGGGGCCATTTGAGCTGAAAAAAAACCTAACACCTGCAAAAAAGCAGCGTTCAGCTCCTAACGCAGCCCCATTGTTTCCTATGGGGAAACACTTCCTAAGTCTGCACCTAACACCCTAACATGTACCCCGAGTCTAAACACCCCTAACCTTACACTTATTAACCCCTAATCTGCCGCCCCCGCTATCGCTGACACCTGCATTACACAATTAACCCCTAATCTGCCGCTCCAGACACCGCCGCAACCTACGTTATCCCTATGAACCCCTAATCTGCTGCCCCTAACCCCCGCCGACTCCTATATTATATTTATTACCCCCTAATCTGCCCCCCCCAACGTCGCCGCTACCTACCTACAATTATTAACCCCTAATCTGCTGACCGGACCTCACCGCTACTACTATAATAAAGTTATGAACCCCTAATCTGCTGCCCCTAACACCGCCGACACCTACATAATATTTATTAACCCCTAATCTGCCCCCCCCAACGTCGCCGCTACCTTACCTACAATTATTAACCCCTAATCTGCCGACCGGACCTCACCACTACTCTAATAAATGTATTAACCCCTAAAGCTAAGTCTAACCCTAACCCTAACTACCCCCTAAGTTAAATATAATTTTTATCTAACGAAATAAAATAAATCTTATTAAATAAATTATTCCTATTTAAAGCTAAATACTTAACTGTAAAATAAACCCTAATATAGCTACAATATAAATAATAATTATATTGTAGCTATTTTAGGATTAATATTTATTTTACAGGCAACTTTGTATTTATTTCTTCTGTTAAGTGTGATCAGTCCACGGGTCATCATTACTTCTGGGATATTACTCCTCCCCAACAGGAAGTGCAAGAGGATTCACCCAGCAGAGCTGCATATAGCTCCTCCCCTCTACGTCACTCCCAGTCATTCTCTTGCACCCAACGACTAGATAGGATGTGTGAGAGGACTATGGTGATTATACTAAGTTTTATATCTTCAATCAAAAGTTTGTTATTTTAAAATAGCACCGGAGTGTGTTATTACCTCTCTGGCAGAGTTTGAAGAAGAATCTACCAGAGTTTTGCTATGATTTTAGCCGGAGTAGTTAAGATCATATTGCTGTTCTCGGCCATCTGAGGAGTGAGGTAAACTTCAGATCAGGGGACAGCGGGCAGATGAATCTGCATAGAGGTATGTAGCAGTTTTTATTTTCTGACAATGGACAGCAACTCATTGTATTCCCTGCATGATCCGGTTCATCTCTACAGAGCTCAGGGGTCTTCAAAACTTATTTTGAGGGAGGTAATTTCTCTCAGCAAAGCTGTGAGAATTATAGTTTGACTGAGATAAAAAACGTTTATTCTGTAATTTGTTTCCTGCTTTCAGAATTTGTTATCTTTGCTAATGGGATTAAACCTTTGCTAAAGTTGTGTTGTTTACAAGGATTGAGGCTATAACTGTTTCAATTTATTAATTTTCAACTGTCATAGATCTTCTGTGCTTCTTAAAGGCACAGTACATTTTAATATTATTCTAATTGAATTGTATTTCCAAGTTGCAAGTTTATTTGCTAGTGTGTTAAACATGTCTGATTCAGAGGATGATACCTGTGTCATTTGTTGCAATGCCAAAGTGGAGCCCAATTGAAATTTATGTACTAACTGTATTGATGCTACTTTAAATAAAAGTCAATCTGTACAAATTGAACAAATTTCACCAAACAACGAGGGGAGAGTTATGCCGACTAACTCGCTTCACGTGTCAGTACCTACATCTCCCGCTCAGAGGGAGGTGCGTGATATTGTAGCGCCGAGTACATCTGGGCGGCCATTACAAATCACATTACAGGATATGGCTACTGTTATGACTGAGGTTTTGGCTAAATTACCAGAACTAAGAGGTAAGCGTGATCACTCTTGGGTGAGAACAGAGTGCGCTGATAATATTAGGGCCATGTCAGACACTGCGTCACAGGTGGCAGAACATGAGGACGGAGAACTTCATTCTGTGGGTGACGGTTCTGATCCAAACAGACTGGATTCAGATATTTCAAATTTTAAATTTAAACTGGAAAACCTCTGTGTATTACTAGGGGAGGTGTTAGCGGCTCTGAATGATTGTAACACAGTTGCAATACCAGAGAAAATGTGTAGGTTGGATAAATATTTTGCGGTACCGACGAGTACTGAGGTTTTTCCTATACCTAAGAGACTTACTGAAATTGTTACTAAGGAGTGGGATAGACCCGGTGTGCCGTTCTCACCCCCTCCGATATTTAGAAAAATGTTTCCAATAGACGCCACCACAAGGGACTTATGGCAAACGGTCCCTAAGGTGGAGGGAGCAGTTTCTACCTTAGCTAAGCGTACCACTATCCCGGTGGAGGATAGCTGTGCTTTTTCAGATCCAATGGATAAAAAGTTAGAGGGTTACCTTAAGAAAATGTTTGTTCAACAAGGTTTTATATTGCAACCCCTTGCATGCATTGCGCCGATCACGGCTGCAGCGGCATTCTGGATTGAGTCTCTGGAAGAGAACATTGGTTCAGCTACTCTGGACGACATTACGGACAGGCTTAGAGTCCTTAAACTAACTAATTCATTCATTTCGGAGGCCGTAGTACATCTTACTAAACTTACGGCGAAGAATTCAGGATTCGCCATTCAGGCACGCAGGGCGCTGTGGCTAAAATCCTGGTCAGCTGATGTTACTTCTAAGTCTAAATTGCTTAATATACCTTTCAAAGGGCAGACCTTATTCGGGCCCGGGTTGAAAGAGATTATCGCTGACATTACAGGAGGTAAAGGCCATGCCCTGCCTCAGGACAAAGCCAAAGCCAAGACTAGACAGTCTAATTTTCGTTCCTTTCGTAATTTCAAAGCAGGAGCAGCATCAACTTCCTCTGCACCAAAACAGGAAGGAGCTGTTGCTCGCTACAGACAAGGCTGGAAACCTAACCAGTCCTGGAACAAGGGCAAGCAGACTAGGAAACCTGCTGCTGCCCCTAAAACAGCATGAATTGAGGGCCCCCGATCCGGGATCGGATCTAGTGGGGGGCAGACTTTCTCTCTTCGCCCAGGCTTGGGCAAGAGATGTTCAGGATCCCTGGGCGCTAGAGATAATATCTCAGGGATACCTTCTGGACTTCAAATACTCTCCTCCAAGAGAGAGATTTCATCTGTCAAGATTGTCAACAATCCAGACAAAGAAAGAGGCGTTTCTACGCTGCGTACAAGAGCTCTTGTTAATGGGAGTAATCCATCCAGTTCCACGATCGGAACAGGGACAGGGGTTTTACTCAAATCTGTTTGTGGTTCCCAAAAAAGAGGGAACTTTCAGACCAATCCTGGACTTAAAGATCCTAAACAAATTCCTAAGAGTTCCATCGTTCAAGATGGAGACTATTCGGACAATTTTACCTATGATCCAAGAGGGTCAATACATGACCACTGTAGATTTAAAAGATGCTTACCTTCACATACCGATTCACAAAGATCATTATCGGTACCTAAGGTTTGCCTTCCTAGACAGGCATTACCAGTTTGTGGCTCTTCCATTCGGATTGGCTACAGCTCCAAGAATCTTCACAAAGGTTCTGGGTGCTCTTCTGGCGGTACTAAGACCGCAGGGAATCTCGGTAGCTCCATACCTAGACGACATTCTGATACAAGCTTCAAGCTTTCAAACTGCCAAGTCTCATACAGAGTTAGTGCTGGCATTTCTAAGGTCACATGGATGGAAGGTGAACGAAAAGAAAAGTTCACTCGTTCCACTCACAAGAGTTCCCTTCCTGGGGACTCTTATAGATTCTGTAGAAATGAAGATTTACCTGACAGAGGACAGGCTAACAAGACTTCAAAGTGCTTGCCGCACCCTTCATTCCATTCAACACCCGTCAGTGGCTCAATGCATGGAGGTAATCGGCTTAATGGTAGCGGCAATGGACATAGTACCCTTTGCACGCTTACACCTCAGACCACTGCAACTGTGCATGCTAAGTCAGTGGAATGGGGATTACTCAGACTTGTCCCCTTCTCTGAATCTGGATCAAGAGACCAGAAATTCTCTTCTATGGTGGCTTTCTCGGCCACATCTGTCCAGGGGGATGCCATTCAGCAGACCAGACTGGACAATTGTAACAACAGACGCCAGCCTTCTAGGTTGGGGTGCCGTCTGGAATTCTCTGAAGGCTCAGGGACAATGGAGTCAGGAGGAGAGTCTCCTGCCAATAAACATTCTGGAATTGAGAGCAGTTCTCAATGCCCTCCTGGCTTGGCCCCAGTTGACAACTCGGGGGTTCATCAGGTTTCAGTCGGACAACATCACGACTGTAGCTTACATCAACCATCAGGGAGGGACAAGAAGCTCCCTAGCTATGATGGAAGTATCAAAGATAATTTGCTGGGCAGAGTCTCACTCTTGCCACCTGTCAGCAATCCACATCCCGGGAGTGGAGAACTGGGAGGCGGATTTCTTAAGTCGTCAGACTTTTCATCCGGGGGAGTGGGAACTTCATCCGGAGGTCTTTGCCCAAATACTTCGACGTTGGGGCAAACCAGAGATAGATCTCATGGCGTCTCGACAGAACGCCAAGCTTCCTCGTTACGGGTCCAGATCCAGGGATCCAGGAGCCGTCCTGATAGATGCTCTGACAGCACCTTGGGACTTCAGGATGGCTTACGTGTTTCCACCCTTCCCGTTGCTTCCTCGATTGATTGCCAGAATCAAACAAGAGAGAGCATCAGTGATTCTAATAGCACCTGCGTGGCCACGCAGGACTTGGTATGCAGACCTGGTGGACATGTCATCCTGTCCACCTTGGTCTCTACCTCTGAAACAGGACCTTCTGATACAGGGTCCCTTCAAACATCAAAATCTAACTTCTCTGAAGCTGACTGCTTGGAAATTGAACGCTTGATTTTATCAAGACGTGGATTTTCTGAGTCAGTTATTGATACCTTAATACAGGTTAGGAAACCTGTTACCAGAAAGATTTACCATAAGATATGGCGTAAATACCTATATTGGTGTGAATCCAAAGGTTACTCTTGGAGTAAGGTTAGGATTCCTAGGATATTGTCTTTTCTACAAGAAGGTTTAGGAAAGGGTTTATCTGCTAGTTCATTAAAGGGACAGATCTCAGCTCTGTCCATTCTGTTACACAAACGTCTGTCAGAAGTTCCTGACGTCCAGGCTTTTTGTCAGGCTTTGGCCAGAATTAAGCCTGTGTTTAAAACTGTTGCTCCACCATGGAGTTTAAACCTTGTTCTTAATGTTTTACAGGGCGTTCCGTTTGAACCCCTTCATTCCATTGATATAAAGTTGTTATCTTGGAAAGTTCTATTTTTAATGGCTATTTCCTCGGCTCGAAGAGTCTCTGAATTATCAGCCTTACATTGTGTTTCTCCTTATTTGATTTTTCATTCGGATAAGGTAGTCCTGCGTACTAAACCTGGGTTCTTACCTAAGGTAGTTACTAACAGGAATATCAATCAAGAGATTGTTGTTCCTTCTTTATGCCCAAATCCTTCTTCAAAGAAGGAACGTCTACTGCACAACCTGGATGTAGTCCGTGCTCTAAAATTTTACTTACAGGCAACTAAGGAATTTCGACAAACGTCTTCTCTGTTTGTCATTTACTCTGGGCAGAGGAGAGGTCAAAAAGCTTCCGCTACCTCTCTTTCTTTTTGGCTTCGTAGCATAATTCGTTTAGCTTATGAGACTGCTGGACAGCAGCCTCCTGAAAGAATTACAGCTCATTCTACTAGAGCTGTGGCTTCCACTTGGGCCTTCAAGAATGAGGCCTCTGTTGAACAGATTTGCAAGGCTGCAACTTGGTCTTCGCTTCATACTTTTTCCAAATTTTACAAATTTGACACTTTTGCTTCATCGGAGGCTATTTTTGGGAGAAAGGTTCTTCAGGCAGTGGTTCCTTCTGTATAAAGAGCCTGCCTATCCCTCCCGTCATCCGTGTACTTTTGCTTTGGTATTGGTATCCCAGAAGTAATGATGACCCGTGGACTGATCACACTTAACAGAAGAAAACATAATTTATGCTTACCTGATAAATTCCTTTCTTCTGTAGTGTGATCAGTCCACGGCCCGCCCTGTTTTTAAGGCAGGTAAATATTTTTTAATTTATACTCCAGTCACCACTTCACCCTTGGCTTTTCCTTTCTCGTTGGTCCTTGGTCGAATGACTGGGAGTGACGTAGAGGGGAGGAGCTATATGCAGCTCTGCTGGGTGAATCCTCTTGCACTTCCTGTTGGGGAGGAGTAATATCCCAGAAGTAATGATGACCCGTGGACTGATCACACTACAGAAGAAAGGAATTTATCAGGTAAGCATAAATTATGTTTTTAACCAGGTACAATAGCTATTAAATAGTTAATAACTATTTAATAGCTACCTAGTTAAAATAATTACAAAATTACCTGTAAAATAAATCCTAACCTAAGTTACAATTAAACCTAACACTACACTATCAATAAATAAATTAAATACAAATACCTACAAATAAATACAAATAAATACACTAACTAAAGTACAAAAAATAAAAAAAGAACTAAGTTACAAAAAATAAAAAAATAATTTACAAACATTATAAAAATATTACAACAGACTTCCGGTGGGAGGGCTTGGCAGACGGCAGCAAGGAACAAGAGCTCCGACATTAGAAATATTAAAAACTGATATATCTTGCTTTTTGGCTGCCAATCTGCCTCCTCGCAGCTATATCTTGTCGGGTTCCTTTATACTGGACATCGCCGACTGATTTGAAGTGCTGCGCAAAGTCTAACATCCACTTTGTCCCCCGGTTGCGCTACAGTGAACTTACCCACGTGGGCGGCCAGACTCCATGGCGCCGCGATAGCAGCAGTAACACTATACTGAAGGGGCAGCATTGGAAGATCCGGGACTGAGTAGCGTCCCCTGGAATACCATGAATCTGGTGCGACCGGGGTGAGAGGCCTGGGGGGCTGTGGACAAGCTACCTCATATCACGGCCAAACGGTCAGACTTCTAACTGCGCAGATTGAGTGCAGATAACCACCACAGACCGGTAAGAGCCAGAAGGCTAATGAGGCATTGTATCGGCTGGTTCCACAACACGCTTAGGCCAATTTATAACTCCACTTAACC
Source organism: Bombina bombina (assembly GCF_027579735.1). Lineage (NCBI taxonomy): Eukaryota > Metazoa > Chordata > Amphibia > Anura > Bombinatoridae > Bombina > Bombina bombina. The sequence continues at coordinate 1,086,967,921 of NC_069504.1, forward strand.
TGTGACTGGCTGGGACAGAGGCCTGAGTGAAGGCGTTGTCGTGTGTGAATATCGCAGTGCCTAAAGCAGTCAGGTGCCACAACTGCTGGAGTTCCCTTTTGCTCTCTGGATCAGGCTCAAGTAAAGTACCCCTTCACCTCTAACTACTTTGTCTTAACTGGACTTATGCAGTAGCCAGGGCTTTTTTTTTATCCGTGGGCTCTTCTTGTCTAAAAGACCTTTTTTCCTCTCCTGGCACACATTTTTATTATTAAGGCCTGGCCTGGGTATTTGCTCACCTAGGGCTGTGAGATCTGTGACCTGCATTGCCAGCACTTCTATAACTATCATTTGTTTGTGGACTCTGGGTTACTACTGAGTTTGCTGATCAGAGTGGACGAATACTTTCAGAAATTGAACCCACTTCAAAGTGACAGCATGAGCCAGAAAAATAAAGGCAGTGATAGGAAAGCTAAGCACCAGCTAGAAACCCAGGCAGTGATTGAGATGTGCCCAGATGACAACGCCAAACGTACTGGAGATCAGACACAACTTATGAAAGACCTGAAATCCTTCTTTCTCCCTAAAATGGAAAACCTGCAAGCAGGACTTGATACTTTAACTAGCGAGGTCAGGCAGTACTCTACCCGTCTCTCTGACGCAGAGGGCCGCATCTCTGAGATAGAAGACAGACAGGCGGCATCAAGTAATTCCCTACAACAAATACTACGCCAGAATAAATTACTGCAAGAGCGTGTAGATGACCTGGAAAATCGCAGCCGCCGCAATAATTTGCGGGTGGTGGGTCTGCCTGAAAAAGTCAAGGGTAAGGATCTCCTGGCTTTTGCAGCTTTAATTTTGCCAAAGCTCCTGGGTATACCACAAGATATACTGCCCTTGGATGTGGAGAGGGCTCATAGAATAGGCCCTGAAAGAAATTTGGAAAACAACATGAAACCGAGACAAGTAATCTTCAGGTGCCTTAACTTCCAGGAGAAGCTGCGAATCTTAAGGGCTTATCGTCTACAGAAAGAAGTTTTATATGAGGGCAATCGGCTCTTATTATTTCAAGATTTTTCTTCAGGAGTTTCCAGGCAGCGGAAGGACTTTTCACCTATTTGCTCACGCTTGTATGAGCAGGGCCGACAGGTGGCCCTGCTATTTCCGGCCAAGCTTCGCTTGCAGACCCCTGCGGGCCCTAAGTACTTTCACTCCCCCCAAGCGGTGGAAAGTTATCTGGAAACGGAGAGGAAACAGAGGGACGCGGGCTGAGGGCCCTGGACTTGCCTATGACGCAGCGCGTAAATATGTCATAATTATCACTGTTATTGTTTATGGTTTTACTTGTTTTTGATAGACTTTCACAAAGTAAATGCACATTTGACTCTGAGAGAACACACCTAGAGACTGGTGATTCGAAGGAGAGACCCTATTTGGGTTTTACTTTACATGCCCGAGAACAATGTGTAAACACGGGCTCAAAAATGTTATGTCAATTATTGTTAACTAGTATAATGTTAGCTGAGTTAATTTTGTTTAATGTTTGTTTGATTGTCTTGCTTATATTTGTACCTAACAGTTTGGAACTAACGCTCTTCTTATGTGCCCTTATGGCTAGATGTGTTCTAACATTGAAATTTCCCCCTATACAGGTTCCTAGGCATTACACATTCTACCCACTTTTAATTTCACTCTTTGTTTTTGAGACTCTATGGCATCTGGACAGATATGGACCCTTTGTTCGGGGGTTTCATTCCAGGTCCACCCTTGACAGCTGTTTGGCCTTCTTGCTGCTCCCTTCGCGGGCGAGGTTTGCCTGTGGGGGGGGGGGGCGGTGGGGGGATCATACGTGCCATGGGACTAACAACACCACTACTTACTCGGCCTATTGTATATCATTGTACTACTGCTTGTTCCCTTCTACTCTGTGTACCCACCAAACTGCACTCATTACAATGTATTGTCTTCTCCTTTTGCAGGGGGTGGAGGGTTGGTTTGTTACATGGGAGTCTCCCATATGTGTATTGCTGTCTGGCCTTCTCGCTGCTTCTTCCACGGGCAGAGTCGGCCTGTGGGATGGGCGATGGGGGGAGCAGACTTGTTATACGCTTCTTTGTACTGTATATTGCTTGGTGTGTTGTATGTTGCTGTGGGACCTCTTGTTATACAATAGTTTGCACATATGCCCAAACACCCCCATTACAATATATTGCCAGATATCTGTGCTGGGAGCGAATAGTTGGTTTACTGTTACAGGGAGTCCAAGTCCTAGGGGAATATTTGGGTGGCGGTGGAGATGGGGAGACCATTACTGTGGGAATGCATCTATTTTTTTTTTTTTTTTTTTTAAATAATTTTTATTAACAGTGAATATACAGAACCAAAACACATCACAGTTCAAAATGACATAATAATGAACGCTGTTACACGCGATTATTTTGCGGACAAAAGACATTCAAAGCATGGTCCCTGGACCGAAAATGGGGGTTCAAAGTGCCCTGTAACCATAATGTAGCTGTGTATTTTAATTTTCCCGTGAATGTGCAACGGCCTGTCAATGGGTAGGGTTCTCTTTATAATTTTTAGTTTTGTTAACGTTCTGTAATTTAGGTGGCGCATGGGGTCATACGTCATACCTGATAAACCTGACATCTAATTGAGGTAGGAAAAGGGGGAAAACATACAAAAAGAAAAACAAACAAAAAGGACAGTCTCCCACCTCTCTCAGATGGAAGGGGAGATGTTAGGAAAAGAAGTAGGGGTGGCAAGCGGGGAGAGGGAAGGGGGTAGGGGTGGGGAAGCGAAGCACACCTCAAGTCACACATAGTGAGGTGTATCTTCCAGGGGGGGGGAGAACATAACAGTCAAGAGGGGGTCTCCATTATTAGAGAAAGTAAAGCATTATGCTTTTGAGTTTAGGTGGGCCTCCCATGGCTCCCATATTAGGGAAAAGAGGTCTGACTGTTTCCTTGTCCTAAAGACATAGTCCTCCATTACTTTGAGGTATTGCAGGTAGTCAAGGACTGCCTGCCATCTCGGAGGGTGCTGTTTTTTCCAATTTCTAGCAATCAACATCTTGACTGATGTCAACAGATAGATTAGGAGGTATCTCTTGTGCTTTGGGAGCTTTTTTACACCAAGATGTAGAAGGGCAAGGCCCGGAGTATCCGGGGTCGGGAGCTCGAGGGCCGCACAGGCCGCGCTGACCTTCGCCCAGAGTGGCCGAAGCTTATCACACGACCACCACACATGGAGTGGGGACCCTACTTCACCACACTCCCTCCAGCACAGAGGCGAGTGTTCAGGGTAGAGAGTCCGAAGTTTAGACGGCACTAAGTGCCATCTGGTAAGAATCTTGAAATAAAGTTCATACATTGTGGTGCAGTGGAGCGGAGCTTTAGTCAGTTGTATCGCCTTAGACCACTCAAGTGATGTGAAAGTCAGTCCTAGTTCAGTCTCCCAGGAAACCATATGCCTGGTTTTCACTAGGGTGGGGGACCCCAAAAGGGCTCCATAGTGGGCAGTGAGGGGTTTGAACATTTGCAGGTTCGCTCCCCATCTAACCTCCCAGATCGTGGGTCTCCTGATCTTGTCAACCAGGAAACCCCAAGCCTTCATCATAGACCTGAGTCTCGCAAAGTCAAACTCCAAAGGGCGGGAATACCATATTTAGTAATCATGTCTCGGGACGACAGAAGGTTCTCGTCCGCATAGAAATCACTCAACGTGAAGATCTCTATGTCCCTCCAAGGGGCGGAATGCATCTATTTTTATGGTATTGTGGTTTCTTTGGGAGCCCTATGCACGTTTTGTTTTGGGTATGTGTGGGCAAGACCCCTTGTAATATTGCTATACACATGGGTTGGGTGCCCGGCTTGAAGAATATAATGTGTACCTTATCCTGGTTAAACCAGACAACATAGACACTGATTCCATATATACACAGCTATACCTTTTTTTTTTCTTTCTCTCCCCCTCTCTTCTTCTTTTCCTCTCCCCTCCTCTTTGTGCCCCTTCTCCTTATTCCCCCTGTATTGATATAAATGACGCTTAAACTGACGTCTTGGAACGTGGGGGGTATTAACTCCCCAGTGAAGAGGAGGGCGATCCTATCCCATTTAAAGAAATTAGACTCCGACATAGCGTTTCTTCAGGAAACCCACTTAACAGATACAGAACATGACAAATTAAAACAAACATGGGTGGGATCGATCTCTTATCTCTCTCATACTAGCTCAAGTAGGGGTTTAGCTGTTTTATTTGGTAAGCGCCTCCCATTTGAACTGCTGCACACATATAAGTATAAGGGAGGTAGGTTTTTGATACTGAGAGTTAAAATTCAGGACACCATCTATGTTCTTTGTAATATTTATGCCCCCAATTCTAAAACTCTTGCTTTTTGGAACACTCTGACTCAAGCATTGACTCCCTTTGGTGGCGTTCCACTTATTCTGGGTGGGGATTTTAATCTGGCTCCAAGCCTGCAGTTGGATAGAGCTTGGTTGGGTCCTGTAGACGCCAATGCTAGGCTTTTAAGACATAGGGGGAAATTTGAAACAAAGGTTTTCTCCAAACTACATTCAGACTTGGAGGTGTGCGACATATGGAGAAGGAGACATCCTCTGGAAAGGAGTTATACATGCTTGTCCAAGGCGGCAGGCTCCCTATCTAGAATTGATATGTTTTGGTTATCGGAAAATTTAATTCCCAGAGTTAGCCAGGAGAAAATATACACCATTTTACTGTCAGATCATGCCCCAGTGGGACTGACACTGAAGCTCCACAGGAACAAGCCAAACAGGAATACACTTAGATTCCTATCATATTTGGTGACCTCGGAAGCCTTCCAAAAATATCTCACGCACTGCTGGAATGATTTCTATACGGAGAATCATCAGCACCTGGATAGACCACAGCTGTTCTGGGATAATGCTAAAGCAGTTTTAACAGGACATATTATCTCCTATGTAGCGAACTTAAAGCATAGGGCACAACAAAGACATGGTGAACTACAGAAGACCCTAGAACAGTCTTACCAAACTTACCATGTTTCCAAATCCAGGGAAGCACAAGATGCGTTTACGTTGGCTAAAGAGGAGTTGGAGGCTTTTCTGAAACAGAAAGCTGCTTCTGACTTGTTGAAGTCGGCGAGTAAATTTCCCAGATATGGGAACAGATCGGGTAAGCTGCTGGCCAGTCTAGTAAATAAAAGAGAGGCGGGTCGAGAGGTTGCGGCTATACAGCTTAACGGCGACACATATAGGACGCCCCTAGAGATAGCAGAGGGTTTTTCTCTCTACTATAAGCAGCTGTACACTAGTCAACCAGAGCCTCCAGTGGAGGTGATGGAACGATTTTGGCACTCAGTATCACTTCCAAAGTTAACAGATGACCAGTTGGAATCTCTTAACGCCCCTATTTCGGTGGAGGAGGTACAGGCCACGATCAAATCTCTGGCTGTGGGCAAGATAGCGGGTCCAGACGGACTCCCCATAGAACTTTACCGTTTGCTACTGCCACGGGTGTCGCCTATACTTAGTCAAGTATATAATGGCCTTTTCAAGGAAGATAACCACCCTTCCGATACCTTTTCTTCTGCTCACATCACTCTACTTCTGAAGCCGGGGCGGGACCCGTTGGAGCCGGGATCGTATCGTCCGATCTCGCTCTTAAATTCGGATTACAAGATCTTCACGAAGATTCTTGCGAACCGCCTAAAAGTTATCTTGCCCACCCTCCTTAACCCGGATCAGACTGGTTTTGTGTACCAGCGCACCCCGGTAACCAACTTAAGACGTGTGCTACATGTTATCAACTATTATTGGGAACGGGAACAGAACCACCCTGGAAGGGACAACTCGGAGGCATTCCTCCTTTCCCTAGATGCAGAAAAGGCCTTCGACCGTGTAGAATGGCCTTATCTATTCGATGTCTTGAATCGCTTTAACTTCCAAGGCTCTTATATGGAGGTATTGAGGAAACTCTACTCAACCCCTACTGCTCATATCCTGGTTAATGGCTGTTTCTCCTCGGGCTTCTCTTTGGGGAGAGGCACTAGACAAAGGTGCCCCTTGTCCCCCCTGATCTTTGATTTGGCCTTGGAACCCTTGGCAGTGACCTTGCGGCAAAATTTTCCAGGAATGACCTTGGGGAATCGTGTGCTTCATCTAGCACTGTACGCAGACGACATGTTGTTGTTTGTGGACTCCCCTAAATCATATATACCTAATATACTTGAGACACTGGAAATATTCGGACGATTCTCTGGATACAAGGTGAACAACACTAAGTCCGAGATCTTATGGCTACACAAACATACATCGGAAGCCACCCGGTACCCCTTTGTTGAGGTAACTGACTCCCTTACATACTTGGGTATTAACCTACATAGGAATCCACATAAAATATATGGGCTCAACATTACTCAAGAGTGCAACTCGATATGCTCTCGTTTGACTAGCTGGCATAATCTTCCGCTGAGTCTCACTGGACGCGTAAATTTATTTAAAATGTCACTATTGCCTAGGCTCCTGTATCCTCTGCTTGTGTTACCCTTCTTGATGACTAATGGAGATGTGAGGAGGCTCAATAGGGCTCTGAGCTGCTTCATATGGAAGGGGAAAAAACCCAGAATCGCAGCCAGCAAACTGCATGTCTCATTTCTGAACGGTGGCTTGGGTCTGCCGCATATCCAATATTATAATTGGGCGGCCTGGATAAGACTAGTACTAGATTGGCAGCTGGATACGGCACACTTCTATGACAAACAGTTAGAGGAAACAGTGATTGGAAGCTGTGGCTTGGCATACCTCCCATATTGCCAGTCAGGGGATATACCCCAACATATAAAGAACAACGTCTTGTATAGGGATCCGCTTGTGGCCTGGTTTAAGGCACACAAGACACTGGGCCAGCTATGCCCTTCACCTAAGTATATACCTATTAGGGGCAATATTAGATTCCCAGGAGGAGATGAACATGCTCCATTTACCGTGTGGGATGGGAGGGGATTGCGACGGATCGGGGATGCTTTGGATCCACTGTCGCACACCGTCAGAACATTTCAGGACCTAAAAACGACCTTCAACCTCTCAAACCAACATTTTTATGCCTACCTGCAGCTTAGGCACTATATTAAAGCCTTAATGGACGCCAACCCAGGGTTTTGGAATCAGGCCCCATTTGCAATTCCTGAAACAGCCTTTAAACTGGGGAATTTCTCTATGTCAGGGATATATCAGGAAATTCTCCGACCATGTAGTGCTAAGGCTCAGGTAGGCTTATTGGAAAAACTGAAATTGGACACCACAACGGAGATATCTGTTCAGGATGTCAAGGACAGTCTCCTGAAAACCAAATCAGCAACTTTGGCGCTGCCATTGCGGGAAGCACAAATTAGGCTGATTAATAGGGATTATATCACCCCTAGTAGAAGGGCGAAATGGAACCCACACCTCCCAAACCATTGTATAAAATGTCAGTTCCCCGACCCTCTTTGGTCCATTACTTTTTTGATTGCCCCCTGATTAAGAGGTTCTGGGGATGTCTGCAATACTGGCTTAGGGTCACTCTGTGTCTTGACATTTCGTTCAATCCCACCAGTATATATCTGTTTACATGGACTAATGTCGACAGCAAGAAACAATCTCTATTGACTCTGTGTACACTACTTGCAAGACATTCAATTCTCACCCTATGGTGCTCTTGCTCTGCACCTTCAATGACACAGTTTAAGAGGGTCCTCTTTAGGCACCTGTTTATTGAGAGACAAGATGCTTGCTGGGACACTAGACACAGACTACAACCTTTTCTGAGGAAGTGGAGATATCTTATAGAAAAGCTACCACTAGGACAGCAAAAACAAATTCTTAAACCCTTTGCACACCATGAGATAATATTGGAGGGAATTCTGAGGGGGGACTGGGCCGCTCTAACTATCGAGGAATCCTCCCAGAGTAGAACCCATAGGTCTGAGATGATACTGATTGAATCTTTCTTTTAATTACACCTATGGTTCCCCCCTTCTCCTCTCCTCCCCACCCACACACCCTTTCCCCTTTTTTTATTTATTTTTTTCCCTTTCTTTTCACATATACATACCTACTCCGCCATAAGGCTTGACATGTGAGGGGCATCCTGATGATACATTACTTAGATAGCAAGGCATTTAATTGTTGTTAGATGTATTAGGAATGTTAAGTTGTTTTACAAGTTTAAAAAAGAAAAAGATATTGAGGGATACGTGCAACCAACAATTGGGAACTAATGCATGTTTTTCTTCTACAGTACAACTGTATTATATTCTTCTATGCTGGCTTGAAGAGTTGAAGTTTACATGCTCTGCCTATAACTACCCTGTCAAATTTCTAGGTAATATGTATGTAACTCTCTTACATGAATGTCGAAACAGTTGTATTTGTGGTACTTGTATTCATTTGTTGTATCCTCAATAATAAAAAATGAATTAAAAAAAAATAAAAAATATTACAACAATTTTAAGCTAATTACACCTACTCTAAGCCCCCTAATAAAATAACAAAGCCCCCCAAAATAAAAAAATGCCCTACCCTATTCTAAAATAAAAATTGAAAAGCTCTTTTACCTTACCAGCCCTTAAAAGGGCCTTTTGCGGGGCATGCCCCAAAGAATTCTGCTCTTTTGCCTGTAAAAAAAAACATACAATACCCCCCCCAACATTACAACCCACCACCCACATACCCCTAATCTAACCCAAACCCCCCTTAAATAAACCTAACACTAAGCCCCTGAAGATCTCCCTACCTTGTCTTCACCACGCCGGGTATCACCGATCCGTCCAGAAGAGGCTCCGAAGTCTTCATCCTATCCAGGCGATGTCTTCATCCAAGCGGGGGCTGAAGAGGTCCATCATTGGCTGAAGTCTTCATCCAAGCGGGGGCTGAAGAGGTCCATCATCGGCTGAAGTCTTCATCCAAGCAGGGGCTGAAGAGGTCCATCATCCGGCTGAAGTCTTCTATCAAGCGGCATCTTCAATCTTCTTTCTTCTGGCTCCATCTTCATCCCGCCGACGGGGAACATCTATCCTGGCCGACGAACTCCCGACGAATGACGGTTCCTTTAAAGGACGTCATCCAAGATGGCGTCCCTCGAATTCCGATTGGCTGATAGGATTCTATCAGCCAATCGGAATTAAGGTAGGAAAATTCTGATTGGCTGATGGAATCAGCCAATCAGATTCAAGTTCAATCCGATTGGCTGATCCAATCAGCCAATCAGATTGAGCTTGCATTGTATTGGCTGTTCCGATCAGCCAATAGAATGCAAGCTCAATCTGATTGGCTGATCCAATCAGCAAATCGGATTGAACTTGAATCTGATTGGCTGATTCCATCAGCCAATCAGAATTTTCCTACCTTAATTCCGATTGGCTGATAGAATCCTATCAGCCAATCGGAATTTGAGAGATGCCATCTTGGATGACGTCCCTTAAAGGAACCATCATTCGTCGGGAGTTCGTCGGCCAGGATGGATGTTCCGCGTCGGCGGGATGAAGATGGAGCCGGAAGAAAGAAGATTGAAGATGCCGCTTGATAGAAGACTTCAGCCGGATGATGGACCTCTTCAGCCCCCGCTTGGATGAAGACTTCAGCCGATGATGGACCTCTTCAGCCCCCGCTTGGATGAAGACATCGCCCGGATAGGATGAAGACTTCGGAGCCTCTTCTGGACGGATCGGTGATACCCGGCGTGGTGAAGACAAGGTAGGGAGATCTTCAGCGGCTTAGTGTTAGGTTTATTTAAGGGGGGTTTGGGTTAGATTAGGGGTATGTGGGTGGTGGCTTGTAATGTTGGGGAAGGTATTGTATGGGTTTTTTTACAGGCAAAAGAGCAGAATTCTTTGGGGCATGCCCGCAAAAGGCCCTTTTAAGGGCTGGTAAGGTAAAAGAGCTTTTCAATTTTTATTTTAGAATAGGGTAGGGCATTTTTTTTATTTTGGGGGGCTTTGTTATTTTATTAGGGGGCTTAGAATAGGTGTAATTAGCTTAAAATTGTTGTAATATTTTTATAATGTTTGTAAATTATTTTTTTATTTTTTGTAACTTAGTTCTTTTTTTATTTTTTGTACTTTAGTTAGTGTATTTATTTGTAGGTATTTGTATTTAATTTATTTATTGATAGTGTAGTGTTAGGTTTAATTGTAACTTAGGTTAGGATTTATTTTACAGGTAATTTTGTAATTATTTTAACTAGGTAGCTATTAAATAGTTATTAACTATTTAATAGCTATTGTACCTGGTTAAAATAAATACAAAGTTGCTGTAAAATAAATATTAATCCTAAAATAGCTACAATATAATTATTATTTATATTGTAGCTATGTTAGGGTTTATTTTACAGGTAAGTATTTAGCTTTAAATAGGAATAATTTATTTAATAAGATTTATTTTATTTCGTTAGATAAAAATTATATTTAACTTAGGGGGGTGTTAGGGTTAGACAGCTTTAGGGGTTAATACATTTATTAGAGTAGCGGTGAGGTCCGGTCGGCAGATTAGGGGTTAATACTTGAAGTTAGGTGTCGGCGATGTTAGGGAGGGCAGATTAGGGGTTAATACTATTTATTATAGGGTTTTTGAGGCGGGAGTGAGGCGGATTAGGGGTTAATAACTTTATTATAGTAGCGGTGAGGTCCGGTCGGCAGATTAGGGGTTAATAAATATTATGTAGGGGTCGGCGGTGTTAGGGGCAGCAGATTAGGGGTACATAGGGATAATGTAGGTTGCGGCGGTGTGCGGTCGGCAGATTAGGGGTTAAAAAAAATTATTAGAGTGGCGGCGATGTGGGGGGGCCTCGGTTTAGGGGTACATAGGCAGTTTATGGGTGTTAGTGTACTTTAGAGCACAGTAGTTAAGAGCTTTATGAACGGGCGTTAGCCCAGAAAGCTCTTAACTCCTGGCTTTTCTCTGCGGCTGGAGTTTTGTCGTTAGATTTCTAACGTTCACTTCAGCCAAGACTCTAAATACCGGCGTTAGAAAGATCCCATTGAAAAGATAGGATACGCAAATGGCGTAAGGGGATCTGCGGTATGGAAAAGTCACGGCTGGAAAGTGAGCGTTAGACCCCTTCCTACAAGACTCTAAATACCAGCGGGCGGTAAAAACCAGCGTTAGGACCCCCTAACGCTGGTTTTGACGGCTAACGCAGAACTCTAAATCTAGGCGTTTGTTTCTAGCCTTAAGGTCTACTTGTACTTAAGTCTGTTCTATCAATATTTGTTGGTGTAATGCATTAATTAGTTTTTTAAACGGAGGTTCCCTTTGTTTGCTCCAGTATTGCAGTATTAATTTTCTTGCTAAAAGTATTATCATATTAAGGAATCTGTGGTGTTTGGGTTTGCATTATCGTCGTGTAGGAAGAAGATCTAGGTCGCCATCAGTTTTATTTCGATTTTGAGTTTCTTTGAGAGCCAGAACGTTAATCTGCTCCAAAATCTTTGTAGTTTAGGGCAGTCACACACTAGGTGAACCAAGTCTGGTGCAGTGATTGAGCATTTGGGACAGATATTTTGGGCTTCTGATACCCATTTGGAACGTATTTTGGGTGTAATGTATGCGTGGTGCAGGAATTTCATGTGGGATTGACGAAGGTTAGCTGAGAGTGTTGCGTTCCTAGCTGCTGTAATGCTTTGTGTGATGTGGTCTGTGTTATGTTTGTAAGTCTTAGACACTGCCATTTGGACAGTATGTGTTGTAGGGCTTGAGGCTCATATTGTGCATCAATCAGTTTATATATGTGCGATATGGTGTGAGAGCCTTGTTTAGCTAGGTTGCAGAGTGTGTTTATGTTTGCGTTATTCTACGACATGAGACCTGTTGATAGGAGGTATGGTACATAATAGCGGTATTGGAAGTAAGCAAATCTGTGGGTATTTGGGAGCATGTATTGTGTATGAAGTTCTGAAAAAGAGAGTATTTGTTGGGAGATGGGATTAAGTGTTTGGGCTATCGAAGAGAGTCCCCTCTCTTTCCATTGTTTGAAGGTATTGGTGGTATAACCTGGTATGAAGTTGGGGTTGCCCTGGATCTGTTTCCAAATGAATGTGCCAAATAAGGAAGAGAGGTTGTTTAGGTCTCTTTTTGTCAGCATTAATGGTAGCATTTGTAATGGATACAGAAGTTTTGGGAGAGCAATCATTTTTATAATTTGAATTCTTCCTGTGAGGGGTAGGGGCAGATTTTTCCATCCCTGCATAATACTGATGTTGCTAATGGGTTAGCTGATGTTTAAATGCTATAGTTGGTTTGTGTCAGTATGTATATGAATTCCTAGGTATTTGAAGCCCCTGTAGTGGTTTTTAGGTTTGTGATTTGAGGTAGAGATTTGTTAGTGTTGTGTAGCCATGTCAGCTCGGATTTGTCAGTGTTTATTTTATAGCCCGAGATATTACCGAAATGATTCATAAAGTCTAGTAGCTTAGGGATGTTGTTAGTGGGATTGGAGACGTATAGTAGGAGGTCATCCACGTATAGGGATAGGTGGATGTGATGATTGTTTATCTGTAAGTCTTCGCTCTGTTTCCTGATGAGGCAGAGGTTCTATTATCAAGTTGAATAATAGGGGGGGGCAGGTGACATGCCTGTCTTGTGCCTCTTTCAAGGGGGAATGGGGATGAAATATGTCCGTTGATGATTAAGGAGGCTGCTGGTGAGCGGTATAGTTGTTGTATTATTGTTAGGAAGTCCCCAGATATGCCAAAATTAGTCATGAAGGTGTAGAGGGGATCCCATTCTATACAATCAAATGCTTTCTAAGCGTCTATCGAGAGGAGGCACGCGTTGAGGGAGGGAATTTATGTTGGTGTAGGTAGTTATAGTGTGAGATTACCGCTAGCGTTTTACGAATATTGACCACCGAGGAGCATTGTTTAATGAACTGGTCTGATCAGTGTATATCAAATCTGGTAGGACCATTGCTAATCTGTCTGCTAATATTATATAATATTTTATAGTTATAGTCGATTGCCCTGTCAGATAGCTAGAGTAGGTGTTAGCTAGACTGGCACGATTTCTGTGCAGAGAATCTTGTATTACTCTGTGGGTAGGGAGTCTGGGCCTGCTGATTTACCTAGTTTGGAGGTTTGGATGGCTCTGAGAACTTCTTGTGTATAAGGCGTAGTCTAACCAATATGATTTAAATTGCTGCCTGAATTCTGCACTGATCCAAGAAAGCAGAAATCTGAGCACTCGGGGGCAAGGTAAAATCCAAAAATCTTTATTTAAGCAAAAGGTAAAAGCTGCATCAAGGTGCAGGTAGGCAGGAATAGCAGTCCTGATGCGTTTCGCGCCCCCTAGTGGCGCTTAGTCATAGGAACAGTGAATTCTGCACTGTTGTACAGGTAGGTGGGAAATCTCCATGTTTTTTAGGTGGGTCTGTCTTGTGGGGCTGAAGAGTTAGTCGAATAGGGGTGTGGTCTGAGATAGTGATAGGTAAGATTATTGAGTCTATTATGTTTGGGGACATCTGGGAGAGGTTAGGAAGTAATCTATGCGGAATAAAGTGTGGTGTGTTTTAGAAACACAGGTATAATCTCTATGGTCAGGGTTCATTGTCTATCACAAATCAATAAGTGCCATGCCATCCCTAAACATAGTAATACATTGTTCCTCTTTTTTGTTTGGAAAGAGAGGGGTCATTGAATCTGTCTAGAGGGGAGGTCTGTGCTAGGTTGAAATCACCCCCTACTATAAGGGGGCTTTGCAATGTTGGGTCAATAGTAATTGTAGTAATGACCAAAAGTCAAGGTCCAGGTGGTTTGGGCCATACACATTGCAAAGGAGATGCAATAAGGATTTTGGTTTGAATGTATCTTCCCTTGCGGTCAATGTGAGTGTTAGAGAAAGTTACAGGTATGTTCTTGCGGACTAATATTGCCACCCCTCTTTTCCTACCCTCCGTCTGTGAGTAAAGGACTTGGCCCACCCACCTAGTTTTAAATTTGTCATGTTCTGCCGTTAAGTGGGTTTCCTGTAGGAGGACAATGTCTGCGTGTATGGAGTTAAGATAATGGAGTATTTTACTTCTTTTGGCTAGGGAGGTTATTTCCCCAACATTTCAAGAAACAATGTTATAGTTCTGTGCCATTGTGTTAGATGATTAGGAAGGTGAATGGGGGCTGCAATCTCCGCCTGCATGAAGTGGGTGGTAAGTGGTGAGAAATGACCTAGGAGTTCAGGGGTAGTTTTGGTGTGGAGTTAGTAGGGAAGTGGGGTGTTTGTTTGAGGTGTGTGTGTGCTGCATTTTGTTGAGTAGGGGGATATATAAACTCATGGTTGTTGAGGGTGGTATTAGTCTGTGCAGGGGCGGAAGGTCCGTTGTCAGGAGGTAGAAGTCCAGTCGGTCCGCTCGCCAAGTCCCACGCCAGCTGGATCTGTACGACAATGGTAGAGAAAAAGAGTTACTCATTACAAATAAAGAATAAACAATGATCTGTTTTAGGCTAGGTACTACCTGGTGACCTACTATAAGGCTTTCTATGAATTTAACATTTAAATATAAACAGTTACTTAAATTAGTAGTGCAAAGTAACCTGGGAATAGCTAAAGCAACAGCATCAAAAACAGAAACAAACATCCAAACCCTTGTAGAGGTTAATGTATCTGTCCCGTAGTGAGGTGTATTCAGAGCATGGAGCCAGGGATTCCAGGGGGATAGGCACGGTTCCAAGAAGTCCTCGCTAAGAAAGGATGGGGTTTGGGACTTTAGAGTCAGTGTGGGCCTTGTTCCGGACATAATTTAGAGTCTCTGATAAGCTGGTGGTGGGAGTTCAAGTTGGGTGTGATCCAGTCTCTGTGTTGAGGTAAGTCTGCAGTTCCTTTGGTGATCTAAAGAACTTGGGTCCTCATGGGGTTTGTAGTCTCAGTTTTGCAGGGTAGAGAAGGGCAACTTGTCTGCCTTGTTTATAAAGCTTGAAACAGATCGGGGCAAATTCCTTTCTTAGTTTCTTAACTTGAGCAGAGAATTCTTGAAACATTAACAGCTTGTGGTTGTCAAAAAGGACGTCAGTCTTTTATGCCCGGTATGCTCTGTGGAGGAATAGTTTTTCTTGATAGTTCAGGCATTTAAAAATGATTAGACGTGGCCTGGCAGATGTTGATTGTATGTCTCTTTCAGGTCCCACTCTGTGGGCTCTCTCAACATCCAGTGGAAGCCTGTCAGGGTTCATCCCAAGGAGTCTGGGGAGTGTTAGAGCTGTGAACTCTAGGAGGTCTTTCCCTTTAGGCTTTCTGACACTCCAACTACCCTTATGTTGTTGTGTCTGCTTCTATTTTCAAGGTCTTGTAGGTACTGATTCTGTTTTAGCAGGTGGCTGATAGAATTGGAGGTGGATATTTGTCTGTCCTCTACGTCTGAGATCCTTTGTTCTGCCTGAGTGAGCCTAGATGAGAATTGTCGGACTTCAGTAGTGAGAGTGTCCATGACTGCCTGCAGTGACTCAATTTTCAGGAGGAAAAAGGATTTTAATTCTTGCAAGAGTGGTGTTGTGTCTGGTGAAGTTAAAGTGTCCTGTAAAGGTGCAGTCTGTGCCAGCATTTCTGTAGTATTACATGGCCTCCTGTCTGATTGCTTGCCCTTGGAGCTCATTCTCTCCTCTGGAGATGAAGATAGTGTTTTAAAATACTTGTCCTTCATATAGCCCCTTGATGAGATTGCCAGTTGGTCTATATGCTTGGCAGGTAGTGGGTTCCCTTCTGTTAGTGCAGGCTCGTCTGGCTGTGGAGCAGGAGGAATGTGGTGTACTTTTTTTTTTAAATAAAGTGCTGGAGAGTAGGTAGTTATGTACTGTTGCTGAGGCTCTCTGTTAGGTTAGATTAATCTGTGCCTGGCAGTATGGTTGGTTTTACGGTGGCTTTTATCTCTATTGAGGAAGCAGGATTGGGGTTGTGGGCCCTGCTGGATAATAGTTGGAGGCCTAATAGATCCAAGATTGTTTGTTGTTTTGGTCAGGTTCTGGTTTTATCAGGCAGTAGGGCCTTTAAAAGTGTGTTAATGCCCTGATGTGAGGTAGCTGATACCCGGTCATGAGGTAGAGTGGTCTTTTACTAAGCAGATGCGGCCTGACCTTGTGTTTAAAAAATGGAGCTGATGTCAGAGCTCGTTCTTCTTGCTGCCGCCCGATGCTCCGCCCACCGGAAGTTTGTGACCACTTTATTTTTGTGGAAATGATTATCTTGCACTGTTCTACTTGATTTTAAATCTCACCAAAATGGAAATGAGGTTTTCTTAATGAATGATTTTCTTTTAATACTTTTAACTTATTAAAAACCAGATTACATATGGCGCACTAATGATAGCATAATTGCTATTAGCAGTATTGATGGACAACACAATCATTAGCACGCAACTTTATTACAAGTCCATGGTAAATTGCATTTACCAGAGATGGGTTAGCATGGCTGACATCGCTTTAGTGCTAAATAACGCTGGTATTACAAGTTAAAAGTTATAGTTTGCACTCGAAACAAAAGGCAAAACTGCGCTAGAATATTTAGCATATCTTGAAACCTGAAGTAAAGTTTATCTTGGGGTCAAATCCAGTGGGAACGCATGGGAACGGAGTTCCTGTGCTATTTTTGCAGGTGGAACTAAGTTCCCTCTGGACAGAGAACCGAAATGCTTCAGTAAACCCTGCTGCTGCTCGTGGGTGGAGCTGAGCACAATCTGGTTAGAGGGCTTGCTCTGGGGTTATTTAGCTCCCCACATCAGAAATAGGACTGTTGAACCTTAAGTGGGCGAAACTCTGTGGCAGAGGAGGATTCTCATTCGAAAGGCAGCCATTCAACCCTTCATTGGTTTTAATTTGCTTTCATTAACCAAGGTGTATAGATTAGGTACATATAAATATAGTGTGTGTGTATGTAAGTGTGTGTGTGTATAAAACAATATTAAATGTGAGGGGGTGGAAGTCTTGGTGAGTTCCCACACTTTTTTTTTGTAGGACTTGACCCCTGAGTTTAAGGGTTAAAAAATCACATCAAAAACACCTTAAAATAAGATATAACACTCATATATACACTTTATTTTATTAAAATATATAATTTTATTATTAATACAAATATTTAAGAGTTAAAAGGGATATGGCATATGGCAAAATGGAAAGGGCTCCAATGTATATACAGTATATGTCTAATTATGTGTATGTGTGTGTGTATATATAGATATCCGGGTGAAGCGGACATTACTCAAGCGGCTGTGGGTAAAGCCCAATGTATGATCATAAATCCCCTCAGAGTTCAGAGTCACCATATCAGACATATATACTGTAGCATGCACTGTAATTCCCCCATCTTCACTATCTTTTTTGCCTCCACCTAGGGGGTTCAAGAGGGGCTTTGCCCTCCTTGTAAACCTCATTCCCCAATGTTCACTTGGGTGGATTCCAGAAGATCGGCGAGGCGCCTTCCTTGAACCCCCCCAGGCGGAGGCAAAAGAAATAGTGTATATGGGAGAATTACAGCACATCTGACTTTACCCACAGCCGCTTGGGTAATGTCCATTTTACCCGGGTTATGCTAGGATTATTTGGATTTCTTACTTTATTTATTTAAAAATAAAAATATTTTCTTCTATTGGAAGAACATAGGAATTTGAAGTATTCCTAATGCACCTTTGGGTTTAGTGTAGTTTATCTAGTGCAGTGTCAGGTTAGCACGCAAATTATTTTTTTTCAGCGTACACCATAGAAGTCTATAGGGAGAAGAGGTTAGTGCTGTCACATTAGAAGTTTTGGGAGTCTTTCACTCGTGCACTATTTTCTTGCTTTTAACTTGTATTACACACACTGACCTGACCATGATAATATTTTAATTTGAGTGCAGTTAGCGCAAGAGGGGGAAATAAATTGCGTGCCACTTGTTAATCTGGCCCTAAAAGTTTAAAAAACAGAATTGATCCAACATGCCCTGTATAATCATAGTGCTCATATACAAATAGCATTTATATTGCTTAACAGTTATCATAAAGACCACTCTGTTCAACTGCAAAACAGACTCCGTTAACCCCTTTAAGCCATTTGGGATTTCAGTGATCGACAGCCGTTATCTGTAATTCCAAGTGCCGTTGTCAGAGAAATCTCTTGTGAGTTAATGATGTAAGCTGTGCTTGACTCACAATGATTGTGATCACTTTGGGAACAAAAATTTAAATATTGGAATTTACCCTATACTTTGTTCTCATGGTATTCTTTGTTGAAAACCATATAGCAGTATTTTGGCAAAAATGCTTTTGAGGCCAACTGTGTATAACATTGTTAAAAGCATTCTTACAAAGCTGCTGCCATATAGTGCTCCAGAGACGCATGCACCCTCCAAAGCCTACCTACCTGCTTTTCAACAAAAATAAAAACACATGAATTCAATTTGATAATAGATGTAAATTGGAAAGTTTTTGTAGGTTTAATCTGAATCATGCAACTAAAAAGTTTCATATTCCTTTACAAACCGAATCATCAAGCCTTAACTAGACTCTCTTTAAAGGGATATTCTAGCCAAAATTGGTAACCGCATGGGTGCATTTCGGTATTGAACAGAAGTAATTTTGTAATATACATGCATTAGCAAAAATGCTTCTAATAAAAGCTATAGCTGTTTCAAAAGTGTATTTAAGTATGCACCGTGCACCAGCATTTTAAACACAGCACTTGCTCAGAGAGCCTAAGATGCTTGTACCATCTGGAATTGACACAATTTGTTAACTTCTGACATGATACAAGTCCCACTGATGATCTGAGCTGCTGCATTATTTAAATGTGGGTACAGTGACAATATCTAGCTATACTTCACATGCACATGCAGAGAACAATGTTAACACTAAAACAGTGATAACTTTTACTAGAAGCATTTTTGCTAATACAAGTATATTGCAAATATGTTTCTATTCAAAGATGTGATTAATCTATGTGCATTTATATTTTGACCAGAATGTCCCCTTAAAGGAGGTTACTAATTAGGTAGAGAAAATTGTTTAAATTTGCATTGAGTTAAAGTGAGTATGACATAAGAATAATTGTGACTGGAAGACTTAGGGCAGCTTTCAACTGCTCAGGGGTCACACACAATTAGGCAAGGGTCAGGTTTGGTTTGGATACATTTCTGGCTAGAAAATTTCAGGTTTGGTTTGGATACATTTCTGGCTTGTGTTAAATGGGTCACCTTTTTTAATGGGATTAGTTAAGCTCAACGGAAGTCTAAGTATATTAGGTTTGTATAGGTTGAACTCGATGGACTTCTTTCTTTTTTAACCTCATCTACTATGTTACTATGTTACTATGTTACTATGTTACTATGTTACTATTTTACTATGTTACTATGTTACTATGTTACTATTTTACTATGTTACTATGTTATTATGTTACTATGTTACTATTTTACTATGTTACTATGTTACTATGTTACTATTTTACTATGTTAACTATGTTACTATTTTACTATGTTACTATGTTACTATGTTACTATTTTACTATGTTACTATGTTACTATGTTATTATGTTACTATGTTACTATTTTACTATGTTACTATGTTACTATGTTACTATTTTACTATGTTACTATGTTACTATGTTATTATGTTACTATGTTACTATTTTACTATGTTACTATGTTACTATGTTACTATTTTACTATGTTACTATGTTACTATGAGTTAGCATTGATGTTACGTTAGCTGTGATTAGAGAAAATGTAGCATTGGCATTGTCACAGAAAACTGGGTGTTTATGCGCCATAAAAGGAAATGCTTGTGGAATCTATTTCTGTTAAAAATGTATTTCTTTATTGAAACACCAAATAGCGGAGCAAACAGGTACCAATAGTCTGACGCCTTTTGTTTGGCGCTGATGAAGTGAAAAGAGCTATGTTTTATACTTTACATATGTCTATAGACATTTACACAGAATATCATTTTATACTATAGAGCATTTTTTTGCCAGCCGGGTTCACCATTTTTTAAGGATAAAAAAAGAAATAATATTTTTTGCTAAGAGTCTTCTAAAGGAGTCCTTATAATGAATCTGTCACATTTACCCCCAGCTGAAATATTATCGGCATGTTTCTAGATTCCAATTGAGACCAATTTAGGGCCTATTTATCAAATGTCTTGCGGACCTGATCCGACAGTGCGAATACGCTCTCCGTATTCAGCATTGCACCAGCAGCTCACAAGAGCTGCTGGTGCAACGCCGCCCCCTGCAGACTCGCGGCCAATCGTCCCCCAGCAGGGGGTGTCAATCAACCCGATCATACTCGATCGGGTTGAATTCCGGCGATTCCTATCCGCCTCCTCAGAGCAGGCGGACAGGGTTATGGAGCAGCGGTCTTTGTGACCGCTGCTCCATAACTTGTGTTTCTGGCGAGTCTGAAGACTCTCCAGAAACATGGGCTGTCAAGCTCCATTTGGAGCTTGATAGATAGGCCCCCTAGGGGTAGATTTAATAAGCAGCGGATGCTGCTTTCTACGCCCATAGTTTCCGGCTCGCTGGAAACATAAGTTAAGAAGGTGGCAGACTGCAATCAACCCGATCCGATCCGGATGATTGACACCTCCTGCTAAGGCGAATGTGCAGGAGGAGGGCATTGCAAAAGTATTTCCTTGTGCAATGTTAAATGCCGACGGCGTATGCTGTCAGCATTTAGCGATGTCGGGCGGGCATGATTCGCTACAGCAAATCATGTCTGCCCGGCAAATGATAAATTTACCCCTTGGCTTCAATTAATAAGATTTAGATGGGCAAGGTTCCCTGGCAGGGAAGGACACAGATAATTGGACCCAATCAATGTTTATTTGTCAGGGGTATTGTCAAATGTGCTACAGTAGTCAAGGATGCATATACAAATATGGTACTTTGGAAGGTTTTAATGACCAATAAATACAGTTGGAATGCATAATCAATCCACAAATTCACACAATAAAAAGATAATGCAACAACACTTATTATCAGTAGATTTTTTCTGAGACATTTCAAATATTGTTCAAATATTGTTCCAATTTCCCTGCCCACTATATCATGTGACAGCCATCAGCCAATCATAGACTCATATATATATACACTGCAAACTCTTGGACATGCTCATTAGGAGCTGGTGCCTCAGAGTGTATGTAATAAAGACAGTACAAATCGATAATGAAAGTAAATTGGAAAATAGTTTAAAATTGCATGTTCTATCTGAATTGTGAAAGCTTCATTTTTATTTTACTGTCCTTTAAAGGGAAATGAAACACAATTTTTGTCTTTCATGAGTAAAATACAGCATACAATATTTTTTAATCCAAAATCTTTTTTATTGATATATTTCCAGAGTAGATAACAAATTTTGCAAAAACAAAAGAGATAACGAGACAAGCTAGTCAATGATGTTTACAAAGAACATATTTGCAGTACCTGGAAAGTACTAATTGGATAAAGAAAAAGAAAATAATAAAAGTAGGGAGGAAAAAAAGAAACAACATCAACAAAAGAGGGCCTATTAGGCCTAGGTATTGCTTCAGCTATGTCATTATCACAGAAGTACCAAGATATGTCACACAAAGACAGAATTTAATGAAGTGTCAGCGTCTCCACGTCCAGTGAGAGTTAAATAAAGGTGAAAATTGAGTGGAAAGAGTTAGCTGCAAACTCAAACTGGGTTAATATAGTGGTCCCACATATCTTTGGCAGTAATGAACACGTCTCTGGAGTCCAGTCTAAAATATCTATATTCCTCTAATTCTAGGAAGTCAGTCACCCTATTTCTCCACATGACTAGAACTGGGGGTTCTTGTGATTTCCAGTTTTTGGCGATCAAAGATTTTGCGCTGTTTGAGAAAATACGGAAAAGGATGTTATGGGCTTTGGAAGGGATTTTAATGTGTTTATTAAGGAGGAATACCAGCGGGTCAAAAGGGAGTAGCATCTGAAAGATTATCTCTATCTCTGCGATTATGGATCTCCAGAACTGGTTCACATTGTTGCACCACCACCACATATGGCCCATGCCACTTCCCACATGGCCACAACGCCAACAGCGGTTCCCAGATGAGGGGTAAAATTTATGTAAGCGTCGTGGGGTAAGGTACCAGTTATGGAGAATTTTATAGTTCAACTCTAGTATTCCCGCCGAAACAGATGATGATTTAGTGTTAGTGAAAATGAATCTCGCTGTCTGGGGTAGGATGGTGACTCCAAGTTCCCTCTCCCAGGACTCGAGAGAGCGGGGAAGGAAACCCGGGGAGGGTTGGGTTAGAATTGAGTAGATTTTAGATAAGGTGTGGCCAAGGGGAGTGGCAGAGGACAGTAGTTTCTCTAGATTTGTCATTGGTCTTACCATATTAAGGTATTGTTTATGGGATGAAATGTAATGGCGGACTCTTCTATAGTTATACCAGCTCTGGGCCCAAGTATACCCTAGCTCAATCAGTTTTTCATGTGTATGTATATTTTCATTGTCAACCAAGTGGTGTAAAGAGACATCGGGGGAGAGTTTTGGGTCAGAGTGATACACTCCTAGGTCTTTCAAGGAAAATTCAGTGTTATAAATTAGAGAGGTAAGCGGGGATGGGACTGAGGAAATGTACGGGTTGCTTCTGTTAACTATGCCCCATTGAGTCAGGGTCTCCTGAGTGATCGGGTTTGTAATATCTTTAGGCCTAGATTTGGAGTTTGGCGGTAGCCGTGAAAACCAGCGTTAGAGGCTCCTAACGCTGGTTTTAGGCTAACTCCGGAATTTGGAGTCACTCAAAAAAGGGTCTAACGTTCACTTTTCAGCCGCGACTTTTCCATACCGCAGATCCCCTTACGTCAATTGCGTATCCTATCTTTTCAATGGGATCTTTCTAACTCCGGTATTTAGAGTCGTGTCTGAAGTGAGCGTTAGAAATCTAACGACAAAACTCCAGCCGCAGAAAAAAGTCAGTAGTTAAGAGCTTTCTGGGCTAACGCCGGTTCATAAAGCTCTTAACTACTGTGCCCTAAAGTACACTAACACCCATAAACTACCTATGTACCCCTAAACTGAGGTCCCCCCATATCGCCGCCACTCGATTAAATTTTTTTAACCCCTAATCTGCCGACCGCCACCTACGTTATACTTATGTACCCCTAATCTGCTGCCCCTAACACCGCCGACCCCTGTATTATATTTATTAACCCCTAATCTGCCCCCCACAACGTCGCCTCCACCTGCCTACACTTATTAACCCCTAATCTGCCGAGCGGACCGCACCGCTACTATAATAAAGTTATTAACCCCTAATCCGCCTCACTAACCCTATAATAAATAGTATTAACCCCTAATCTGCCCTCCCTAACATCGCCGACACCTAACTTCAATTATTAACCCCTAATCTGCCGACCGGAGCTCACCGCTATTCTAATAAATGTATTAACCCCTAAAGCTAAGTCTAACCCTAACACTAACACCCCCCTAAATTAAATATAATTTTAATCTAACGAAATTAATTAACTCTTATTAAATAAATTATTCCTATTTAAAGCTAAATACTTACCTGTAAAATAAACCCTAATATAGCTACAATATAAATTATAATTACATTGTAGCTATTTTAGGATTAATATTTATTTTACAGGCAACTTTGTAATTATTTTAACCAGGTACAATAGCTATTAAATAGTTAAGAACTATTTAATAGTTACCTAGTTAAAATAATTACAAAATTACCTGTAAAATAAATCCTAACCTAAGTTACAATTAAACCTAACACTATACTATCATTAAATTAATTAAATAAAATACCTACAATTACCTACAATTAAACCTAACACTACACTATCAATAAATTAATTAAATACAATTCCTACAAATAACTACAATGAAATAAACTAACTAAAGTACAAAAAATAAAAAATAGAACTAAGTTACAAAAAATAAAAAAATATTTACAAACATAAGAAAAATATTACAACAATTTTAAACTAATTACACCTACTCTAAGCCCCCTAATAAAATAACAAAGACCCCCAAAATAACAAAATGCCCTACCCTATTCTAAATTACTAAAGTTCAAAGCTCTTTTACCTTACCAGCCCTGAACAGGGCCCTTTGCGGGGCATGCCCCAAGAAGTTCAGCTCTTTTGCCTGTAAAAAAAAACATACAATACCCCCCCACACAACATTACAACCCACCACCCACATACCCCTAATCTAACCCAAACCCCCCTTAAATAAACCTAACACTAAGCCTCTGAAGATCTTCCTACCTTGTCTTCACCCTGCCAGGTTCACCGATCGGTCCAGAAGAGCTCCTCCGATGTCCTGATCCAAGCCCAAGCGGGGGGCTGAAGATGTCCATGATCCGGTCGAAGTCTTCATCCAAGCGGGGCAGAAGAGGTCTTCCATCCGATTGAAGTCTTCATCCAGGCGGCATCTTCTATCGTCATCCATCCGGAGCGAAGCGGCAGCATCCTGAAGACCTCCGACGCGGAACATCCATCCTGCCCGACGACTGAACGACGAATGACGGTTCCTTTAAATGACGTCATCCAAGATGGCGTCCCTCGAATTCCGATTGGCTGATAGGATTCTATCAGCCAATCGGAATTAAGGTAGGAATATTCTGATTGGCTGATGGAATCAGCCAATCAGAATCAAGTTCAATCCGATTGGCTGATCCAATCAGCCAATCAGATTGAGCTCCCATTCTATTGGCTGTTCCGATCAGGAGGTGTTTCCGCATAGCAAACAATGGGGCTGCGTTAAGAGCTGAACGCGGCTTTTTTGCAGGTGTTAGGTTTTTTTTCAGCTCAAACAGCCCCATTGTTTTCTATGGGGGAATCGTGCATGAGCACGTTTTTGAGGCTGGCCGCGTCCGTAAGCAACTCTGGTATCGAGAGTTGCAGTTGCGTTAAAAATGCTCTACGCTCCTCTGTGGACTCTCAATACCAGAGTTATTTTAAAGGTGCGGCCAGAAAAAAGCCGGCGTTAGCTACGCGGGTCCTTACCGACAAAACTCCAAATCTAGCCGTTAGTCAGTCCCTCCCTGCGGGAGGACCAGCTAACGGAATGAAGGTCTAAGTCTCTATTGTGCTGTTCCTCAAGGTAGACCCACCTCTTTTGATTCTTATGGGTCCTCCAATCCAAAATTCTTTGGATAAAGATAGATTGTCTATAAAGATCCAAGTCTGGAACCCCCAAACCTCCATGGATGCGGGGGGTCAACATAGTCTTGTTGCTGATTCTGGCAGGGCCGCCCTTCCAAATATAAGAACGGAATAGTCTTTGAATATTGGGGAGGAATCGGGGGGGGAGGGGTATAGGGAGGGCTTGCAGGAGGTATAAGAGTCTGGGAAAAGCCGTCATTTTTATTGAATTTATTCTACCAATCCAAGAGAGATGCCTTGAGTGCCATGAGGAGAGCTCTCTCTCCAGGGATATCTTGGCAGGGATATAGTTTAGCTTGAACAATAAGTCAAAGTCGTCTGATAAGTGTGTGCCTAGGTACTTAAGGGAATATCTACATTGGCGAAAGGGACAGGTGAGCTCAATCTGTCGGGAAAGGTTGGGTGTCATGGAGACCCCAAGGAATTCTGATTTTGAATGATTAATGAGGAAGTTCGACAATTTATTAAAAAGGGCCAGCTCTTCTAAAAGGGGAGGGATTGAATTAACTGGATTGGCAAGGGAAAATAAAATGTCATCTGCAAACAGGGACAATTTATAGGTCTGATCCTCTATCCGGATTCCCTCAACCTCTGGGTTTTGCCTAATTCTGGTGGCGAAAGTCTCCAGGAGACATACAAACAATAAGGGGGATAGGGGACACCCCTGTCTGGTACCGTTCGTAATCTGAAAGGGCGGGGAGAGAATGCCATTTAGGGAGATGCGGGCATTGGGGCAGTTATAGAGGGCAAAGATCCTATGTAGCATATAATCTCCTAGGCCCATAGTCTGAAGGGTAGCTCTGAGGAAGGACCACCTAACCCGATCGAAGGCCTTCTCCGCGTCGGTGGAAAGCCAGACTGCGGGAAGGCCCTGCTCTTTAGCGTGGCACATAAGGTGGAGATTACGAACCGTATTGTCCCTCGCCTTTCTGTGGGGGATAAACCCAACTTGATCCTGGTGGATTAGAAGGGGGAGAATTTGATTGAGTCTAATGGCAATCATTTTGGCGAATATTTTAATGTCGGCGTTTAGTAGGGAGATTGGCCTGTAATTGGGGATAAGGTCAGGGGACCTGTTTGGTTTCGTGATTACGGTGATAATACGGTAAAGGGGGAGCCAGGATGTCAATAAATTTAGAGTAATAGGCATGGCCGAAACCATCTGGCCCCGGGGCTTTGCCTGAGGGGAAAGACAGGATGGCCGTTCGGAGCTCTTTTAGTGAAAAGGGAGATTCCAAGCTAGATCTCTGTTCGGCAGTCAGGGAAGGGAGTTGGAGTGAAGCTAAGTAGAGTGAGATGTCAGAAGGCGTGGGAGGGGTAGAGGTTCTATCTAGGTTGTATAAGTCCTCATAGTAAGTCCTAAAGCTATTGGCTATGTCTTGAGAAGTGAACCGGGTCTTGCCCCCAGCGTCTTTAATTGATGTAATATAGTTTTTAGAGGCTTTACTACGTAGGAGTCTTGCTAGCAGTCTCCCCTGTTTATTACCCCCTTCATAGAATCGTCTCCTAAGGAAGAGAGCTCTGCGTTTGGCCTCGAGTCCCAAAATAAGGGCCAGTTGGCTTTGTTTATGTTGTATCTGTTCGAGCAGTGAGTGGGCCTTGGGGTGTCTCTTGTGGATATCCTGCAATTTATCTAATTCTTCTAGTAGGTTTTTGAGAACTATTGAGTTTTGTCTATCCCTAGCCGCTTTTATCGCTATGAAGTCTCCTCTCACTACACATTTGTGGGCCTCCCATATCGAGAGTGGGGACATGTTAGGGGTGGAGTTTGTGGAGAAGTACGATTCGAGGTTGCCCTGAATCTGAATTTTGATCAATGGGTCGGATAGTAGTGATTCATCGAGTCTCCAAGTATGTTCTCTTCTAGGAGAAGTAGGCCAATTAACCAAGCAGCTAATCATGGCGTGGTCAGACCAAGTTATGGGCATAATTTCAGTAGACTGAACTAAAGCTAAGCTGGTAACATCTATCATGAGATTGTCAATACGAGAGTATAGTTGGTGTGGGTAAGAGTAGAATGTGTAATCTTTAACAAGTGGGTGAAAAATCCTCCAAGTGTCGTGTAGGTTTAATTTGGATATGTGTGACTTTACTAATTTTAGAGTCTTCTGTGGTATCGCAGAACTCCCTGAGGAGCAATCTAAGGTGTGATCGAGTGCTAAATTGAAATCTCCCCCCATGATCAGGGCCCCCCTGGCCATTTCTGATACAGTGTTACAGGACTGAGCATAAAACTGGGCATGATTTGAGTTGGGGGCGTAAATATTAGCTATGGTAATGACTTTATTAAAAAGTCTGCCAGTAATTACAACAAGTCTGCCTTCCCTATCTCTAAAAATGTTGGTAAGGTGGAAGGGAGTTTGTTTCCGTATGAGAATACCTACACCATTGTGTTTTGAGGAATGCGAGGATAGATAAGCCTGGCCAAATCTTCTCAAGGACTGGAGGGGCTCCCTACCCTTCTTAAAATGAGTCTCCTGAAGTAGGACAATATCACATTTAAGTTTCTGGTAGTCTTTTAAAGCCCTGCTTCTCTTTTGGGGAACATTTAGCCCTTTGACATTATGAGATAGAATTTTTAAGGACCCAGATTTGTCAGCCATGGCTAAGGGAGGAGTGTATAGTTAGGGTCTGGTGAGACGTGCACAGCAGTGGGAATATAGGCTGGACTATCAGAAGGCATTCCCAAACCCCTGAGAAAGCCTGGGTAGCTTGGCTATAGACATACAGTAAATATTTAAGCTCAAGTTGAAAGCGAGGGGGACCAAGTAAGACAGGTGATGACCGTGGAAACGCGACAATCAGATGGGAGGCCATAATGTAAGGGTGACTGTCTCTAAACATAAGAATACCATAGGTACAGGCAGTGAAGCAAATGGTGGAGTTGAAATACACAGTAATAATACAATCAACAATGTGTGAAACAATACACTTGAACATGAACATAATAAAAAGCATAAAAATAAAACAGTAACCAAAATAAGATCCTCTATACAAGCATACAATATTTTTTAAAAACGTTTTCAATTTACTTGATCAAATATAATTTGAAGTCAATCACAGGTGGGTAATGGTCATGAATCCTGACCCTTTTATAGTAACTAGGGCTGTGTTGCTAGGCAACGTACTATGAGACTACAAAATACCCAGGGAAAATAGATGTTTATATCATGTTTAAAACCCCAAAAAGCATTTTATATATTACCTTTATGGCATAAAAAGTCTAAAGCTTTACTTAAATCATTTAGGGCTAGATTACAAGTGGAGCTCACTTTGGAACTTTGGAATTTCTCTCATTCACAATAGGTTGCTCCAGCTGTTCATCTTTTTACCAGCCAATCCAATGCTGGATCCAGGGGGTGTGTCATGGCACTTCACTTTCCTCCACTTACTACACAGCTGATCTCTGTGGGTGTACTGTGAAAACAGGCTGAGCAATCCAAACAAAGGAGACCCCGGCTAGCTATAGATAAAAGTCGAAACCAACTTTAAAAAGGGCAATAGGTATCACTGGAACAAAAGCAAAAAACAATGACAGGGTTGTCACAGTGTGATCTTACGCGTTTTGGCTGAATACCGTAATCATAGATCCTGTTTCTGCTGCATTACCATTTGACTTAAAAGCCTGTTGCTTGAAGCCTATTGGCTATCCTTAATTAGGTAAAGACATACCCTGATTAACAGTTTAAGCCCCATTAGTTATATCTGCTAAGGTAAGTTATACACATATAATTAAAACTGTTTTAAACAAAGGCAAATGTGATGTTAACAGGGGGTATGTAGCTATTTACAAAATTGTTTTATATACCACTCAAAGAAGCAAACAATTGGCTAGATAACGAGTTTTGTGTTAGAGTCTATGCGGTGCTAATGAGCAGTTTATGCTCACTGCTCACTTACAGACAGCGCTGGTATTACGGGTTTTTTGCTCCACTTCTCACCTCAATACCAGCACTGCTTACGTTAGCGGTGAGCTGGCTAAACGGGCTCGTGCACGATTTCCCCATAGGGATCAATGGGGGAGAGCCGGCTGAAAAAAAAAACTAACACCTGCAAAAAAGCAGCGTAAAGCTCCAAACGCAGCCCCATTGATTCCTATGGGGAAAATACATTTATGTCTACACCTAACACCCTAACATGAACCCCGAGTCTAAACACCCCTAATCTTACGCTTATTAACCCCTAATCTGCCGCCCCCGACATCGCCGCCACCTGCTTTATATTATTAACCCCTAATCTGCCGCTCCAGACACCGCCGCCACCTACATTATATGTATTAACCCCTAATCTGCTGCCCCAACATCGCCGACACCTACATTATAGTTATTAACCACTAATCTGCCACCCCCAACATCTCTGCCACTATATTAAAGTTATTAACCCCTAAACCTAAGTCTAACCCTAACACCCCCTAACTTAAATAAAATTTAAATAAATCTAAATAAATATTCCTATCATTTAATAAATTATTCCTATTTAAAACTAAATACTTACCTATAAAATAAACCCTAAGCTAGCTACAATATCACTAATAGTTACATTGTATCTAGTTTAGGGTTTATTTTTATTTTACAGGCAAGTTTGTATTTATTTTAACTAGGTAGAATAGTTACTAAATAGTTATTAACTATTTAATAACTACCTTGTTAAAATAAATACAAAAGTACTTGTAAAATAAAACCTAACCTAAGTTACACTAACACCTAACACTACTCTATAATTAAATAAATTAACTAAATTAGATACAATTAAATACAATTAAATTAAATTATCTAAAGTACAAAAAACAAACACTAAATTACAGAAAATAATAAACAAATTACAAGAATTTTAAACTAATTACACCTAATCTAATCCCCCTAAAAAAATAAAAAAGCCCCCCAAAATAAAAAAAGCCCTACCCTACACTAAATTACAAATAGCCCTTAAAAGGGGCTTTTGCGGGGCATTGCCCCAAAGTAATCAGCTCTTTTACCTGTAAAAAAAAAGTACAAATCACCCCCCAACATTAAAACCCACCACCCACACAACCAACCCTACTCTAAAACCCACCCAATCCCCCCTTAATAAAACCTAACACTAACCCCTTGATGATCACCTTACCGGGAGATGTCTTCACCCAACCATGGCCGAAGTCCTCAACGAAGTCGGGAGAAGTCTTCATCCAAGCCGGGCGAAGTGGTCCTCCAGACGGGAAGAAGTCTTCATCCAGACGGCATCTTCTATCTTCATCCATCCGGCGCGGAGCGGGTCCATCTTCAAGACATCCGACGCAGAGCATCCTCTTTATCTGACGGCTCTTCTCGAATGAAGGTTCCTTTAAATGATGTCATCCAAGATGGCGTCCTTTCAATTCCGGCCAACGCTGCTTTTTAAGCCTAACGCAAGACTCATAATCTAGCTGAATGCAAATTAAATCTAGATCTGATGATAAAAAAAATCTTTGTTAGTATAGAAATGAGTAATTAATGCAAACAGATATCAATATCAACATCAAAATCAAGTTTATCAATGGAAACATAAGTTTGGCCACAATATATGTCTAATCACAATAATTAATGATGTCGAACTCGAATTAAACCCCTTAGGTATTTGAGTGTCCAATGTGAGTATTCAAAATATTTCTTGTTTTGATAAAATCTTCATATACATATATATATATATTGTCAGGGTACAGGTAAATAACATATATATATGTAAACAGGACAGGGGAATGTGTTTATGTATGAAGCCATATTTTTTATCAGATATTATTAAAATAGGGTTGCAATTCTGATGTCAGGAATTGACTCAAAACCCACATGATTTGAATACACATCTCAAGACTCAAATACAGACAGGATGTCCCAAGAAACTTCAAAAGACAGCATTTGCTCCCTAGCTGGGAATACAAACTTCAAAACATTTTTTTTTTCACCTCACACCACTTGATGAGATTAGATCTTTTTCAAACAAAGATACACATAGTGCCTAGATCAGGATACATGCCCATATATGGGTTTCCTGCCAAGGTAAGGAGCCGCTCCGTCTGGGAAGATGTTTGAAGATACAAACATCTTCCAAAGGAACTGTAACTTAACGACCATGTGTAAATTATCTCCTGTGGAGTTTCCCATGTACCAACATAACACACAGCAAAAGCACATGTTACAATGTAACTTTGAAATTTACTGAAAATACAACTGATAACATATTAAATGTATGCCTCAGAATGTATTGAATATATATATGGGATATAAATTCAAATTTGTAATAGATTAAATAACAGTTGTAATAATCCCATTTTTTAAAAAAAAATATATAACTTATGGTTTTTCTACCTTTCAGATGGGGCTAAAAGATACTAAATACAGGATTGCCTGCATGGGATGATCTGAGTCATGTCATATGATTATACACTAATGTTTATGAAAGTTTAAATACATCTTTTAAAATATAACAGATGTATAAATGCTATAATTTTGGAAATTAGCAGTATAATTGCTTTGATATAATCTAATGTTAAAAACATACTGTATTTAGTATTGGAATAATCAGAAAATTCACATGATGCTATCCTGCCTGGAATTCGGAGTGTAAGTAATTAATGCAAGAAATTATGATGATTTTAAATAATCATTATATGGAAGATATTTCAATTGTAGCAAACATGAATGTTAGGACTAAATGAGTCTGTGTGTTTGTCATGTTGCCCCCCGATGGCCAAGGTCCAGTATTACAGCCAGAAGGCTTTGGCTGTTAAAAATGAAATTTTCCAGGGCCAATCCGATGGGACCTCCCGAGTGTCCAATGAGAAGGGACAAGCACCGTGGGCGTTAACGAAAAGATCATCAATGATTATATAAGGAGATAGATGGTTGCCGGGTGAGCTTCTGGTCACGCTCATGATGTAGGCGTGCGTGCAGTGGCGGGGAACGCTTGCAGGACAGGAGTGTTTGGTGCTGCGAAGTGCCGACACAGGGAGAAGTCCCTTCAAACCTAGCATGGTAGGAGCGGGGAACAGGGGAGCCTGAATCGCAGGGGAGCCTGAATCGCAGCAAAGCAGAGCAGTCCCCGCACACACATGCCCGCCGAGCCAGCGACGCCATATCTCTTGGCTGGAGTATCCTGCCTGAGTCAAGCTGTGGAAAAGGACAGCGGTCGTCGCACAAGCAAAACAGCATTGCTTGATTCGGTAACCCTAGAGCTTGGGCCTATTTTTGTCTAGTGGCCATAGACACTCTACCTGATATATAGCCTTAATTTAGTTGCTTTCTCAGTCAAGGCACAAGTCCGTAAGAGCATATTACTCCCTGGGTATATCTAGTCTGACATAAGTCTTAGAGGGTGAAGAGTGTTAGAACTGTCATCTGGGACTCAATTTGCATATGGGTTTCCTGCCTGGTCTAGGAAGCATATGTCTGGTTTCTAACAGGGTAAGTCCCTCAGACGTTATGTGCAGTGAAGCAACCCAGTGAAGTGGGACTATTGTTAAAGACATATCTATCTCTGCAAATCAGGGGCAAAGCAAGTCTGGTATATTTTAGAAGGGTGAAGAACAGAGGGATAAGGCTGAAAATTGGAGGGTGTATACATGTGCTTTGAGGTCGAACCTGGTGATTGCAGTCCTGCCTTCCCTATATAAAGTCCCTATTTATGTATCCAGTGAAGTATCCCCTAAGTTTCATCTGGTCTTGGTAAAGGTAGAAAAATTTGAGAAGGCTGGGCTCCTTAAAGGCATAGATATGCATTAAGCCTGTGCCTGTATTGCCTCTGCAGTGACTCGGAAAAAAAAAAAAAAAAAAAAAAAAAAAAATACACGCAAGGACTAACAGGCTTCAAGGTCATTTCTATTGCCCTAAAATTCAACATAATATTCTTTAGGGCTCTGGATAAATACTTCTTCCTTGAACACTAAAATTATAAAGCAGTCATGGAGAATTTTAGGGACTGTGTGTCTTCCTTCTATCTCTGAGGCTTATAGAAGTGATTTGGTATAAGAACTGCCTTAATATCTTCCTCTCAGATATATGCTACCTACAGTATGGACAATCCACTCTACCTTTTTGGAAAATTTTAGTAGCCCTCAGGATACTTTAAATTTGTAACAATAGTATATGCTGACCTATATTGTATATGTGTATACTAAACTGTTGAAAAATGTGTTTGGGGTTAAGCTGTTTTGGTAAGCCTGCCTTCTGTCATGCTTGTCTAGCTGCAGTCTCCTGGTGCATGATTGTCTAAAGTGGGTGCTACAGTAATATAAAGCTGAATTGTGCTAGTTTATAGACAAATTTAACTGAATATGTGACTCCTGAAATGTTTTCATACATATTACTAAAAAGGTATAATAATTGCTGCGCAGCTTCTTAAGGTTTAAGTTTTGCTGGAAATATCCACTCCTTTCTCTACTTTGTTTAGGAGGCTAATACTAAAGTAAACTAGATTGCAGAGGTCAGAACTGCACAGTAATATGCATGAATAGTATACGCTGAGTCTCACTGTATATGTTTAGGCTAACTGTTGCAAAATCACGAAGGGGTTAAGCTGATTCTGTATAGTGTATGTTTGTTACAACTGTTCTAAAATCCTGTAGGGGTTAAGCTGCTCTAAGAATCTTGTTTCTATTAATGAATATCTAGTTGCAGCCCCTGTGTGCATGTTTGGACAGAGAGGGTTCCACAGTAATATAGTTCTGTTCTTTGGTAGGCTTATAGACAAATTTAACTATAATGTGTTAATTATGAAATATTTTCATATTCACTTCTAAATAGGTAAAGTAAGTTTTGCACAGCATCTTAAGATTTAAGTTTTTCTGGAAATAATTAACTTTTTCTTTTTCTTTTTGTTTTTCTTTTTTTTTCTTTATCTGTCCCTGGGGGGTTATTATTGAATTTAGTTAGATAGTAGTGTCACAATTTCTCAGGCCATAAAGGCCTGTTTGAATAAAAAGTATACACTGAACGTACTGGGATAAGGGTACTTAAGTATTTTGACCCAAGTTATATTTGGGCTTACGGGGGTTGTAGAAATAGGGTAAGCTGAAAATTTTGAAAAAAAAAGAGAAGAAAAAAAAGAGTTAGGCACATTAGACCTTTATAGGAAATGGAAAAAGTATTATCTATTTAGAAGGATTTTGCATAGGTGGTGAGATTTATACAGCTGAGCTCTTTGCTGCACGTTATTGCTATTATTTTCTTTTTCCTTTTCTTGGTTTCCTGGGTCTCCTTTTTTCTTTTTTTTCTTTTTTTTTCTTTTTTTTTTCCTAGCTAGATTCATATTTATTACATATGGAGAAATTTGTCCATTCTGTTAAAGCTAAATCGCCAGTAATGGCACCAAAAAAAGACAGAAAGGGTAAAATAAGCACTGCTTTGCAGGAGAGTATTGTGGAAGAAATTAGTGTTGCCAAAATGGATATTGATTATCAAGCATTGGTAAAAGCCATCTATGATGCAATGACTCCACAATTTGATCAGATACGACAGGAAATGCTTTCTCTCACAAATGAGATTCACTCCTTTAATAATAGGATTGAAGCAGCCGAATTACGTATTTCAGATATTGAAGATAGAATGCACATAGCTGAACAAGACACAAGTTTTTACAGGACGACTTTAAAAAAATTACAGGATAGGATAGATGACTTGGAGGATAGAACCAGGAGGAATAACCTCAGAATCATTGGCATACCTGAAACAATAGAGTATACAGACTTAAAAAAGTTTTTTCTGGAAAAACTTCCCCAGCTTTTAGAATTGCCCGGTCCAAAACGCCAGTTGGTAGTTGAAAGAATCCACAGAATAGGACAGGAGAGATTGAGGCCAGATGGTAGTAAGATCGCTAGGTCTATAATCGCCAAAATGCTTAATTTCCAGGACAAAGTTGATCCACTAAATGCATACCGAAAAAAGAAAGAGGTAATGTTAGGAGGTAAACTACTCCTTTTCCAGGATTATTCTATAGAAACTACTAATCGCCGCAAGGTGATGGCCCCTCTTTGTACGCAAATTATTAAGAAAGGATATGAAGCCTTTCTATTATACCCTGCTAGGATCAAGGTGTTGAAAGATAATATTTGGCACATATTAAATACACAACAGGAAGCGCATAAATTCTTAGATGAAAATGAAGAAGCATATAACATTCTTAAGCTGCAGTAGGCCATGCTGCTTACAAGGATAATGGATTATATATTAGGTGAAGGTTTTAATTTTGGTTATGTTTTGTGTGGATTATTTTATTTTTATTTATTTTTTTCTCTGTTTGTCCCCCCACCCCCGATGACCTTTCTGAGCTGGTATAAGTACTGTATCAGTGGTAATGGATCTTCCGGTAGCTATCTTGCTCTGCTAGTATGACAGATAAAGTCAATATAGATCTTATTTCATGGAATGTTAGAGGCATCACCTCCCCAATCAAAAGAAAAATGATCATGAAAAACCTGAAAACGTTTAGATGTAACATGGCATTTCTCCAGGAAACCTATATAGTTCAAAATGAAGCAAATAAACTGAGAACAGGTTGGGTTGGGGAAGTT
This sequence comes from Bombina bombina, assembly GCF_027579735.1. Classification (NCBI taxonomy): domain Eukaryota; kingdom Metazoa; phylum Chordata; class Amphibia; order Anura; family Bombinatoridae; genus Bombina; species Bombina bombina. The sequence continues at coordinate 1,087,003,545 of NC_069504.1, forward strand.
ATTGCCTCATCAGGCAACGCCAGGAAACGCGGGGTAGCTATCCTCCTGCATAAAAATTTGGAGTACAAGATTATACAGTCCGAGATAGATGATGATGGTAGGTTTATAATTGTGCAGTTGGATATAAGAGGTCAAAATTACGTTTTATGCAATGTGTATGGACCCAATAACCATATACGGGAATTCTGGAATAGATTACAGGGCAAATTATCACAATTTATAGAGAGTAAGTTGATAGTAGCGGGGGATTTTAATTTGATTGCTCAATACCCTCTAGACAGATGGCCCCATAAAAAGAAGGTGGCAAGTAGAGAAAAACAGGATATTACTCTATTTCGAAAGTTTAGAAATGCCTTAAACTTAAAGGATGTGTGGCGTATGCATAATCCCGAGACAAAGGGTTTCACGTGTAAATCAAATACCTTTAAAACGTTGTCACGGATAGACTATGTTCTGATTAATGAAAGACTAATGGGGGCAGCAGTAGCAGATATAAGCGAAATCATCATCTAAGACCATGCTCCGATATCGCTCATGCTACCAGTGGCGGGGTCCTCAAAAAGAAACCCTTCTTACCCTTTCCCAAAATATCTGTACTCGAATTGTAAGTTTAAGAATTGGCTGATTGAAGCCTGGAAGAAATTTGAATATAAAAATGTCGGGTCTGTCTCCAGTCCGGACTGGGAGGCCTCTAAGGCGGTATTACGCGGAGAAGTAAAAGCCTATTTACATAAAGTATGGAAAAAAAACAGATTTGGGACGTTCAGCTTTCAAATCAGCTAATGCTTATAGTACGTATATACAAGAGGCATCTCCAACTAATTGGCAAAAGTATTTGCAAACTAACAAAGAAAGAGAGATCTTTCTTCAACAAAAAGCGGCAAGTGATCTGACTCGGGTTAATGCACGGATGTATAAATACGGGGGTAAGATAGGGAAGAACTTTGCCAACCTAGTGAGACAAAATCGGGTATCTAACTATATTTCGGTGATAACGACTAAGGATAGAAGGCTTACTAACTCTAATGATATTAGTGCTGAATTTCTCGAATACTATAAACAGATCTTTCTCACGCGAGACACTAATGAAGCTAATAAAACAGCTTTTTGGAATACCTGCAAGTTACCATGTTTAGAACCCGAGGCAATCGGGGCCATGCAGGCGCCGATCGATAAAGAAGAAATTAGCCAGGTGATTAATGAATGTAGTCTTAATAAAGCGGCGGGCCCTGATTCTTTGCCAGCAGAATATTATAAAATCTTGCTAGACCAAGTGATAGCGCCCTTACACGTTCTATTTAATGCGTATTTCGTTCAGGGCCACCCAATATCGGTCAATTTCAGTGCTTCATTAATTGTTTTAGTGCCGAAAAAGGGTAAGAATGTTGAAAAAGTAGAGTCATATTGTCCTATTTCGTTGTTGAATACGGACTATAAGCTTTTATCTAGTATCTTGGCAACAAGACTTCAGAAAGTTCTTCCCAGCTTAATTCACCCGGATCAAACAGGCTTTCTAAAAGGCAGATTGTCATTTTTAAATTTGCGGAAATTATTGTTGACGGTGGAGTATTATAACACAAGAAAGAAATTAAATGAAATAGAATCTGAGGATAAGGCAATTATTGCCTTAGACGCCGAAAAGGCCTTTGATTCTATCAGCTGGGCACATTTAAGTTTTACGCTGGAACAATTTGGCCTTAAAGGCCCATTTCTATCTTTTATCCAGGCCTTATATAAGAATCCGAGATCCGCACTAATAGTTAATGGAGTATGTACAGAGTTTTTCCAATTATTTAGAGGCACGCGTCAAGGATGTCCGTTGTCCCCGCTCTTGTTCAATCTCTGTATTGAGCCTCTTGCAATTGCCCTTCGCAAGGCCATCAGGGGGATTAAAGTGGGGAACTCAGTTGTGCAAATTTCTCTCTACGCGGATGATTTACTTGTTTTTCTTTCCAATACGGGGGAAAATGTACCGATATTATTGAATTTACTGGATAAGTTCGGTTCTTTTTCAGGTTATGCAATCAACTCCAATAAATCAGAAATTTTATGGTTAAATCGCACCAGAGATTCCTATTCGGCATCGGTTTTTAAAGAAGTTAAAAATATAAAATATCTAGGCATATTTGTGTCGACCTGCCCAGAGGATTGGTATAAGGCAAATTATTCGGGAATAATTAAGAAAATCTTACAGGATATGTCAAAATGGACACTTTTCCCTTTAACACTTGCGGCTAAAATAAATTTAATTAAAATGATTGCGTTACCCAAACTGTTATATGTTATGCAAAATATCCCACTTTTTCTACAAAAAGGGGACTTGAAACAGCTAAACACGGCTTTCAGTCGCTTCTTATGGGGTAATACTAAATCAAAGCTCTCGTTAAAAAGACTCAGCCAGCCGAAAGAGCAGGCAGGGTTAAGCCTTCCATCAATACAAAGGTATAATATTGCATGTCTGCTAAAGATCGTCTCAGACTGGTTAACGGACAAATGGGCATTAGCTCTGTGGGATATAGAATTTGACTTTTTTAAACCTTGCTCTGTTAAGGCACTTGTACACATGAATTACAAAGTCTGGCCCCAATTGCTTAAAAAAATGTATACTTTTAAAAACCCGATAATAGCGTGGCAAAAATTTTGCCGGGATCAAAATATTAATTACCAATGCTCTAAATTTTTGCCTATACAAAACAATCCGGTATTTCCCGCGGGGACTGACTCAGAAATCTTTAAAAGATGGAAATCTAAGGGACTGGAGTTTTTTTTATCAATGTCTAGACATGGATAGAAATGTTATTCACTCCTTTAGCACTTTAAAGGAAAAAATTGATCTTCCTAATAGAGACATGTTTGGCTTCTTTCAAATTAGACACTTCTTGAATACTCAGTCTTTAAATGACTATCATAAGAATTGGGAAAGAGTTTATGCTGGCATGGGTTTTTTCCTTAAGGGTAAAACTTCTATATCTCAATGGTATAATCTGTTATTAATTAAAGAGGGACATATGGCCATGGAACGTTTGCGAGAAAAATGGTGTATTGATATCCCTAGCATAGGAATTAAGACAATAGAAAAAAGTGTTGATAGAGCATGGGCAGCTACCCCGCAACTTTCTTGGAGGGAATCCCATATAAGGCTAATTAATAGAGTATATATTACTCCAGTGGATTTAGGCAGATGGAACAAGGCTCAAATTTATGTATGTCCTCGGTGTAGTTGCCCTAACGCCAATTTGATTCACTGTATATGGGCTTGTCCCAAGGTAAATCAATTTTGGCGTAAAGTAACATACTGGATCTCCAAAGTTCTAAAGTATGAAGTGGACTTGGACAAGGCTGATATTGTCTTCTTGAAAAAATATGATAGGGGAGAGAATATTGACTTTATCAATCTTATAATATTGTGTGCCAGAAATGTAATATTCTCTTCTTGGATATCCAATAAGAGACCGGCGCTAGCAGCGCTATTAAATATGCTAGATAATAAATTAATACTAGAACAGTATGAAATTCCAACAGGATCTGAAAATGAGATTGAACGCTTTTTTAATAAGTGGTGCGATTATATATTTGCAAATTCAATAGAGCTGCAAAGGAGACTTATCTCACCTTTCAAGAATTCTCTATGGATTCAAAATGCTGTTTTGAGAGGTGAAATTAGTGTAACTATCCTGGATAACATCTGATTCGGCCGGCTCGGGTGGTTGTCGTCGTTGGGGTGGGGCTCCCCCTTATATTTTTTTTTATTTTTTTTTATTTCTGTTTGTTCTCGTTTTCTCTGTGTTATTTTCTTTGTTTTGTCTCTTGTTTTGTTGCTTTCTCGTTTTTTGTTTGTTTTTGGTGTATGACTGAATGGCACAGGTGCGTTATATTCTAGGCAATTTCTTAAGGTGTTTGCTCGAACTAATTTTGTTTCTGTATATTCTTGCTTTTGTGCAAATGTTTATCATGTAATTTGAAATATGTATTGTTTTTGTATTCTTTTTTGGACATGATTACTGTTTGAATACACGGATGTTTTGTATCGGCTAGATTTAGAGTTTTGTCGGTAAGGACCCGCGTAGCTAACGCTGGCTTTTTTCTGGCCGCACCATAAAAATAACTCTGGTATTGAGAGTCCACATAAAGGCTGCGTTAGGCTCCAAAAAAGGAGCGTAGAGCATTTTTAACGCAGCTTCAACTCTCGATACCAGAGTTGCTTACGCAAGCGGCCAGCCTCAAAAACGTGCTCGTGCACGATTCCCCCATAGAAAACAATGGGGCTGTTTGAGCTGAAAAAAAACCTAACACCTGCAAAAAAGCCGCGTTCAGCTCCTAACGCAGCCCCATTGTTTGCTATGCGTAAACACTTCCTACGTCTGCACCTAACACCCTAACATGTACCCCGAGTCTAAAGACCCCTAACCTTACACTTATTAACCCCTATTCTGCCGCCCCCGCTATCGCTGACCCCTGCATATTATTATTAACCCCTAATCTGCCGCTCCGTAAATCGCCGCTACTTACATTATCCCTATGTACCCCTAATCTGCTGCCCCTAACACCGCCGACCCCTATGTTATATTTATTAACCCCTAATCTGCCACACACACAATGTCGCCGCCAGCTACCTACAATAATTAACCCCTAATCTGCCGACCGCAAAGCGCCGCCACCTACGTTATCCTTATGTACCCCTAATCTGCTGTCCCTAACACCGCCGACCCCTATATTATATTTATTAACCCCTAATCTGCTCCCCACAACGTCGCCTCCACCTGCCTACACTTATTAACCCCTAATCTGCCGAGCGGACCGCACCGCTATTATAATAAAGTTATTAACCCCTAATCCGCCTCACTAACCCTATAATAAATAGTATTAACCCCTAATCTGCCCTCCCTAACATCGCCGACACCTAACTTCAATTATTAACCCCTAATCTGCCGACCGGAGCTCACCGCTATTCTAATAAATGTATTAACCCCTAAAGCTAAGTCTAACCCTAACACTAACAACCCCCTAAATTAAATATAATTTTAATCTAACGAAATTAATTAACTCTTATTAAATAAATTATTCCTATTTAAAGCTAAATACTTACCTGTAAAATAAATCCTAATATAGCTACAATATAAATTATAATTATATTATAGCTATTTTAGGATTAATATTTATTTTACAGGCAACTTTGTAATTATTTTAACCAGGTACAATAGCTATTAAATAGTTAAGAACTATTTAATAGTTACCTAGTTAAAATAATTACAAAATTACCTGTAAAATAAATCCTAACCTAAGTTACAATTAAACCTAACACTATACTATCATTAAATTAATTAAATAAAATACCTACAATTACCTACAATTAAACCTAACACTACACTATCAATACATTAATTAAATACAATATCTACAAATAACTACAATGAAATAAACTAACTAAAGTACAAAAAATAAAAAAGAACTAAGTTACAAAAAATAAAAAAATATTTACAAACATAAGAAAAATATTACAACAATTTTAAACTAATTACACCTACTCTAAGCCCCCTAATAAAATAACAAAGACCCCCAAAATAAAAAATGCCCTACCCTATTCTAAATTACTAAAGTTCAAAGCTCTTTTACCTTACCAGCCCTGAACAGGGCCCTTTGCGGGGCATGCCCCAAGAAGTTCAGCTCTTTTGCCTGTAAAAAAAACATACAATACCCCCCCCCAACATTACAACCCACCACCCACATACCCCTAATCTAACCCAAACCCCCCTTAAATAAACCTAACACTAAGCCCCTGAAGATCTTCCTACCTTATCTTCACCATACCAGGTTCACCGATCCGTCCTGAAGAGCTCCTCCGGTGTCCTGATCCAAGCCCAAGCGGGGGGCTGAAGATGTCCATGATCCGGTAGAAGTCTTCATCCAAGCGGGGCAGAAGAGGTCTTCCATCCGATTGAAGTCTTCATCCAAGCGGGGCAGAAGAGGTCTTCCATCCGATTGAAGTCTTCATCCAGGCGGCATCTTCTATCGACATCCATCTGGAGCGGAGCGGCAGCATCCTGAAGACCTCCGACGCGGAACATCCATCCTGGCCGACGACTGAACGACGAATGACGGTTCCTTTAAATGACGTCATCCAAGATGGCGTCCCTCGAATTCCGATTGGCTGATAGGATTCTATCAGCCAATCGGAATTAAGGTAGGAATATTCTGATTGGCTGATGGAATCAGCCAATCAGAATCAAGTTCAATCCGATTGGCTGATCCAATCAGCCAATCAGATTGAGCTCGCATTCTATTGGCTGTTCCGATCTTGCTGATAGAATCCTATCAGCCAATCGGAATTCGAGGGATGCCATCTTGGATGACGTCCCTTAAAGGAACCGTCATTCTTCAGTTGGACGTCGCCGGATGAAGATGGGTCCGCGTCGGAGGTCTTCAGGATGGAGCCGGTCCTCATCGGATGAAGATAGAAGATGCCGCTTGGAAGATGATAGTTGCCGGTCCGGATCTACTCTTCTTCCCGGATAGGATGAAGACTTTGGAGCCTCTTCTGGACCTCTTCAGCCACCGGATGATGGATGTCTAGCCCCTGCTTGGGTTGGATGAAGATTTTGGAGCCAGGACGGATCGGTGATACCTGGTGAGGTGAAGACAAGGTAGGATGATTTTCAGGGGCTTAGTGTTAGGTTTATTTAAGGGGGGTTTGGGTTAGATTAGGGGTATGTGGGTGGTGGGTTGTAATGTTGGGGGGGGTATTGTATTTTTTTTTTTACAGGAAAAAGAGCTGAACTTTTTGGGGCATGCCCCGCAAAGGGCCCTGTTCAGGGCTGGTAAGGTAAAAGAGCTTTGAACTTTAGTAATTTAGAATAGGGTAGGGCATTTTTTATTTTGGGGGTGTTTGTTATTTTATTAGGGGGCTTAGAGTAGGTGTAATTAGTTTAAAATTGTTGTAATATTTTTCTTATGTTTGTAAATATTTTTTTATTTTTTGTAACTTAGTTCTTTTTTATTTTTTGTACTTTAGTTAGTTTATTTCATTGTAGTTATTTGTACATATTGTATTTAATTAATGTATTGATAGTGTAGTGTTAGGTTTAATTGTAGGTAATTGTAGGTATTTTATTTAATTAATTTAATGATAGTATAGTGTTAGGTTTAATTGTAACTTAGGTTAGGATTTATTTTACAGGTAATTTTGTAATTATTTTAACTAGGTAACTATTAAATAGTTCTTAACTATTTAATAGCTATTGTACCTGGTTAAAATAATTACAAAGTTGCCTGTAAAATAAATATTAATCCTAAAATAGCTACAATGTAATGATAATTTATATTGTAGCTATATTAGGATTTATTTTACAGGTAAGTATTTAGCTTTAAATAGGAATAATTTATTTAATAAGAGTTAATTAATTTCGTTAGATTAAAATTATATTTAACTTAGGGGGGTGTTAGTGTTAGGGTTAGACTTATCTTTAGGGGTTAATACATTTATTAGAATAGCGGTGAGCTCCGGTCGGCAGATTAGGGGTTAATGTTTGAAGTTAGGTGTCGGCGATGTTAGGGAGGGCAGATTAGGGGTTAATACTATTTATTATAGGGTTAGTGAGGCGGATTAGGGGTTAATAACTTTATTATAATAGCGGTGCGGTCCGCTCGGCAGATTAGGGGTTAATAAGTGTAGGCAGGTGGAGGCGACGTTGAGGGCGGCAGATTAGGGGTTAATTAATATAATACAGGGGTCGGCGGTGTTAGGGGCAGCAGATTAGGGGTACATAGGGATAATTTAGCTGGCGGCGCTTTGCGGTCGGAAGATTAGGGGTTATAAAAAATAAATCGAGTGGCGGCGATGTGGGGGGACCTCGGTTTAGGGGTACATAGGTAGTTTATGGGTGTTAGTGTACTTTAGAGTACAGTAGTTAAGAGCTTTATGAACCGGCGTTAGCCCAGAAAGCTCTTAACTACTGACTTTTTTCCTGCGGCTGGAGTTTTGTCGTTAGAGTTCTAACGCTCACTTCAGCCACGACTCTAAATACCGGAGTTAGAAAGATCCCATTGAAAAGATAGGATACGCAATTGACGTAAGGGGATCTGCGGTATGGAAAAGTTGCGGCTGAAAAGTGAGCGTTAGACCCTTTTTTGAGTGACTCCAAATACCAGAGTTAGCCTAAAACCAGCGTTAGGAGCCTCTAACGCTGGTTTTCACGGCTAACGCCAAACTCTAAATCTAGGCCTAAGTTTGTATAAAATAAAAAAGTTAAAAAAAAAATAAAAAAATAAAAAATGATTATATAAGGAATAGGTAAATGCAAGACAAGGACAGTTTTTGGTGATCTGCTTGTCACTAGTGATTCATAACTGGCAGCCATTCTCTTTTGGACACAATAATTTTAAGCAAGGAACTGAAAACTTACCTTGATCTATGCGATAACTTTCCTTCAAATGAGATGATCTAAAGATATTTGGAAAAGACAACTACAAATTGGTTCAAATCGGTGATGTATAATTGTTCTAATTTTTAATATTTGAAACAAAGGTTATTGGTAAGACCATGTTCAAATTGTAGTTAAGAGATTTAAAAGAGCAGTTTGTATTTTAGCTTATTTCATAACCTGTGTATTGTTAAACAAGTCTTTTGTATGCTAAGTAATTTATCTGTGCAAAATATAGAATATATATATATATATAACTTCTGGTGTTTCAATTAGAATATATATATTGTCCTATTGCTTAACTAAGCACTGTTACAATTGTATTGCTTGAATGTTAGCAGCTAAATATCTTGGAATCTCATTGTGTTAACTGAACGAAATTCTATGGTGAATAAGGCTAGTTAAAAAGTTACAATTTGGGTTGCTTTGTAAAGAGTATAGCATATTTTAATAATTCATATATGTGTATAGTATTGATTCATATTCTTGTTCCTACAAATATATTTCAATGTGTTTATAGATATTAACTAATAATAAAGAATTCAGGATTTTATATCAATTTTATGGTTTCTAGTATATGCATATTTTATTGGGGTTCAGTTTAAAGGATAATTATTAAATATATTGTGTTATAACCCTGCCATATACTGACAATATATTTATATATATATATAGATATATATATATATATATATATATATATATTAATGTATTTATATGTGTATATATGTATTTACAGACATATAAACACATAAATATGTACAGACATATAGACATATAGAAGTGTATCAGAGCCTTTTGCCGTAAAGTAGATGAAAACATTTAAAAGAATATTTATGCAATATTTATTTTTAATAAAGGTTTTAACTATGTATTTACTGTAAATTTTTCCCATTCCAATGTTCTGTACATAGCAGAATATGTTCTATGTATCTGTAAATAGATATTCCTATGTATATCTGTATATATTTATACCTATATATAATCATGTATATAAATAGGTATAAATATATATTTCTTCACAAGATATGTAGAAAATAAATAGAACATATTCTGTTACTTTAAAAACATGGAGTATGAAATATTCATATTTTTATGTTGTGTTAGCGCTAATGTGAATATGTCATGGTGTTTGTGCAATATTGGGGTGTTTTTCAATTTTTTTCTCCATTGACGTCTATGGGGGAATGCGTGAATGCAATCGTGATTTTCGAATTTCAATTTTTTTGCACAAGTCAGGTTACCACTAGAAAAAAAACTGTTTACTTTGAACTTGTAATACCAATGCAACCGGACTAGAGCAAAAATCAAAATCTGAGCGGAGTTTTCACTATAGCAGTATACCGCTCCACTTGTAATCTAACCCTTAATGTTATGGCTAAGATTACCTTGACTACCATATCCATTTAAGTATGTATAGCCTCATTTACTTCTGCTGGCTTGGAAAACCTATCGTTGGCAAATTTTCTTCTTTTTGGATAAATCTTAAGATATGTAGCAACTTAAAGTGTGCTCGGGGAATAAAACGTTTTCCTTTGATCTGACTAAACAAACGTTGTCACCCTCAGAGATCTCTAATCCAAGACTTTCATGTTTCTATCACGCCACATGAGCTGCTCTGCTATCAGGTAGCTCCAAACAAATTCACACAATAAAAAGATAATGCAACACTTACTCTGAATTTCAAATTATCAGTAGATTTTTTCTGAGACATTTCAAATATTGTTCCAATTTCCCTGCCCACCATATCATGTGACAGCCATCAGCCAATCATAGACTCATATATGTATGCACTGCAAACTCTTGGACATGCTCATTAGGAGCTGGTGCCTCAGAGTGTATGTAATAAAGACAGTACAAATCGATAATGAAAGTAAATTGGAAAATAGTTTAAAATTGCATGTTCTATCTGAATTGTGAAAGCTTCATTTTTATTTTACTGTCCTTTAAAGGGAAATGAAACACAATTTTTGTCTTTCATGAGTCAAATACAGCATACAATATTTTTTTAAAAAGTTTTCAATTTACTTGATCAAATATAATTTGAAGTCAATCACAGGTGGGTAATGGTCATGAATCCTGACCCTTTTATAGTAACTAGGGCTGTGTTGCTAGGCAACGTACTATGAGACTACAAAATACCCAGGGAAAATAGATGTTTATATCATGTTTAAAACCCCAAAAAGCATTTTATATATTACCTTTATGGCATAAAAAGTCTAAAGCTTTACTTAAATCATTTAGGGCTAGATTACAAGTGGAGCTCACTTTGGAACTTTGGAATTTCTCTCATTCACAATAGGTTGCTCCAGCTGTTCATCTTTTTACCAGCCAATCCAATGCTGGATCCAGGGGGTGTGTCATGGCACTTCACTTTCCTCCACTTACTACACAGCTGATCTCTGTGGGTGTACTGTGAAAACAGGCTGAGCAATCCAAACAAAGGAGACCCCGGCTAGCTATAGATAAAAGTCGAAACCAACTTTAAAAAGGGCAATAGGTATCACTGGAACAAAAGCAAAAAACAATGACAGGGTTGTCACAGTGTGATCTTACGCGTTTTGGCTGAATACCGTAATCATAGATCCTGTTTCTGCTGCATTACCATTTGACTTAAAAGCCTGTTGCTTGAAGCCTATTGGCTATCCTTAATTAGGTAAAGACATACCCTGATTAACAGTTTAAGCCCCATTAGTTATATCTGCTAAGGTAAGTTATACACATATAATTAAAACTGTTTTAAACAAAGGCAAATGTGATGTTAACAGGGGGTATGTAGCTATTTACAAAAGTGTTTTATATACCACTCAAAGAAGCAAACAAACGAGTTTTGCGTTAGAGGCTAGTTTATGCTCACTGCTCACTTACAGACAGCGCTGGTATTACGGGTTTTTACAAAATTTTGCTCCACTTCTCACCTCAATACCAGCACTGCTTACGTTAGCGGTGAGCTGGCTAAACGGGCTCGTGCACGATTTCCCCATAGGAATCAATGGGGGAGAGCCGGCTGAAAAAAAAACTAACACCTGCAAAAAAGCAGCGTAAAGCTCCTAACGCAGCCCCATTGATTCCTATGGGGAAAATACATTTATGTCTACACCTAACACCCTAACATGAACCCCGAGTCTAAACACCCCTAATCTTACACTTATTAACCCCTAATCTGCCGCCCCCGACATCGCCGCCACCTGCTTTATATTATTAACCCCTAATCTGCCGCTCCAGACACCGCCGCCACCTACATTATATGTATTAACCCCTAATCTGCTGCCCCAACATCGCTGACAGCTACATTATAGTTATTAACCACTAATCTGCCACCCCCAACATCTCCGCCACTATATTAAAGTTATTAACCCCTAAACCTAAGTCTAACCCTAACACCCCCTAACTTAAATAAAATTTAAATAAATCTAAATAAATATTCCTATCATTTTATAAATTATTCCTATTTAAAACTAAATACTTACCTATAAAATAAACCCTAAGCTAGCTACAATATCACTAATAGTTACATTGTATCTAGCTTAGGGTTTATTTTTATTTTACAGGCAAGTTTGTATTTATTTTAACTAGGTAGAATAGTTACTAAATAGTTATTAACTATTTAATAACTACCTTGTTAAAATAAATACAAAAGTACCTGTAAAATAAAACCTAACCTAAGTTACACTAACACCTAACACTACTCTATAATTAAATAAATTAACTAAATTAAATACCATTAAATACAATTAAATTAAATTATCTAAAGTACAAAAACAAACAAACACTAAATTACAGAAAATAATAAACAAATTACAAGAATTTTAAACTAATTACACCTAATCTAATCCCCCTAAAAAAATAAAAAAGCCCCCAAAATAAAAAAAAAGCCCTACCCTACACTAAATTACAAATAGCCCTTAAAAGGGCCTTTTGCAGGGCATTGCCCCAAAGTAATCAGCTCTTTTACCTGTAAAAAAAAAGTACAAATCACCCCCCAACATTAAAACCCACCACCCACACAACCAACCCTACTCTAAAACCCACCCAATCCCCCCTTAATAAAACCTAACACTAACCCCTTGATGATCACCTTACCGGGAGATATCTTCACCCAACCCTGTCCGAAGTCCTCAACGAAGTCGGCATCTTCTATCTTCATCCATCCGGCGCGGAGTGGGTCCATCTTCAAGACATCCGACGCAGAGCATCCTCTTCATCTGACGGCTCTTCTCGAATGAAGGTTCCTTTAAATGACATCATCCAAGATGGCGTCCCTTCAATTCCGGCCAACGCTGCTTTTTAAGCCTAACGCAAGACTCGTAATCTAGCCGAATGCAAATTAAATCTAGATCTGATGATAAAAAAAAACCTTTGTTAGTATAGAAATGAGTAATGAATGCAAACAGATATCAATATCAACATTAAAATCAAGTTTATCAATGGAAACATAAGTTTGTCCACAATATATGTCTAATCACAATAATTAATGATGTCGAACTCGAATTAAACCCCTTAGGTATTTGAGTGTCCAATGTGAGTATTCAAAATATTTCTTGTTTTGATAAAATCTTCATATACATATATATATATATATTGTCAGGGTACAGGTAAATAACATATATATATATATGTAAACAGGACAGGAGAATGTGTTTATGTATGAAGCCATATTTTTATCAGATATTATTAAAATAGGGTTGCAATTCTGATGTCAGGAATTGACTCAAAACCCACATGATTTGAATACACATCTCAAGACTCAAATACAGACAGGATGTCCCAAGAAACTTCAAAAGACAGCATTTGCTCCCTAGCTGGGAATACAAACTTCAAAACATTTTTTTCTTCACCTCACACCACTTGATGAGATTAGATCTTTTTCAAACAAAGATACACATAGTGCCTAGATCAGGATACATGCCCATATATGGGTTTCCTGCCAAGGTAAGGAGCCGCTCCATCTGGGAAGTTGTTTGAAGATACAAACATCTTCCAAAGGAACTGTAACTTAACGACCATGTGTAAATTATCTCCTGTGGAGTTTACCATGTACCAACATAACACACAGCAAAAGCACATGTTACAATGTAACTTTGAAATTTACTGAAAATACAACTGATTACATATTAAATGTATGCCTCAGAATGTATTGAATATATATATGGGATATAAATTCAAATTTGTAATAGATTAAATAACAGTTGTAATAATCCCATTTTTAAAAAAAAATAAAAATATATAACTTATGGTTTTTCTACCTTTCAGATGGGGCTAAAAGATACTAAATACAGGATTGCCTGCATGGGATGATCTGAGTCATGTCATATGATTATACACTAATGTTTATGAAAGTTTAAATACATCTTTTAAAATATAACAGATGTATAAATGCTATAATTTTGGAAATTAGCAGTATAATTGCTTTGATATAATCTAATGTTAAAAACATACTGTATTTAGTATTGGAATAATCAGAAAATTCACATGATGCTATCCTGCCTGGAATTCGGAGTGTAAGTAATTAATGCAAGAAATTATGATGATTTTAAATAATCATTATATGGAAGATATTTCAATTGTAGCAAACATGAATGTTAGGACTAAATGAGTCTGTGTGTTTGTCATGTTGCCCCCCGATGGCCAAGGTCCAGTATTACAGCCAGAAGGCTTTGGCTGTTAAAAATGAAATTTTCCAGGGCCAATCCGATGGGACCTTCCGAGTGTCCAATGAGAAGGGACAAGCACCGTGGGCGTTAACGAAAAGATCATCAATGATTATATAAGGAATAGCTAAATGCAAGACAAGGACAGTTTTTGGTGATCTGCTTGTCACTAGTGATTCATAACTGGCAGCCATTCTCTTGGGGACACAATAATTTTAAGCAAGGAACTGAAAACTTACCTTGATCTATGCCATAACTTTCCTTCAAATGAGATGATCTAAAGATATTTGGAAAAGACAACTACAAATTGGTTCAAATCGGTGATGTATAATTGTTCTGATTTTTAATATTTGAAACAAAGGTTATTGGTAAGACCATGTTCAAATTGTAGTTAAGAGATTTAAAAGAGCAGTTTGTATTTTAGCTTATTTCATAACCTGTGTATTGTTAAACAAGTCTTTTGTATGCTAAGTAATTTATCTGTGCAAAATATAGAATATATATATATATATATATATATATATAACTTCTGGTGTTTCAATTAGAATATATATATTGTCCTATTGCTTAACTAAGCACTGTTACAATTGTATTGCTTGAATGTTAGCAGCTAAATATCTTGGAATCTCATTGTGTTAACTGAACGAAATTCTATTGTGAATAAGGCTAGTTAAAAAGTTACAATTTGGGTTGCTTTGTAAAGAGTATAGCATATTTTAATAATTCATATACGTGTATAGTATTGATTAATATTCTTGTTCCTACAAATATATTTCAATGTGTTTATAGATATTAACTAATAATAAAGAATTCAGGATTTTATATTAATTTTATGGTTTCTAGTATATGCATATTTTATTGGGGTTCAGTTTAAAGGATAATTATTAAATATATTGTGTTATAACCCTGCCATATACTGACAATATATATATATATATATTAATGTATTTATATGTGTATATATGTATTTACAGACATATAAACAAATAAATATGTACAGACATATAGACATATAGAAGTGTATCAGAGCCTTTTGCCGTAAAGTAGATGAAAACATTTAAAAGAATATTTATGCAATATTTATTTTTGATAAAGGTTTTAACTATGTATTTACTGTAAATATTTCCCATTCCAATGTTCTGTACATAGCAGAATATGTTCTATGTATCTGTAAATAGATATTCCTATGTATATCTGTATATATTTATACCTATATATAATCATGTATATAAATAGGTATAAATATATATTGCTTCACAAAATAAGTAGAAATATTTATTTATGAATAAATAGAACATATTCTGTTACTTAAAAAACATGGAGTATGAAATATTCATATTTTTATGTTGTGTTAGCGCTAATGTGAATATGTCATGGTGTTTGTGCAATATTGGGGTGTTTTTCAATTTTTTTCTCCATTGACGTCTATGGGGGAATGCGTGAATGCAATCGTGATTTTCGAATTTCTATTTTTTTGCACAAGTCAGGTTACCACTAGAAAAAAAAAATGTTTACTTTGAACTTGTAATACCAATGCAACCGGACTAGAGCAAAAATAAAAATCAGAGCGGAGTTTTCACTATAGCAGAATACCGCTCCACTTGTAATCTAACCCTTAATGTTATGGCTAAGATTACCTTGACTACCATATCCCTTTAAGTATGTATAGCCTCATTTACTTCTGTTGGCTTGGAAAGTCTATTGTTGGCAAATGTTCTTCTTTTTGGATAAATCTTAAGATATGTAGCAACTTAAAGTGTGCTCGGGGAATAAAACGTTTTCCTTAGATCTGACTAAACAAACGTTGTCACCCTCAGAGATCTCTAATCCAAGACTTTCATGTTTCTAGCACGCCACATGAGCAGTTCTGCTATCAGGTAGCTCCAAACTGTTGAAATCTGATATTGTAATTAAACCTGCAGGGGATGAAATTACAAAAGCTAAAAATTACATGATTACAAAAGCTGGCAAAATCCTGATCTTGTAATTACGCATCATACACAAAGGTGAGCAGGACCGCTTTATCTCTTCAGGAAACAAGAGATACAGGACTCAATTAGGCATTTATTTGTCCACAAGAAAGGTGGAAATGTTTTAAATGTGTAATTGCCATAAACAGAGTTTGTGGTTCCACAGTTGGTTCATTGCAACAGGGATTTCCCATCCATGTAGCATAATTACTAATGAAATTTAAATAAACTAGACTGAAAGTACATAACAATTTAAATGGGCTGAACCTGCAGGGAGAGCAGACCTACTTATCTTATATCGCAGTAAACAAAGATCAACACTTAGGTACTGAAATGTTCCTTATGAGTGGCGGTTTCCTTAAATATTTAATTAATTTGCTCCCTTGTTAACTTTCTGGTCATGAAGATCTGTGAAAATGCTTGTAAAAACCCACTTAAAATTCCTAAAAAATACAGCTGTTTCTTATGATTTTTTGTGTTTAAAAGAACAAAATGAAATGATTAAAAAAGTGCAAGTAATTAAAAAAATGTCCAAAATACTTCTGATATCAAATTTACTTCATCTTGGTATCTTGTTCAAAACCTAGCTCCTTCCTATAAGAGTATACTGATATAGGCACTGTATGCATGACATTGTTACAAACACTGCCACCATATAGTGCTCAATACACATGCATGCTCCTGAGTCTACCTCAGTATTCTTTCATAGGAAGGAGCTAAGTTTTAACAAAAGAAACCAAGTCTAATAAAAGAAGTAAACTGGACATTTAAATTGTACACTATGGGGGGCGGAGCCAACAGCTATGGAAAGAAGTCGCATCTGTCTTGTGCTCTAGCTACAAACTACACATAAAACGCCAAAAAAACGCTGAGCTACCTTCTTTAACAGATGCCCTCTTTATACACGGAGAGAGAAGAGGTGGATAAAGCCCTTGATCTGCTTTTTGGGGCCAAATATCCCCTATATTGTCCACATGAAGACGCTGATTTCTGGGGCCTAAGCGATATCCATGCGGATGGTGTCTGGTAGCTTCCCGAGTTCCTGCATGCACTACACCTCACAGCTAAGTCTGTGATCTGCAGAGTTTCTACAGCTTAGGGAGACCCAGAAGTCTAAAACCCATATATTACCGGCCACTGCTACACCTCTATAAGACCAAGCTTAGCTGATGCAACAACATGGGGGACTCTCACAATACAGCATGCCGACAATCAATTTGAAGCTAATTGCTTCTCTTTTGAAAGATATGTCCACCCGCCTAGACTATCATCAAGCGAGTTGTATAGCCATTCTGCAGTCTGCAGTCAGTCCCACCTCCCTGACTGCCACAGAAGCCTACCTCGCTAACAGCCCCTCAGGAACTCTGAGGGACAGGCAAATACAGCAGAGAGCATGTGGGCTCAATGAGGTCTCAAGGGAGAGTCCATGGTCAGGTGATGGAGCTCAATCTACCACACACGCTGTGAACACTCTGGCAGTGATAGAGGAGCTTCGGAAGTCTGCTGAGACGCAAGTGTCTATGAAAACGGCTGGAACATATCGGAGAACATTACCAAATAGCCGCACACAAGCTCTTACTGTTCAGAAACTGGGAGGATTCAGAACTGATGTCCGTGGGACAACATGGTCAAGACTGTCACAGAGAGTGCAACCGAATGTTGGACGGTGGCTACAGTCCAGAAGAGATCATGTTCTCCTCAAAGCAGACCTCAAGCATCGATATAAAAAATCAGAGTTTCCTAGAGATGGCGTTGCAGAGGCTAGGCTCCTCCACCGACAGGTTGTCCGAGTATATAGACATTTACCTGCAAAGGTACGTCATTAATTTACCATCTTACATCAAGGACACCAAAGACCTGCTTAATAAACTATCTTATGTAAAACGTAACAACAGTAGAAACTACCTTTGGCTCTCATGTGATGTGGGGTCTCTCTATTCGAATATATCACATGATTTGGGGATATTGACCACACAGATATACTTGAATAGAGACCTCTATATGCCGACAATACAAAAGGAATATTTAATATCACTTATCAATTTCATTTTGAAACATAATTATTTTCAGTTTCTTGATATTTTTTATTTACAGATCAAGGGAACAGCCATGGGCACCAGATTTGCCCCGAGTTTTGCAAACCTATTTATGGGTTATTACGAAGATTCGTATATTTATAATTCGCAATGGAGGGCAATCTGGTGTTCTATGGCCGTTACATAGATGATTTAATTTTTATTTTTGACGGTTCGGAATCTGAAGCCCTTAATTTTGTTTCACATTTGAATGATAACAATATGGGCATAGGGGTTACTTATAATTTACAAAAGGATAGTATAGAATTCTTAGATGTCGTCCTTTCTTGGGACCAAAAGGACAGTATACAGTATCAACTTCTACTTATTTCAAAAAAGTTGACTGCAATAATTTCTTAAATTTTTCCAGTAATCATCTAACAAAATGGAAAACCAATATTCCATTTAGCCAGTTTTGTAGATTGCGTAGGAATTGCAGCACAATAGAACAATACAATCAACAATCCCAAACCCTAACATCAAGATTTTTGGAAAAGGGTTATCCTCTAGAACTTATAAATAAGGGCTTCGAGAGAGCTAGGAACCTCAATAGAGAGCAACTACTATCAGCAGCCTCACCTAAACATGAAAATAAAAATAAGGGAGTCTCTTTAAATAAACAACCACTTTTTGTTACACAGTATAAAAGAGCGCCTACTTACAAGCAAAAACTAGCCCCAAGTAAGATAGTTATGTCAAAAAGGAAAACTGTAAATACATTAAGATCGGGGGGTAGGGCCTATAATAGCATCTTTAATAAGATGGGAGTGTATAGATGTGGAAAGAAATCTTGCTATATGTGCAAACACATAACACATGGATCTACTAATATAGTATCCCATAGCACAGGGGAGACATTCCCCATAAAAAGTAGACTGTCTTGCGATTCAAGTTTTGTTATCTATGCACTATCTTGTAAATGTGGGATGCAGTATATAGGTAGGACCTGTAGGAAGGTCAGAACTCGATGGAGTGAACATTTGAGGAACATCACATCAAAATCACCTAAGCATAGTGTTTCCAGACATATCTGTGAAAAATACATCTCTGGTAAATGCTCCTTCAAAATCACACCAGTGGAAAGTATCCCTAAAAGCAATTTGTTTAACAGGTTCTCAAAACTTAGACAAAGGGAAACCTATTGGATTTTCAAATTCAATAGTTTATTCCCTATAGGTCTTAATGAGGTCATAGACTCAGCCGCATTTATATAATCATATTGGATTTTTAAATTCAATAATTTGTTCCCTATAGGTCTTAATGAGGAGATAGATTCCGCTGTATTTTTATATCCATATTGATTAGTTCATCATATAGCGCGGCTAATAGTGTTGAGATATATATATATATTGCTGTATATTGTAGGGAGTATTCGAGTAATATTCTTATTATGTTTTATGTTTTATGTACTCTGGACTTTCCCTCCCCACTTGTTGCTATGTCACATATATATTACACATTTAGTTATATTCATTGTCTGACTATATGTACTCTTTTATATTTATGAATTCACAGAATTAGTTAGACACAATCACTCTTAATATACAAATAATTGTTTGTATACATCATTATAGCACATATCTATATATTAGCTATATTTAGTTTTATTTTTGATAGCACAACCCATTACACTCATTTTCGACACTATCTTGGTTGTATATCTTTATATAGCCACAAATTCTCACACTTTTTGTGAGGCTATACATTATATTGATTAAATTTATTGCATTAAAATTCACAACGTAGGTGCTCTTTGGTTATTCTGAATACCTACGATCACATTATAGAGCTATTCGTGCCCCCAATTCACTACGGATGATCACAGTGCTTCATTGCCTTCATGTTATATTAACATCACATCAACATTTATTTTTTAGGGGCATTGTTTTGCACACCACCATTCTTTCCTGTGAAGTATGAATGTGTCACATACAAGTGGCATTACCTTAATATGATATTTATATCGAGTATTTATATAATTTTTTCCTTGTATATAGCAATGGCCAATCATGCGGCTTTATTTAATATTCCCCTGGTTTCTATTAACCTCATTGGTCCAATAACTGTGGGTTTGTTAAGTTTGTGACTATACGTTTGTTGTTTTTGTAGTCCTGGATAACTAGACGGCGGGTTACGTGCAGGCATTTCCGGTCACGCTATACTTTAACGCTGTAGTCCTCAATAGCGATACAGCCTAGTACATACGGGCTATTTTAATCATATGACTACACGTCACATCCCAATATTTGTAGTCCTTAGCAGCAACTGTTGCGATCATCGAATCAGGTAAAGATTTAGGTACAGGCCCCCAAAGTGTCTACATATTATTGGTGGATGGGAAAACACAGGCACACCTTGTTTACATATGTAAAAATATGAATCACGATCGATATCAGATCATTTTTATTTAACCTCTTATTGGTAACATTATATGATCTGGCTATTAGAAAAACTTAACTGATCGATTTACACACAACTCTTTTATAGATAATTAGAATTAGAATTACAATTAAAGCAACAACTGGGCGTATTGGGAAAGGAAGGATTTCATTGGTTCATATTTGTAAAGGAAGGGGAGTGTTTATTGGAGCATGTGGTTACTGAGCCCTATTTAAAGGGAATTCAGGTAGATACAGAGCATACAAGCCTGAGGAAACGGGGCTATCCCCGAGAAACGCGTCGCTACTATCTCTGTATTTTGATAGGAGATCTGTTTTTCACACACCCAGCTGTAAATTTGTTATACCTTTGGTATTTTTATTGTGTATAATAAAATACTGATTCTACTTTTTACAAGTCTGGTAGTTGGTGTGGCAATCTCCTTGTTAGTAACCTAAGGGCAGTCCAGCCCTTCTCCCATTCCTACTTTTAGTTCCAGCTTGAGGAAGCCTTTCTCTGCAAGATTGGTAGTTTGGAGACCTGAAGCCATAGGATTCCAGTGTTGCCTGTCTCGACGGGGATTCCTTTGCACAGCCAGCTGGTTTTCTGCCAAATACCAGCCTGCTCCCACTGGCACAATAGAGTGCCTTCATGTTTGTGAGTACCCTGTATCTTATCTCGTTTGGATATTGTGGTTCTTATTGATCTACACATGTGGCGCCTCTGTTTCTGTTTTAGTTTTCCATCATAGAAGTTCATCATCCCTCTGGGTGAAGACCGAGAGCTGCCTTCCTATTGTATGGACATTCGAGGATACCTGTTGGACTATCCCTCATACTTTCACTAGTCGAGACTAGTGTTCTGTTTGTATATATTTTAATCCTTGTTTTATATACATATCTATATTGTATTTTGATATATATACATATACCCCTGGGTTTAGATTGTGTTTTGAGTCTATAGCGCCTCCTATAGGAGTCCTGTGATTTTTAGGATTACGGGTACTCCTGTATTTGTCCTCCAAAATTGGCTGCAGAGAGTTAGCGCCGAAAGTGGCAGGCACTTGAGATCCATGGAAACACTTCTCTATAACGGAGTTCTTTTGGCTTATACTCCCTTACATGGTGCCAAGTGTGAATTACCCCTGACGGGTCCCTTACGAGGCCAATGGCTGCAACCGGCTGAGACATCTTCCCACATCACTGAAACCAGAATTGGCTAGATTCATGTTCGTTTTCTCTGCATATTGAGCAGCCCCGCTTATATGGAACTCTAAGCCTGACTTATTGAATTACAAAGGGAGTCTATAACATTTGGATTGTTATTTTACACACTGTATTAATATTACCAAAGAGGTCAGACTGAAACTTTCTTGCTTCTTATTGTTCACTTTTATCTGTATACAACCTGCTTATATTTATCTGAAATTTAACCAGAACAGACTAAAGAGGTTTTTCTACGTTGTTGGTTAGTTAACTCTTTATTCATTATTCTTTGACAAGAGCACTGGGTCCTTTTTAGGGAAGGGTATAATATAAGTTTAAGACACTGGCTAAGCAGAACATTATGTTGTAAAGTATGCTATATGCACGACGGGCTACAGACCTGAGGAATAATTATACCATAAGTGTTTTCTCAAAGGGTGGTCTTCACAGGGCTGCTCTGCCCTGCATACTTTTTCCCTTTTCCGGGTTACTGGCAACAAAACACTGAGACTAGTTGATCACTATAGTATGAGTCATCTATCAAGATACTATTCCTTAGTAAAATTCTATATATGCTAAAATGGGTAGTGGTTTTAACCATATTGCAAATATGTCAATCCCCTGTATCTATTTCTGGGAACCTGTGAGTAAAGAAACCATATATATCTGATACTACTCTATTTGAGAGATAACAAGGTATATCAAACAGGCTTATCAACCTCCTAGGTTTTCCTCTCTAATATATGGTGACATGCCAATACCTAAAGTCTAGCCCCTGTGGATGTCTTAACATAGTTTTAGACTTGAGCAATCAGACTTGATATAGCGAGCATGTTCTTGTTATCCCCAATCATCCTAGCTTTAACTTATAAAGACGCTCATAGAGCATTATATTACTGTCAAACTTCAGTAAATTTTTGAGATACCAATTCTCTCCCTCTAAAGTTAATATTAGCTAGGTCCTTCACAGGATACTATTTGCTTATCCCAGGATCCTTTTAATTAAGGTGCTTCCTCCTAAATAGTTTGCTTCGGGCAGTTTTTGTACAGTTTAGTGCATCTCACCAGCTTGAGCTAGATCTCATAAAGAAACCAGTCCTTAGCTCAGCTCATGTACCTTTGATGTAGGGTAGTCTGAGTCAGCTCTTATATGTTTGAAATGAATTTGATCACTATGCTTATATACACTGATTTCGGGTGATAGTATATAGATTATTCTTATTGTACACTACAGTTTTTTTATATGACAAAAGTTAACCTTTTAGCCAGACCTGTCTCTTTTATATGCAACTACTTTGACCTAGCTCTCCATTGATTATTCCATTATATTGTGTATAGGGTATGAGGCCCATTTATCAAGCTCTGAAGGAGCTTGAAGGGCCGTGTTTCTGGTGAGTCTTCAGACCCGCCAGAAACACCAGTTATGAAGCAGCGGTCTAAAGACTGCTGCTCCATAACCCTGTCCGCCTGCGGACAGAAATCGCCACAATTCAACCGATCAAATACGATCAGGCTGATTGACACCCCCTGCTGGCGGCCCGTTGGCCGTGAATCTGAAGGGTGCGGCGTTGCACTCTTGTGAGCTGCTGGTGCAATGCTGAATACGGAGAGCGTATTGCCCTTCGCATTCAGCAATGTCTGTCGGACCTGATCCTCACTGTCAGATCAGGTCCGACAGACATTTGATAATTCACCCTCTATGTGATTGTTACTGTTATACTATGTTCCCATCCATATGGTATATACGAACAACTTTCTGACAGGCTGTGATGCTTCTGAATGAGGTACTATTCATAAAACCATGACTTTTTTCCCTCCCTCAGCAGGCGAGGGGGGGAGAGACCATAAGTAGCATCCTGAAGCTACAATAAATAGTCTTAAATGCCTCATCTATCCATATGGAAAGGAAGGGAAGAAAACAAACAAACAACACAGTACCTGATCGGAAACTACTGTTAATTATATAAGTAGGGGTTTGGCAGCCGCACAGCGACATAACACATATATTTTCATGAATGATACCAAATACTGTATCTCTTTAGCAATCAGCCCAATACTCCCTTTCCTAATCCATTGCTAGTATACTAAAGTCCTTTATGAGCTAAGAATTCACTTAACTTGACTTTAGACTTATGCAGAATAAAAACTGTGTTTTGGTGTCTGGTGAGTTGGGAGGTGACATTAACCACTGTAAAATATAACTGATCACTGACTTCAGATGATCCTATGATGATTCTGGCTCAGCTACGCTATATTTATCATTTAACCTCATTATTTACATACTACACCTCAATGTCACTTAAAAGACTTAAAAGCTACATTGTGATTATGATAGTATTTAGAGCTTCTGCATATGATTATACTCACCTCT
The DNA here is from genome assembly GCF_027579735.1 of Bombina bombina. NCBI lineage: Eukaryota > Metazoa > Chordata > Amphibia > Anura > Bombinatoridae > Bombina > Bombina bombina. Next base: position 1,087,027,613 of record NC_069504.1, read on the forward strand.
GTGGGTTCCTTTAAATATCTTATAACTTTTGCTATTTCGATGGAGACATATGTGGATTATTCTGTTAATGTTGCCTAGCCCTAATAGCACTATCACTCTGCCCCCCTATAGTTTATATTTTAATATCACACCTATATATAACATTATTTATCACTTACTTTACATTTTTTTAATAGGTGTGTATCTGTAGACAATTTCCATTTTACTTCTACCATTAGGTTATAGTGGTGTTTACGCGCTGAATATTCTATATATTTTCATACTACAATCATTTGCTAGGGCCCACAGGTGGACCAACCCTGATAAATATATAATTTCTGTGGTTATCATTCTCAGAGTAATAATGTTTCCTATATCAGTTGGTTCTCGTGTAACTATCGAACTATCCACTGTTAAATGCTATTATCTATATGGTATAAAATGAGATTCTCAAATTATTGTTAACTATGTAATGTACAACTATCTCCTGCTGATATATGTGACTTAACTGTCAATTTTAAGCAACTTTCTAATTTACTCCTATTAGCAAATGTTCTTCATTCTCTTGGTATCTTTATTTGAAAAGCAAGAATGTAAGTTTAGATGCCGGCCCATTTTTGGTGAACAACCTGGGTTGTTCTTGCTGATTGGCGGATACATTCATCCACCAATAAACAAGTGCTGTCCAGGGTTCTGAACTTTCTTTTTCAAATAAAGATAGCAAGAGAATGAAAAAAATGATAATAGGAGTAAATTAGAAAGTTGCTTAAAATTGCATGCTCTGTCTGAATCATGAAAGAAAAAATTTGGGTTCAGTATTCCTTTAACTAAATGTTTCTGATATATAGTTTTCTAATTCATGCATTTTGTCGGCCAATTCACATAGGCCTAGATTTATAATTAAAGTTCTCCTCTATTTTCTCCTTAATTTTCTCCTGAGAATGAATCCCCTTATTTATCATGTGAAAATGCGCCTAAAATAAGGGCAATTGGACCCCAGAATTCTACTACCAAATCTGCGTCCACCAAGGCGCATTTTATAAGACTACCGTGTAACACGACCAGTCACAAATGTTTCATTTACATGCGCCTCATGAGAATGTAAAATTGTCTCACAAATGCACGCACAACAGTTCTCCATAAGTACTGCGGAGAACAGAATTGAAGTCAGTTATCTTTCTGCTCTGGTTCTGCGAGCATCTAGCTTTATCATGGATTTTTTTTAAACACTAGCAGCAAGTAAATCTATTGCAAGTCAAGAGGTTGCATATGGTTGCATTTAAATGAAAAACTTTTATATTATATGTATATATATTTATAAATACTGAATTATGAAATGTGTCAACATTTTTAAATTCACATTTATTACACAAAGAAGTAATATAAAATACATTTTACAAATAAGGTGCAATTAGCAATGCCCTACTGGGAGCTAGCTGGGCACATCTGGTGAGTCAATGACAAGCAGCAAATGTGTGTAACCACTAATCACTCACTAGCTTTCTTCTTGAGCATGTTCCGGTATGCTTTTTTACACCAAGACAACAATATCAATTTAATAATATTACATGCTCTATGGAAGCATAGGCACTTCTGACATTGGGGCCGCTTAATGAAGGGCCGAATGGCCCCTGATGCCACTGTTTCCGTGTGAGCCTTCAGGCTTGCTGGAAACAGCAGTTAAGAAGCAGAAGTCTTAAGGCCGCTGCTCCTTAACTTCTCCGCCTGCTCTGAGGCTGTGGACATCAATCCGCCCGATCATATACGATCGGCTGATTGACACCCCCTGCTAGCGGCCGATTGGCCACGAATCTGCAGGGGGAAGCATCGCACGAGCAGTTCACCAGAATTGCTTGTGCAATGGTAAATGCTGACAGCGTATGCTGTCGGCATTCAGCGATGTGCGGCAGACATGATCCGCTGAGCGGATCATGTTGGACAGACACTTGGTAAATGGGCCCCATTGTCTTTTTTTACTAGGTTAAATGTGGTTTATACATTTATCATTTATTACACACATATGATATATACAATCTAAGTTACAAATAGGGCGCAAAATTGCCCCATGCAGAATGCAAATATAATGTTCACATATTGAGATATATATATACTGTATATAAATATATGAAAGCGCAACAACTGACCTAAAAACAGAGCGCTTTTACAGAAGAACTTCTTATTTTGCGAGAGAAATGTAATAAATGTGAGCGCACCGGTAAGGCTCTCCAAGGGCGAGCTGCAGACAATTCAGAGAAGAATCTAAAGGTAGTTCAGTATCCTAAATTTGTGGAGGATTTTTGAAGTAAAAATAATTTTAAAGCATATTCTAGGTTTCCTGGGACCCATATGAACTTTTATAAAATGAACTGTAGTTTAATAATCCATTGTCCAAATATGTACCTGCTCCGCATTTATTTAGATTACAAGTGGAGTGCTAATTTATTGTGTGCCTGCAAACGAGCAAATAACCAGCCATTACAAGTGGTAGGTTATTGCTACCACAAGCTCGGTAAAAATTAAATTAATAAAAAAAAACTGCCACTGAGCAGTTTTTGGGGGCTAAAGTTGGTGGGTGTGGGGTGTTAAAAAAAAAAAAAAACAGCACTGTAAAGTGCCTTTACATTGCGGTCTATGGGGACTGTGTGTTCCCAGTAAATATATATGTATATGCTTATATATATATATATATATATATATATATATACATATATATATATATATATGTGTGTGTGTGTGTGTATATACACATATTACCACATAAATATATATGTACTGTATATATTCATATACATATATATTTATATTTGCTGCCCATCGCTGCACAACTTACCCCGTTCGCTGCGCTAGTTTTCATGCTGTGTTTCACGGCATGAGAACGAGGCGACTATCGGAGCATATGGAAGCATGCTTTCGCATTCGCATTGCACCTCACTTGAAATACCACTTGTGTGTGCTGGTATTACTAAGCTGAGTGCATATATTGCTTTCTCAGAAGCGATATTGTGCGCTCAACTTGTAATCTAGACCTTATTGTTTTAATTATAGCAGTCATAAGTGTCACATATTGGACCAAACCGTATTTAATCATTTTACTTCACTTTAGTTTTGCATCATAATATTTTATTGCGTAGATCCAGATTTTACAATGTTTGCATGATAGCTGTCAAGATAACAGTTTACAAAGAGTTTTCTGCAAGGCAGATTGTATCACGCATCTAGAATGACATCATTCTTTTAATTCTATACATGATTTTTAATAAATTTCAATAAATTGTTGCACCGGAACATCCAATGTAGAAGTGCTATACCTTCAGAATATAAAATTACTATCTGAGTGTGTTTAGTAGCATCTCACAGTCTCTACATGTCAATGACAATTGTTTATTTGTGCCAATGCTAGATTGATGTACTTATCCCTTTTACAAAGAATCAATACAATTTTGGCAAGCTCAGACCTATTGAAATATATCTTTCTCTGAGAATCTATATTCCACATGAGTTTGCCAATATGGAACTTGGTCAACCTTTGTCTTAGAGGGGCATTAACCCCTTAGTGACCAGACTATTTTTTCAATTTTCTTACTTATTAAGTAGAAGGACCAGGGCTGTTTTTACATTTAGCTGTAATTTTCCTCTTACTCGTTTACTGTATCCACACATATTACATACCGTTTTTCTCACCATTAAATGTACTTTCTAAAGATATCATTATTTTCATCATATCATAGAATTTACTATAAAATTGTTTATAAAATATGATAATTTTGACCCCCCAAATCTACAACCACCAACAAACTCCCAAGCTAAATAGTTTCTAAATTTTGTCCTGAGTTTAGAAATACCCAATGTTTACATGTTCTTTGCTTTTTTTTGCAAGTTATAGGCCAATAAGTACAAGTAGCACTTTGCTATTTCCAAGCCATTTTTTTTTTCAAAATTAGTGAGTTACATTTTAACACTGATATCTGTCAGGAATCCCTGAATGTATATATTTTGTTTTAGTAGACAACCAAAAGTATTGATCTAGGCCCATTTTGGTATATTTCATGCCACAATTTCTCTGCCAAATGCACTCAAACAAAAAAAATCATTAACTTTTTCACAATTTTTAGGTTTCTCACTGAAATTATTTACAAACAGCTTGTGCAATTATGGCACAAATGGTTGTAAATGCTTCTCTGGGATCCCATTTTTTCAGAAATAGCAGACATATATAGCTTTGGCATTGCTTTTTGGTAATTAGAAGGCCGCTAATTGCAGTTGCGCACCACACTTGTATTATGCCCAGCAGTGAAGGGGTTAATTAATGGGACAGTCAACCATAGAATTGTTATTGTTTTAAAAGATAGATAATCCCTTACTCATTCCCCAGTTTTGCATAACCAACACAGTTATATTAATGTACTTTTTACCTTTGTGATTACCTTGTATCTAGGAACCTTCTTCCAGCCCCCTGATCACATGACTGTGACTTGTTATTATCTATTGTCTTAAATTTAGCATTGTTTTGTGCTAGATCTTAAATAACTTTCTGTGCCTGAACACAGTGTTATCTATATGGCCCACGTGTACTTTCTGTCTCTTTGTGTTGAAAAGAGATTTAAAAAGCATGTGATAAGAGGCAGCCCTCAAAGGCTTAGAAATTAGCATTTGAGCCTACCTATGTTTAGTTTAAACTAAGAATACCAAGAGAAAAAAGCAAATTTGATGATAAAAGTAAATTGGAAAGTCGATTAAAATTAAAAGTCCTATCTGAATAATGAAAGTTTAATTTATACTTGACTGTCCCTTTAAGTAGCTTGTACGATTAATTTTAGCTTTAGTGTAGAGATTACCCTCCCTCCTGACACATCCCATCCCTGATCCCTCTCAAACAGCTCTCTTCTATCCCCCACCCCTCAATGGTCACCCCTATCTTAATTACTGGCAGAAAGTCTGCCAGTATAAAAATAAACTGCTAGATTATGAGTCTTGCGTTAGCCTTAAAAAGCAGCGTTGAGAGGTCCCAACGCTGCTTTTTAACGCCTGCTGGTATTACGAGTCTGGCAGGTACAGGTGTACCGCTCACTTTTTTTCTGCGACTCAAGCATACCACAAATCCACTTACGTCAATTGCGTATCCTATCTTTTTAATGGGATTTGCCTAACGCCGGTATTACGAGTCTTGGAAAAAGTGAGCGATACACCCTCCTGTCAAGATTCCTACAGCATTTAAAAGTCAGTAGTTAAGAGTTTTATGGGCTAACGCCGTAACATAAAACTCTTAACTAAAGTGCTAAAAAGTACACTAACACTCATAAACTACCTATTAACCCCTAAACCGAGCCCCCCGTCCCACATCGCAAACACTTAAATACATTTTTTAACCCCTAATCTTCCGACCGGACATCGCCGACTAATTACACCTAATCTAATCGCCCTAATAAAATAAAAAAGCCCCCCAAAATAATAAAAATCCCTACCCTATACTAAATTACAAATAGCCCTTAAAAGGGCCTTTTGCGGAGCATTGCCCCAAAGTAATCAGCTCTTTTACCTGTAAAAAAAAATACAATACCCCCGCCAACATTAATGTTGGGGGGGGTATTGTATTTTTTTTTACAGGTAAAAGATCTGATTACTTTAGGGCAATGCCCCACAAAAGGCCCTTTTAAGGGCTATTTGTAATTTAGTATAGGGTAGGGATTTTTATTATTTTGGGGGGCTTTTTTATTTTATTAGGGCGATTAGATTAGGTGTAATTAGTTTAAAATTCTTGTAATTATTTTATTATTTTCTGTAATTTAGTGGGGTTTTTTTCCGTACTTTTATTTATTTAATTTAATTGTAATTAATTGTAGTTAATTTAGGTAATTAATTTAATTATAGTGTAGTGTTAGGTGTAATTGTAACTTAGGTTAGGGTTTATTTTACAGGTAAATTTGTACTTATTTTAACTAGGAAGTTATTAAATAGTTAATAACTATTTAATAACTATTCTACCTAGTTCAAATAAATACAAAGTTGCCTGTAAAATAAAAATAAATCCTAAAATGGCTACAATGTAATTATTATTTATATTGTAGCTAGCTTAGGGTTTATTTTATAGGTAAATATTTAGTTTTAAATAGGAATAATTTAGTTAATAATAGTAATTTTATTTAGATGTATTTAAATTATATTTAAGTTAGGGGGTGTTAGGGTTAGGGTTAGACTTAGGTTTAGGGGTTAATAACTTTATGATAGTGGCGGCAACATTGGCAACGGCAGATTAGGGGTTAATAAGTGTAGTTAGGTGGCGGCGACATTGGGGGCCACAGAGTAGGGGTTAATAAATAAAAAGTAGGTGTCGGCGATGTTGGAGGCTGCAGATTAGGGGTTCATAGGGATAATGTAGGTGGCGGCGGTGTCCGGAGCGGCAGATTAGGGGTTAATAATAAAATGCATGTGTCAGCGATGTCGGGGGCGGCGGATTAGGGGTTAATAAGTGTAAGATTAGGGGTGTTTAGACTTGGGGTTCATGTTAGGGTGTTAGGTGTAGACATAAATATATTTTCCCCATAGGAATCAAAGGGGCTGCATTAGGAGCTGAACGCTGCTTTTTTGCGGGTGTTAGGTTTTTTCAGCCGGCTCTGCCCCATTGATTCCTATGGGGAAATCGTGCACGAGCACGTTTAGCCAGCTCACCGCTACCATAAGCAGCGCTGGTATTGAGGTGAGATGTGGAGCTAAATTCTGCTCTACGCTCACCTTTTTGCTGCTAACGCCGGGTTTTAAAAAAAACGTTTTACCAGCGTTACTTTAGGTGAGCGGTGAGGGAAAACTGTGCGTTAGTCATGCACACAATTACCGACAAAAACTAGTAATCTAGGCGAAAGTGTATTTTTTTTGTTTTTTTTAATATCTTTTTTTTTTTAATACATTTTCTGCAGTGTAGGACCCCCATTACCCACCAATGTCCTTGACTCCCCCCAAACAGCTCTCTAACCCTTCCTCCCTCTACCTATTTGTCACCATCTTAGGTACTGGCAGTACCCAGTTTGCTCTAAATTATTGTTATTTTTTATATATAAAAAAAAACAACTTTTTTCCACATTGTAGCTGCCCCCTCTCATTACCATACCCCCCTTCCACTCCAAAATTCCTTTACCAACACAGATCCAACATAGGATCCCCCTCTCCCTCCTTCCCCCTCCTCGCTCCCTCCCTCCCTCCTTCCCACTCACTGCCATGATGTAGCATGGCGTAGCGGTCCTACCCGCTCCCGCCCCCCGCTTCCTGCCCCTTCTGCCCTCCTCCCACCTCCTCTAGTGATGGGCCGCCCACCCACCTCTCTCCAAGCCCTATCACACCACCAACGATCGGCAACATCGCTGGCCGATGCAGAGAGGGCCACAGAGTGGCCCTCTCTGCATCTTTTACTGCCTAAAGGGAATTGCACGATGCCTCAATATCGAGGCATCGCTGCAATACCCTGAGAGCATTTGGAAGCGATCACGATCGCTTCCAGTGCTCAATTTGACTGAGGATTTGCTATGTACGTCCTTGGTCGTTAACTGCATTTATTTGAGGACGTATATAGCACCTCCTTGGTCATTAAGGGGTTAAACATGTTGAGATTGTAATATAAAATATTTAACTATGTGTAGTAAAAAAACACTGCAATATACTTTCATTGTTCATTTTGATCTTTTTTTCTGTAATTGAAGTCAAAAACTTGTTTCAACAAAGTAATGGGTTCTGCCATGTTGACATTTAGGTTTCCCCTTAGCCATTGTCTTCTGTTGAGGACAACTAGGGACGAGAAGATGTGCAAATTGTGGCTGTGTAGATTATAGCAATAACCCCTGATACATAAAATTACTTTAAGATTGGTATATTCCCCACAGGCATTGTTTGTACAATGTATCTGACCCTGACTGTCCTGACAAGTATAGCTACCAGTGCCAGTGGTACATACAAGCTCACTATATAAGATCACCTAACGATATTTTAGGATTAGAGCATATAGGGGTTGTGTGAATAGGAGCCCCAAAAGAGGTTAACGTATGTGGTCAGGGTGGCTAATAACTTAGAAATAATGTCAGTATAAATGCATGAAATTTGATACAATACAGTATGTGTTTAATTGCTATACAGTAGTTAGCAAAAAATAAAAACATAAATAAGAATAAAACCAGTGTTAAAAAGGCAATTTCAATAGCATATAAAAGGGAGTGTATCCCATAGGAAACAAGTGGAATGATCAGTTTAGACCAAAGGTGAATTGGTCCATGAATAGAAAAAATATAATAATATATATGTGTCCACAGCCAAACAACAATGACTGAATTGTGAGAGTCCTGGAAAAAGATTAAAAAAATCATCAGAAGGGGTGTAGTTAGTCCTACGTATAAAAAATATATGAATGTGTACACGTTAAAACAAAACAATCAAAAAAGAGGGAAAAAAAATTAAAAATAGTGTTAATCCTGTGTGAAAAGAAGTAGGATATCCTGTGTGATAATCCTTAGTGATAGTCCTAGGATAGTGAAGGATTCAGCTTCTTATTACCTAAAAAACATATATGTGCAGAAATGCTTAAGGTGTGTATCCAAATAGGTATACACTCGCCATGGGAAGATCTTGAGCCTCAGGGTCTGTGCGCCAACGCGTTTCGGCCCAATGAAGGGGCCTTTTTCAAGACAATCCTGAGCAAATGAGATAAGATAAGGGTAACCTAAATGAGGTTCCCTGTTACTTTATAGTACTTTGCACTTGTCTCTTAAAGGGACAGTCCAGCCAAAATTGGAATTAACACTGGTGCATTTGCTTATGAATAGAAGCATTTGTGAAATATAAATGTATTAGCACAAATGTTTTTAGAAAAAGCTATAACCTAAGGTGCTTGTATCATCCAGTAATGACATGATACAAGCTTTACTGGCTCTCTGAGTAAATGCTGTGTTTAAAGTGCTTGTGCACTGAGAATATCTATTTATGCTTCACATGCACGTGCAGAGAAAGATATTAACATTAAACAAGTGATAACCTTTAATAGAATTAAAATGTTTGCCAGTATATGTATACTGAAAAATGCTTCTACTCAAAGATGTAATTTATCTATGTGCATTTCAATTTTGACTGGAATCTCCCTTTAAATATTTAAACAACTGATATAAATGTTAAAATCTGCATTTTGGTCTTAGACTAATATTAGCTTTAAATACATCATTTTAGCTAGCATTTATTTATGGCTAAATGCCCCACTTACATTCAGATAATCATGCATTGCTGGTAATTTATCTTTTCAGAAGTAGTTCACATAAAGGGCAATGTGTATTTCTGTCCCAATACTGGATGGATATCAGTGCTAGCAATACAGTAACTGTAGTTATTTTTTATCAGTGCAAATTGACCCATTGCAAGAGATTGTTGTTTAAAGGGGCATTGTACACTAGATTTTTCTTTGCATAAATGTTTTGTAGATGATCCATTTATACAGCCCATCTGGGAGTGTTTTTGTAAAAATGTATAGTTTTGCTTATTTTTTAATAACATTGTGCTGATTTTCAGACTCCTAACCAAGCCTCAAAGTAAAAGACGCATACTCTCGTTTACAGACTCATGCTGGCTCCTGTCTGGTATCTGGGGGGGAAGGGGTGGGGGGTATCTGCTCTTCCTGTTTCTCCAGCCCCTTTTTAGTGGGTGTCCCAGCCCAACCTCATCAACAGTGCTAAACTGGGAGCTTCTAAGAAAGTTTTTAAAAGGTATTATACTGGATTTTTGTATCAGTATGTGTTCATATTCTTCTTTATTGTTGCGTTTATTACATGCAGTTAAATGAAAATTGTTGTATACTGTCCCTTTAAGGCACTCTCAGGCAGGACAGAAATGTACGATTTACAAAAAAGAGAAACAAGACCTACCCCAATTTCAGGCATCAGTTACATGCATGAGTCACATGAGTGGGACGTTATCATGTTGCAGAACAGAAGACAAGTAGTGTGACATCCCAGTCACCACATGATGAACATAAGCAACTTGGGGCGCGATCCGATAAAGAGCGTAGTTTGCGGCGCAAGCGAGGGAACCCCCGCCGCCCGCAGTTTCAGCTCGCAACTCGAGCTATCCTATATACGGCGCCGTCAGAGGCTAAAGTGCCGTAAGTCTGACAAACCAGAGATGTCCAGAAATCTGCGTAAGCACAAATTTCTGGAGTCGCCAGTGACTTACGGCCCTTTAGAAACTGCCCGAGCCTACAAAACCTGACTAAAGTTATAAAATCACCCGTACTGTCTAACACGCCTCCCAAACATTGCCCGACACGTCTAACCCTCTATCCGCTATCCCCCCTCACTATCCTAACAATAAAAAATGTATTAACCCCTAAACCGCCGCTCCTGGACCCCGCTGCCAGCTATATTAAATCTATAACCCCCTAATGTGAGTCCCTTACACCGCCGCCATCTATCTTACCTACCCCTAAAGTGAGCCCCTACCCCGCCGCCATCTATCTTACCTACCCCCTAAAGTGAGCCCCCTACCCTGCCGCCAGCTACCTTACCTACCCACTAAAGTGAGCCCCTTACACCGCCACCAGCTACATTACCTACCCCCTAAAGTGAGACCCTACCCCGCCGCCATCTATCTTACCCACCCCCTAATGTGAGTCCCTTACACCGCCGCCATCTATCTTACCTACCCCTAAAGTGAGCCCCTACCCCGCCGCCATCTATCTTACCTACCCCCTAAAGTGAGCCCCTACCCCGCCGCCAGCTACCTTACCTACCCCCTAAAGTGAGCCCCTTACACCGCCGCCATCTATTTTAAAAATATTAACCCATAATTTAATCCCCCTACACCGCCGCCAGCTATATTAACTATATTAACCCTAATTATATTAGGGTTAATATAGTTAATATCGTTATTATAATATATATATATTAAGTATAATAACCCTATCTAACTCTAACATCCCTAACTAAATTCTTATTAAAATAGATCTAATTAATATTAATATTATTAATTAAAATATTCCTATTTAAATCTAAATACTTACCTATAAAATAAACCCTAAGATAGCTACAATATAATTAATAATTACATTGCAGCTATTTTAGGGTTTATATTTATTTTACAGGTAACTTGGTATTTATTTTAACTAGGTACAATAGCTATTAAATAGTTAATAACTATTTAATAGCTACCTAGTTAAAATAATTACCAATTTACCTGTAAAATAAATCCTAACCTAAGTTACAAATACACCTACACTATCAATAAATTAAATAAACTACAAATATCTAAACTAAAATACAATAAAATAATCTAAATTAAAATACAAAAAAACAAACACTAAATTACAAAAAATAAAAAAAATATTACAAGATTGTTAAGCTAATTACACCTATTCTAAGCCCCCTAATAAAATAATAAAGCCCCCCAAAATAAAAAAAATTCCCTGCCCTATTCTAAATTAAAAAAATTCAAAGCTCTTTTACCTTACCAGCCCTTAAAAGGGCCTTTTGTGGGGCATGCCCCAAAGAATTCTGCTCTTTTGCCTGTAAAAGAAAAACACAATACCACCCCCCAACATTACAACCCACCACCCACATACCCCTATTCTAAACCCACCCAAACCCCCCTTAAAAAAACCTAACACTACCCCCTGAAGATCTCGCTACCTTGTCTTCACCCAGCCGGGCCAAACTCTTCATCCAATCCGGGCGATGTCCAATGAAGCAGCAGTGAAGTCTTCTTCCATCCGGGCGATGTCTTCAATCAAGTGGCAGTAAGTCTTCTTCCATCCGGCGATGTCTTCTTCCACCCGGCGATGTCTTCAAGCAAAGCGGCATCTTCAATCTTCTTTCTTCGCTCCTCTGCCGTGGAGCATCCATCCGGCACGACGACTTCCCGACGAATGAGGTACCTTTAAATGACGTCATCCAAGATGGCGTCCGTCGAATTCCGATTGGCTGATAGGATTCTATCAGCCAATCGGAATTAAGGTAGAAAAATCTGATTGGATGATTGAATCAGCCAATCAGATTTTTCTACCTTAATTCTATTGGCTGATAGAATCCTATCAGCCAATCAGAATTCGACGGACGCCATCTTGGATGACGTCATTTAAAGGTACCTCATTCGTCGGGAAGTCATCGTGCCGGATGGATGCTCCGCAGCGGAGGAGCGAAGAAAGAAGATTGAAGATGCCACTTTGCTTGAAGACATCGCCGGGTGGAAGAAGACATCGCCAGATGGAAGAAGACTTCACTGCCGCTTGATTAAAGATATCGCCCGGATGGAAGAAGACTTCACTGCCGCTTCACTGGACATCGCCCGGATCGGATGAAGAGTTCGGCCCGGCTGGGTGAAGACAAGGTAGGGAGATCTTCAGGGGGGTAGTGTTAGGTTTTTTAAGGGGGGTTTTGGGGGGGTTTAGAATAGGGGTATGTGGGTGGTGGGTTTTAATGTTGGGGGTGGTATTGTGTTTTTCTTTTACAGGCAAAAGAGCAGAATTCTTTGGGGCATTCCCCGCAAAAGGCCCTTTTAAGGGCTGGTAAGGTAAAAGAGCTTTGAACTTTAGAATAGGGCAGGGAAATTTTTTTTATTTTGGGGGGCTTTATTATTTTATTAGGGGGCTTAGAATAGGTGTAATTATCTTAACAATCTTGTAATTTTTTTTATTTTTTGTAATTTAGTGTTTGTTTTTATTTTATTGTATTTTAGTTTAGATATTTGTAGTTTATTTAATTTATTGATAGGGTTATTATACTTATATATATATATTATAATAACGATATTAACTATATTAACCCTAATATAATTAGGGTTAATATAGTTAATATATATAATATAATAACAATATATACTATATTAACCCTAATATAATTAGGGTTAATATAGTTAATATAGCTGGCGGCGGTGTAGGGGGATTAAATTAGGGGTTAATATTTTTAAAATAGATGGCGGCGGTGTAAGGGGCTCAGTTTAGGGGGTAGGTAAGGTAGCTGGCGGCGGGGTAGGTGCTCACTTTAGGGGGTAGGTAAGATAGATGGCGGTGGTGTAAGGGGCTCACTTTAGGGGGTAGGTAAGATAGATGGCGGCGGGGTAGGGGGCTCACTTTAGGGGGTAGGTAAGATAGATGGCGGCGGGGTAGGGGGCTCACTTTAGGTGGTAGGTAAGATAGATGGCGGCGGGGTAGGGGGCTCACTTTAGGGGGTAGGTAAGATAGATGACAGCGGGGTAGGGGGCTCACTTTAGCGGGTAGGTAAGATAGATGGCGGCGGAGTAGGGGCTCAGTTTAGGGGGTAAGTAAGGTAGATGGCGGCGGGGTAGGGGGCTCGGTTTAGGGGATAGGTAAGGGAGATGGCGGCGGTGTAAGGGACTCAAATTAGGGGGTATGTAATGTAGCTTGCGACGGTGTAGGGGGATCACATTAGGTGGTTATACTTTTAATGTAGGTGGCGGCGGGGTCCATGTGGGGCAGTTTAGGGGTTAATAACTTTATTAGGGATTGCGGCGGAGGATCGCGGTTGACAAGTAGATAGACATTGCGCATGTGTTAGGTGTTAGGTTTATTTTGCAGGTAGTTTAGGGAGTTACAGGGCTCCAATAGACAGTGTAAGGCTTACTAGGGCTGCATTTTGTGGCGAGGTGACAATGGAGTAAGATTTCTCCATTTTCGCCACGTAAGTCCTTACACTGTATATTGGATACCAAACTGCGCTGGTTTGGTATACCTGCCTATGGCCCAAAAAACTACGGGCGACGGCAGAAATATACGGGCGTAACTTTTAGGTTACGCCGTATATAGGATACCAAACCAGCGCAAATTTCGGCGTCGCTGGCTTTTGCGGGTGAAGCTGCATATCGGATCGGGCCCCAAGGTTTTTAATACAGAAAATGCTACAAAATACCTTCATGGTTCAGACACAAATATGCATTTTGGGGAAAAGGGCTGTTAGAATGTACTATGGAGATTTTTCAAATCTATTGTTTGCTAATTATCTCTATGTTAATTAACAGCTGCAGATGGGCGTTGATCACAATCAGATATTTTATTGTTCGTCCAAAGAATATTTTACATTTTCAGTTTTGAGAAAAATAGCCCAGTACTTAAAAGGGATATTAAACCCAATAATTTTCTTTTGTGACTCAGACAGAGCATAACATTTAAAAAACATTTCCAATTTACTTCTATTATCAAATTTTCTTTGTTCCCATGCTATTCTTTGTTGAAGAGATACCTAGGTAGGCACCAGGAGCACTATGTGGCAGGAAATAGTGCTGCCATCTAGTGCTCTTGCAAATGGATAGCATTCTTGCAAAACTGCTGCAATATAGTGCTCCAGACATGTGTCAGTCCTGTGTTTTCTGACCACAGTCTCGTTAATAATCAACACATTTTCAGGGACATTTTTTACTTACAAATTCTGCAGCTAAGGACTTGATAACCCACCAGACAACACTTCTTTACTATTATCAGGTACTGCGAAAAGTTTTGGGACGTAACGATATTTCTGCACTTGTGCAAACGACACGGCGTTAGTCTGCCGTACTGGATGACATTGATAAGCAACATCACCAAACAGATACAAATGCGACATGCTTAATAAATTAAAGCTAAAAAAGCAAAGGGTTTTGCAACAATATGTAACATTAAGCTGCAAAAACAAGGTACATGTTGCTATGATCTAAGGTATATATGTCAAACTACTAAGATAGGCACACTAGGGGGCCGAATTATCAAAGTGCAAGCGGACATCAATAAATGAAGACAGCATACGCTGTCGGCATTTATCATTGCACAACCATTGCTAGTGAAATGCTTGTGCAATGCCACCCCCTGCACCTTCGCGGCCAATCGGCCTCTAGCAGGCGGTGTCAATCAACCCGATCGTATCTGATCGGGCTGATTGCTGTCTGTCGCCTTAGAGGTGGCGGATGAGTTAAGGAGCAGCGGTCTTAACATATACAGATACATTCGGATCAATACGGGGCTTGATAAAACGGCCCCTATGGGTTTAACATGTGAAAAAAACTCAATTTATTGTAACACTATACATGTATTCTGATGTCTATTGCCCAACACCTAATGTCTGTTGCCAGACTCCTGATGTCTGTTGCCTGACTCCTGATGTCTGATACCTAACTTCTGTCTTGTAATACCAGACATATGATGCCTGCATACTGATGTTTAATGTCTGACATGTGATGTCTAATTCCTGACACCTAATGCCTAGTGTCTGACTCCTGGTGGTAGATTTATTAAGCAGCAGATGCTGCTTTCTACGCCTATCGTTTCTGGCTCACCTGAAACGGAAGTTAAGAAGCAGCGGTCGTAAGACAGCTGCTCCTTAAGTTCTCGGCCACCTTTTCGGTGGTGAACTGAAATCATCCCAATACGATTGGGATGATTGACACCCCCTGCTAGCTGCCGACTGGCCGCTGGTGAGCAAGGGGCGGCATTGCACAAGCATTTCACTTGCGAATCATGTCCGCTCGACCTTTAATAAATCTACCCCATGATGTATGTTGCCTGACTCCTGATGTCTGATTTCTAAGTCCTGTCTTATAATACCCGACATCTGATGCCTGCTTTCTCGTATTTAATGTCTGACATGTGATGCCTGTTGCCTGACTTCTGATGTCTGATACCTAACTCCTTTCTTATAATGCCAGACATCTGATGCCTGCATTTTCATATTTAATGTCTGACATGTAATGCCTGTTGCCTGACTCCTGATGTCTGATACCTAACTCCTTTCTTATAATGCCAGACATCTGATGCCTGCTTTCTCGTATTTAATGTCTGACATGTGATGCCTGCATTCTGATATTTAATGCCTAACATGTGATGTCTAATGCCTGACACCTAATGCCTGTTGCCTAACTCCTGGTGTCTGCATTCTGATATTTAATGCCTAACATGTGATGTCTAATGCCTGACACCTAATGCCTGTTGCCTGACTCCTGATGTCTGCATTCTGATATTTAATGCCTGATATGTGATGTCTGATGCCTGACTCCTGATATCTGATGCCTAACTCCTGGCTTATAATACTAGACCTCCGATGCCTGCATTCTGATAAATGCCTTATAAGTGTTGTCTGAATCCTGACTCCTAATGTATAATACCTAACACCTAGTGCCTGACTCTTGGGCCTCTATTTATCAAGGTCTGTCGGACCTGATCCGACAGTGCGGATCAGGTCCGACAGACCTCGCTGAATACGGCGAGCAATACGCTCGCCGTATTCAGCATTGCACCAGCAGCTCACAAGAGCTGCTGGTGCAACGCCTCCCCCTGCAGACTCGCGGCCAATAGGCCGCCAGCAGGGGGTGTCAATCAACCTGATCGTACTCGATCGGGTTGATTTCCGGCGATGTCTGTCCACCTGCTCTGAGCTGGCGGACATGTTATGGAGCAGCGGTCTTTGTGACGTCCGCTGGTTCATAACTGCTGTTTCTGGCGAGTCTGAATATATATTGTGTGTGTGGTAGTATAATATATACTATCATAATGTCTAATAGTGCAGTTGTATTCTTTCCCTCAGATAACAGATTTCTGTGAGGACCCCACAAAAAAATTCATGTTGGATAATTCTTGAAAACTAAGCAGATGGAGTGCAAAAAGCAGTGGCCTTTTTGGTTAAGTCCTTTGCTATACACTTCTCATGTTTTTGAATTCACAAGCAAGCGATAACCATTCATACCTGGTTTCAAAAGCGCTAAGGTATTTCAGATTGCTGGGAGTGCAACACTTAACCAACGACTTGCAATACAAGCGCAATGCGCTCGCTAACACTGCTTACGCGAGGCTGTGCCTTATCACGTACACTTGCCTTTAATCTAAATCTAAAAATATTGTCAATTTAAAGGGACACTCAAGTCAAAATAAACTTTAATGATTCAGAAAGAGCATTCAGTCTTAAGCCACTTTCCAATTTACTTCCATTATCAAATGTTGAACAGTCTTTTTATAGTAACACTTTTTCGGAAACAAGATCCTACTGAGCATGTGCACTAGTGCACATGGTATATGCATACTAGTCTGTGATTGGCTGATGTCTGTCACATGATACAGGGTCCGTAAAATGGGAGAAAAAAATGATTTGTCAGTAAAAAAATCTACTGCTTATTTGAAATTCAGAGTAAGTGTTAAATCATTGTCTTTTTATTATGCACTTGTTAATTATGTAATTCTACTGCATTGAGTGGTCCTTTAAAGGGACACTCGATCAACATTAAACTTTCATTATTCAGAGAGAGCATGCCATTTTAAACAACTTTCCAATTTACTTCCATTAACTAAATGTGCATAGTCTTTTTATATTTAAACTTTTTGAGTCACCAGCATCTACTGAGCATGTGCAAGAATAAGTGTGTATGCATTTGTGAATGGCTGATGGCTGTCACATGGTACGTGTATGCATTTGTGATTGGCTGATGGCTGTCACATGGTACAGGGGGAGTGGAAAAAGACATAACATAAAATTGTCAGAAAAAAAATCTACTACTCATTTGAAGTTCAGACTTAGTGCTATTGCATTGTCTTGTTATCTTGCATTTGTTGATTATGCAAATCTACTGTGTTGACTGGTCCTTTAAGTACAAACTCACGTGCAATAAATGGTTCACATAAAGTGCATTTTATTTTTTTTCTTGCCCACTACTGGGTGTATGTCCGGTGATATCAATACTGTTACTTTTTGTTATTTTGAATCAGGGCAAACTGAAGCATTGTAAAATGAGAGCCTACTGTATTGGGCACTCTCAGACACGAGAGGAATGTACCATTTGCAAAGAAGTCCCAGCTCCAGTTGTCAATTGCATTGACGAGTCACATACGTGGGATATTATCTTATTTCAGAACAGCAGTCAAGTAGTGTGATATCTCAGCCACCATATACTTCATAGGTAGTTTAGGTATCAAACAGAAAATGCTGCAAAATAGCTGCATGGTTCAGACACAATTGGACGGTTTGGATTACTTTTTTCCAAAAACTTTAGGTAATAAAACCATGATTTCCATTATCCATACAAATTAGCAAGGAGGTTTAAGTATAATGTTTATATACCACAATTCATCCTAAGAAATAGTTCCATTTCTTTAAACTATTCAGATGCCGAGAAACGTCTGCAAACAAGGAAGAATACCATATTGAAAGGTTGTTTAAGTATAAGATTAATGTTATCAAAAAATCCTTGTAAACTGTCCTGTAGAATTTTCCCATAAGACAGAAAACAAATGTATTAATTTATTTGCAGCAATTCCAGCACTTTGCATTTCCTTGGCACTGTGTGCACATGTTGGTCAGGATGAAACAAAAATGAATGGACCAATTTTCAGCAAAACTGCTGTTCTCAACATCAGGTTAGCTGTGATGTATTGTATTTTGTTCATTTATACTTGTCATACAGGTAATGCCAGAGATGTCTACTTGTAAATTGCTTCCTAGGTAATTCTATTGTATGTAATAGCTAATATTTGTATATGCAGATGTAAATTTACATAACAGTTTTTTGTTGTGCATAATATTACCACCAAGGAGGATGAAACTAGGATGATAACACGGTGACTGCAGAAATATTGTCACAATATTATATTACTGTGCTAAACTTTTTGCTGAATTAAATAGATAGTGCAATATGTAATGCTTATCATTTTAAAAGTTAAGTTTAAGAATTTTACCTTTTAATTATTTTTTTATTAACTTATAGGGACAGTCAGGGCTGACATCAGGGGGTGAATAGGGTGACTCCTGTCAGGGGCCCAGTGGGCCCCATGAGGCAACCACAACTATAATCTAAAATACATTTTTTTTTTTTACAATTTGGCAGCCACCAGAGGGCGCTACAGCAGAGTGCTATTGAGCATGGGAAATGTCATTTCAAGGAGTAAAGCATTAGCATTTGAGAGGATTTCTGAGTGTGCACTAAACCACATGCACAGTGTGAGACAGACATGGCACTTCAGTTTGAACAGTGTGGTGGGGCCAGGGGTTCATAAAAACAATTTTTTTAGCAATATGCAGTAGTGTATTTATGATTACTTGACAATGCTGTAGAAACTCTATATTTAAAACAAATGCAGAAATGTTTCCTCCTCAATACACAAATGGAAGTTGCCCTTTTGGCAGATATGATTTTTTTATTTATACATATATATATATATATATATATATATATATATATTACTGCCCCTTTATGCAAGGACTTTCCAGATGCCAGGAGGCATTTTATCTAAGATTTATACATCTGCATAAAATGTTATACTCTCGGGCTAGGATTGCTCAATGTTTGAAATGAGACAGGTTAACTTAACACTGTTCAGTTTACACTACAGCTGACTTAATTTTTAAATACATACAAACAAGCCTAAATCCTGAATTTAACCAGATTTAATGGTATGAGACCTAGTGCCACAGCTTATGGTTCCACCAAGACCATGTAGAGTATAGCATTTTCAAAATCCATAAGTACAACTGACAGATGGTAACATAAGTACAACTGACAGATTTGAAGTGGTGCTCTTGGTTGGGGAAAATGGGGGGGGGGGACCCAAACATATGTCAACCTTTCAAAAGTACTTTTCTTCATCTACCCATTCTGACAGATCAATAATGTACAATTTTGAATTCAAAGAAGTATTTTTACAATTTACAATTTACAATCTCTTAAATTCTGCTATTTTTTTTTATCATGCATGTCACACAGAAATATTACCTCCTGTATTTCTGTGGGTGTCTGAGTTTATGTCTTTGTGCTTTTGTTGGTGTCTCTATGAGTGTGTATGTATTTTTTTCTGTGGATCTCTCTGTGAGGGTTTGTGTGTCTATCTTTGCGCATTTTCTGTAGATATCTCTGTGAGGGTGTGTATGTTTTTATGAGTGTCTGTGAGTGTATATGTCTTTGTGTGTTTTCAGAGGCTGTCTCTGTGGGTGTTTCCTTTGGTGTATGTGCAAGTTTTTGTTTGAGTTTGTGTGTGTGTGTCCATTGTCTGTTACTTTTTAGGACATTTTGACCTTACTACTGATTATTCACATCTTTCTACAGACTTTGAGACTAATGAGACCTTTCTGGAAGTCACCAATCCACCACTTAAAGGGACATGAAACCCAATGTTTTTCTTTCATAATTCAGATACAGCATACAATTGTAAACAACTTTCTAATTTACTATTATCTAATTTGTTTCATTCTCTTGGTATCATTTGTTGAAGGAGCAGCAATGCACAAATGGTTTCTAACTGAACTCATGGGTGACCCAATCACAATAAAAAAATATAATGCAGCTATCAATCAACAACAGCTAGATCCTAGGATCTCTGCTGCTCATGAGCTTACCTAGATAAACCTTTCAGCAAAGGATAACAAGAAAAGGAAGCAAATTAAATAATAGAAGTAAATTGGAAAGTTGTTTAAAATTGTACTCTCTCTCTATCTGAATCATGAAAGAAATGTTTGGGGTTTCATGTCCCTTTACCCTTTAAATTATTGTTTAGGCAGTTCAGTGCCCTTCCTTTCAGCCACTGCTTGCTGTTGTCATCATTTAGTTGGCATCTTCCTTGACAAAAAGATAATCAGAACTCCATATTTTGCTTTGTAAATCTCCTTTTTTGTCAAAACTGAAGTCTACCTCATTACTTGTCAGGTCAATGTAAACAAGTGCTGAGTGTCTGTGTCTGATTGTGTTTGTGTCTGTGTCTGAGTGTGTTTGTGTCTGTGTCTGAGTGTGTTTGTGTGTTTCTTTGCGTGTCTGCTAGAGTATCTATATGTGAATCCTTATGTGTGAGTGTGTGTTTCAGTGTATGAGTGTGACTACCTTTACAACGTTCCCAAGTTTGACTACACTAAAGAATAAAGTGCATATACGTTTTAGTCACTTGGTAAAAAATTGCACATGTCAAAGGGGGGGCTTAAAGGGACATTAAACACTAAATATATGCTAGATAGAATGATGCATGCAAAGAAAAGATTAGTCCATGACTAACATGTAGATGTATTTTTGAAAGTTTCATTAGTTGTTTAAAAAGTGACAAAATAAGTGTAAAGTTTTAGTGTCTATAAAACACTGGGAGCTGCCATGTTGTAACTTGTGTTACCTTCTCTGCTGTGGCCAATTAGGGACAGTTATAAATAGGTCACTAGAGTGTGCAGCCAATGGCTGTGCTGGATTTAACAGTGTTCTGCACCTCCATTTCTAACAGGAACTGAAAAGCTCACAAATTCAGAATGGAATTACAGGCAAAGAGGACAAAATAAAAAATGAAAGTATATTGCAGATCTTTTTTATATATACAATTTATCATTTTATATTACCATCTCAAAGTGTTTAATGTCCCTTTAAAGGGACAGTCTAGTCAAAAATAAACTTTCATGATTCAGATAGGGCATGTATTTTTAAACAACTTTCCAATTTATTTCTATTATCTAATTTGCTCAATTCTTTAGATATCCTTTGTTGAAGAAATAGCAATGCACATGTGTGAGCCAATAACACAAGGCCTCTATGTGCAGCAACCAATCAGCAGCTACTGAGCATATCTAGATATGCTTTTCAGCAAGTGATATCAAGTAAAGGAGGAAATGAGATAATAGAAGTAAATTAGAAAGTTGTTTAAAATGACATGCTCTTTCTAAATCACAAAAGAAAAAAATTGGGTTTCATGTCCCTTTAAGTAAAATTTCTAGTGGCGGCCCTGGGGACAGTAAAGTACAAATTAAACTTTAATGATTCAGATAGGGCATGTAATTTTAAACAACTTTCCAATTTACTTTTATCATCAAATTTGCTTTGTTCGCTTGGTATTTTTAGTTGAAAGCTAAACCTAGGTGGGCTCATATGCTAATTTCTAAGCCCTTAAAGTCCGGCTCTTATCTGAATGCATTTGACAGTTTTCACAGCTAAATAGCATTAGTTCCTGTTGTCATATAGATAACATTGTGCTCACACACGTGAAGTTATTTAAGAGTCAGCACTAATTGCCTGAAATGCAAGTCTGTCAAAAGATCTGAGATAAGGAGGCAGTCAGCAGAAGCTTAGATACAAGGTAATTACAGAGGTACAAAGTATATTAAAATAACAGTTTTGTTATGCAAAACTGGGGAATGGTAAATAAATCTATCTTTTTAAACAATAACATTTTTGGTGTTTAATGTCCCTTTAATTTGTGCAGGGTCCATTGTTTAGTGTTAAAAACAAGAAAAGCAAAGGAGTAGTTTTTCCTGAGTGATTGCTAGGAGACACTTGCATTAGCTCCAGTCGATTTGTTCTCTATTCTCAGGAGAGGGTTTTTTAAATACAAAAATAGTGTGACAGTAGAAGTTAAGTTTTATAATGGTAGCTCCCTTGCCTTATTAAAGGCAATGGCTATACTGAGAATTTCTAAGTGCTCATTTTGCAAGAAAACCAGTAATTTTGTTTCTGTTTTTAACACATTCTTTCTTTTTTATGTTTACTTTGATTTAACATTTTTATTACTAAAAAGATCACTGTTTCAAATCCCTTTAATATCCCCCCCCCCTTAACATTGCAGCTACAAAAGAAATTGTGGTGGTGGACGCAACTCCTTGTTTGCCAAAGGACTGTAGTACATTCATCTCAAAACATTCAAGGAATTAACCCTCTAGTTGTCACCTTTACCCTAACCATTAAAGGGACATAAAACACAATTTTTTTTCTTTCATGGTTTAGATAGAACATAAAATTTTAAACAACTTTCTAATTTACTTCTATTATCATATTTTCTTCGTTTTCTTGTTATCCATTGTTGAAAAGCAGAAATGTAAGCTCAAGAGTGTGCACATATATAGCAGCATTTTTGCAACAATATTATACATTAGCAGGTGCACAAGATGACAGCACTATTTCTTGTCATGTAGTTCTTCAGGCATGTGCACGCTACCTACCTAGGTATCTCTTCAACAAAGAATAACATGAGAATGAAATAAATTTGATAATAGAAGTAAAATGGAAATCATGAAAGAAAATGTGGGGGTTTAATGTCCCTTTAAGAATGATTTGTCATATGCTTATAAAAAGTACTAAATTAATAAATCAAATTACTCTGCGTTCTTATTTAAGAGAATCACATTTAAACGTATTGCTTAGGGAATACTTAACCCCACAGAGAGTATCAAAATGGTCTCCCCCTATATCTTAATAAGGGCCAGATTACAAGTGGAGTGCAAAATTGTGCTTTCACTAGCGCAATATTTGTGCTATACTCGTAATACCAGTACCATAATGTGCGCTGGTATTTGAAGTTGAGTGCAATGCGAACACAAGTTTGCATTGCATGGAAGCTTTGCGCTCACAAGAGCGCCCTTGTACAGGCTCCATTGGGAGCCTCGTTCTCATGCAGTGAGACACGACAGATAATGTAGTGCAGCGAAGGCGGTAAGTTGCACAGCGATGGGCAGCAGATTTAAATATATATATGTATAATATATATGTTTTTTTTCTAACACCCCACACCTGCATATGTTAAACCCTAAAAACTGCTTTGTGCAATTATTTTTAATAAACATAAAGATGCTACTAATTTTATATTTCATTAAGGCACACTATACTTTGGGGGCAATTTGAGGGACATTTTTAAAATGAACCAGAGATCTGATCTCTGGTTAATTTTATGAGCGTTAATTGCTACCGCATGTAGCAGGAGGCACAGCAGAACAGATCTTTTAAACCATGACTATTCTGCAAAATGCAAGACAGTTTGGAGCACTGCAAAAGTATCCAGTACATTATTTTACCATAATAAACACCAAGCAATAAAATGAACATATGTTTATGACACCAATTTGACACATATATTTATGGAAGAGCATATGTTAAAGGGTTACATACTGATGATTACATTTAGAGCCTAATGATAGGATATAAAATTATCCTCCAACACTGCAAGATCCCTCACAAGATTATAAATAGGCAGATTTTGCTATACTTCTTGAAGAGGCGTTCCTTGCATTTCTGTATGTGAAGGAGAGACAACCCCAGTGGAATATAGCATTGCATGGCATAAGAGTTTTATTACATTTACAATTGTTGCTTTGTATTTTATATTACTTTACACATAAGATTATGTCCTTTAAGGTTGTTTTTTTTAAAAAATGTTTATCAAAGCTGACAAACACAAAGACATACAACAATACATCAATCAAGTGGGTAAATACTACAAAACCGACACTTAGGACAAGAGCATATAACTTCTGCAGTTGACAGTCCTTAGGAAAACTAATAAGAAACAAACAATAGAACTTTTAACACATTTAAGAACCAAACACAAACAAAACCTTTAAAGATCATGTGGATGTGAACATAGAAACTGAGTTATTATAATATCTCTATTTTATAAAGTACTTAGTACTACTATCTACCGGGGTCTCCCTATGTCAGCGGCTGTCAAGACCTGGCAGTGAGAACACACCGTAGGTCCCTAGTCAATCTCTAACTGTCTGCGGCCTCAGAGCAGGTGAACAAGTTATGGAGCAGTGGTCTTTAGAAGGCTCGCACGGTAACAGGGGCACCAAGCTTCATACGGAGCTTGATTACTCGGCCCTATAGTCTGAGTTCTTTAGAGGGACATAAAACCCCAAAAATTGTTTTGATTCAGATAGAGAATGCAATTTTAAACATCTTTCCAATGTACTTCTATGGTCAATTTTGCTTCATTCTCTTGGTATCCTTTATTGAAGGAGCAGCAATGTACTACTGGGAGCTAGCTTAACACATCAGTAAGCAAATGATAAGAGGTATATATGTGCAGCCACCAATCAGCAGCTAGCTACCAGCTCCTGGGCCTACCTAGATATGCTTTTCAACAAAGGTAATCAAGAGAACAACGCAAATTAGATAATAAAAGTAAATAGGAAAGTTGTTTATAATTCTATGCTCTATCTAAATCTTGAAAGAAATTTGTTGAATTTCATGTCCCTTTAAAGGACTTAGCAAGTGAGTCAGGAGGTGAAGAGGTAACGTGTAAAGAAAGCACTCCCACTTTTTCATAAACAGGTTGTCCGCCTGTTGTATCATATCATTCAATTGTAAGTTGTTGCAATAGTATTTTTTAAGCTTGTGTAGGAGGCTTGCTACTGACCAAGACCTAACAATTCATTGCTAGCAATATGATTGATTCTACAAACCTTTCCTCACTCCTTTAAGCACAACAAGGCATAAGTTACTTTTCAATGTTACTTCCACATTACATTTAGCTTTTAACCATTGCAAGATCACTCTTCGTGGACATAGCCAGATCATATGCATGAGGGCCGCATCTGCCCATGTGCACTTAGGGCACTTATTGCCAGATTGGAGAACCCACTTCTGATACAGTCATGGAATGCAGAAGTTTAATGTGTGAGTGTTTCAAGTCTTGTGACAAAGTCGCCCTCTTCACCAACTCTAGAAAGTGTTGCATCTGTTACACAGATACTGTATCTCCTAACATCTGCCCACCTCTTGGCAATACAAACTACAGTCGCCTGGTTTATGCACGCTAAAATCATGTTACTGGTGAAATGGAATATATTCTGTGTGTATGTGTAGTAACCTTATGAGAGTGTGCAAACGGTCGGTTATATAACCTGCTTTAATCAAAGTCAATGCATAGCGTTGGCGTGTAAGAACGCAAAGTGATGAGTGTAAACCATAGAGCCTGAAATTCCTTGAATGACTTAATCTGTGTCCTTTAAGTTTTATTACATTTAAGCTTTGTACTTTTTATTTTGTATTTTATTGCACTTAGAATGTGTATACAGTGGTGTATTTAGGATTGTGATTTCACAAATTCTGATTATGCTTTGACAATTTCTGTGTAACTTTAACAAATTAAAGTCTAACTTTAATATTTATGTGTATCTTTTACATTGCACTTTGTATTTTTTTCTATTTAAAATAAAGCTGACATCTTCCGTTTCCCAAAAAGCTTCATTACTTTGTATGGGCCCAATGATCAAAGATTCTCTAGTTTGGAGAGAAATTAGTGCAGATTGTGCAGGGGCTGAACTCTTTGAATTCTATAAGAAAAAGTGTGGAACCTGCAAGTCCCAGATTGAAGAGAGATGCCTTTCATAAAGTAATGTGGCTCTCTGGGATACAAAATTTCACATGGAAGAGTGAAATAAAGAGCTGAGCACAATGGACTGATATAAAGTCTCAGTTTGCAGCAAACACACATTGAATGGAAATACTTCACATCCATAGCCTGCATAGCAAGATGAACAGCTCTGAAGCTAGAATTTGCCTTTCTAAAATATTTTGAGGCACCTGACAGCACTGATGATGTGCCAATTATTTAAATGGAAATTATAGTGATTATATGACATGCTCGAATTCATGTAATATGAATGCAATGCTGCAATCATATGTGTTTAACCCTCTGCAAAGAAGTTAAACACATAGTTAAAGTACCCAAGCAGAAACTGATCCTGATCCAATCAGCAGCTCTATTCACGCAACCCTTTTGGGGTTGCAGCATGGATAGTTATAAATTACATGCTATAATGAATAATATCATGTCATTTTATAACTCTAATGCCCCTATAAGTAAATACTGCTGCAAATAGTGTAAATGAAATGGCAAATTTATCAAACACATATGAACAAACTCAAATTTGCCTGTAGATTGTAACTAAATAAAATGCAGTGAATCTTTCACTTATGGGGCATGCATGAGCAACCCTAGATCTTTTAGTTCTGGGGTTCCTTGTTCTTTACCAAGAGAACAAGCCCTTCTCTGATGAAGCGTATGTGTGCATGCGTGAAACGCGTCAGGTCAGTTCTATGGGAGCGTACCACTAAATTGTATGTTCCACACTAAATAAATCATTGGTTTTCACTGGAAGCAAGGACTCAGTTTTCTTTTCTTTAGTACACAAACAAGTTTTAGTAAGGCTAGAACATCCTAAATGCCACCCTCCCCCCCCCCCCCCCAAAAAAAGAATCTTTTTGCAATAGGAACTTAAAAGGAACATCAATTAATCTCTGTTTTGCAAAACAAAATACAAAACATCATGTAACACTGTCAGGTTGTTATTACAATTTTACAAATTTTGCAAATCAAGAGCAGTTAAGGGATACATCCCTAATGCAGCCTGAACATGACAGATAAAAATGAGCATGTGCTTTAATTTAACCAATAACTGTGTGGTATGTTGCCATAAATTACTTATAATATATGCACTCCAGATTCTCTGGGGGGATGTGTAACAAGTGCACTTCTCAGAGGTATTTACAGCAAAATCAGGCAACATAATTAACATATTGTGTAAAGTTGTTTTATTTTGCTAGTCAACATTTTTTTAACCTTGTCATACATTTTTATTTAAAAAAAAAACAAAAAACACCTACGCCAATTTTATTTTTAATCCAAGATAGGAACATTCTACAAACTCCAAAACGTGATCATAGACCATGTAGAAACGCAAACTGGTGCACGAGTGACAGTCAAAATTATACAGGGGACAATTATCCCAATTTCTGTTTTGAGAATTATATTCCTTGAATGTGCACTTTCATTTTTAAACCAAACTATATGAAATTCTAGGGTCTAATAAAGTAAATCAGATTAACATTTTAAAATAAATGTTTTTTTGAGGAAGAGACACAACTCTGTAAGTCTATATTTATACCATCTCTAAAAAAAATAGCAATAAAAGGCTCTAAGCTTTAATACTAAACATTAATTCCATACATCAGCGTATACCACCATTTAGCAATAATGAATAAAACAATCCCTTTTGTTCTTTCATGTGGTATGTTTACAATGACACTAAAATGGGAGAATAAAAAAAATGTAATTGCTGTTTACTGAGCCAATTGCTTGTATTGACTTTGCTCTTGTGTATTGTATCCCAGTTTATTAATATCGAACAACATTACAAATACACAGCAAAATAAAAATAGCAGTCAAAAACATCATAGCTGATTAAACAAGCCAATGTCAACGCATATTGTCAGACAGGAAATGAAGAAATAAAACACAGATATGTGTGTGTGTTTATGTATGTGACAGTGTGATTATTTATTTGTATGTGTGCATGTGTGTATGTTTTTTTTTTATTGGGGGCACAGTTTGTTGGACAGGAAATAAAGAAATAAAAAACATATGTGTGTGTGTTTATATATGTGTGATTATTTATTTGTATTTGTGCATGTGTGTATGTATTACATTTTTTATTTGGGGGCACAGTTTATCAGACAGGAAATAAAGAAATAAAAAACATATATGTGTGATTATTTATTTGTATGTGTGCATGTGTGTTGTATGTGTGTATTCTTTTTTTTTATTAGGGGCACAGTTTGTCAGACAGGAAATAAAGAAATAGAAAATGTGTGTGTATGTATTGTGTGTATGTATGTGTGTTTATGTATGTGTATGTGTGCATATGGATTATTGGGGGGGCACAGTTTGTCAGACAGGAAATAAAGAAATAGAAAATGTGTGTGTATGTATTGTGTGTATGTGTGCATATGGATTATTGGGGGGGCACAGTTTGGCAGACACAAGAAATAAATACAGAATATGTGTGTCTGTACATGAGGTGTGTGAGATTGTCAGAGGTTTGCATTTAAACATGATGGAATGCTATTTTATAGAACTGCAAGGCAATGCCATGCATTGTATATTAGGACTTTATGGTGGCCAAAGGGTTAATATTCTCGTGGGAAGAATGGTGTTGTTTAGCTTTAAGAAGCTGTATAAGACATTAGCCTCACGTTGCTTGGGTGACGTCATTGGTTCTTGGCTCAAGCATTCTGTATTCTGTGTCTGGTTCCAACCAAGGCTGCAGGCTGGCTGTTTGCACAAGGCAAAGATTCCCAGGTGAACACAAAAAAATAATTGGTTTCTTCGTTTCTGTATTAATATTATTCGTATAATGTATTTTTAACTCTGATTGGTGCATTTGTTCTACTGCTCTCTGTAGTCTAGTGAGCTTGTAGCAGTGTGTTATTAAAAATATATATTTGTAGGGGAGGAGGGATGGAGAAAGGTGGAAATCTATAACCCCTCCTTTCATCAGAACTGCTTGCATGCATTTTTGTTGCTGCTGGGTTCCTGGCCCAAAGGGGCAAGCTGATCTAAGAAGACATTAGCCATTTTCAGGCCGTGTTTGCCTTTTATTTTATTGCCACTGTTTTAAATTAATGTTAAAAGCTGTGCATTAATTTCCTGCTTGATCTGATTTTGGATGTATTGCAGCTAAAACGGGGATCAGATATGATGATCTTGGATTATTTAAGAGCATGCAAAAGAAGCTGAAATCCTAATAAAGATGACTTAAATATGCACATATCCCCTTGTAGACAAGGATTCTTCTATCTGCTGTGCTGTAGTAACAGAGCTATTTTTGTATAGGAGTGCCTGATGATGTTTTATTAAAACGCTGCTCTCCGTGGTGCTGAAATCTCTCTGCTTTCTCTCCTCTCTCCCCCTCACCTTCCATTTCAGGGGACAGTATCAGCTTTTCAGAGGATGAGACACTGAGATGTGAGTGATTTTCTGCCCCTGAGCTCCTGCAAGCCAAGTAAAGAAATCCATCAGCTGATTTTTATTTGCTGGTGACAGGAGAGAGACGACAAATACCTATAGCAGTGGATGGAGTAGCTGAGTGAAAGCTGAGGATAGGATGTACGTGTTGTGAAACAAAGGCAGTCTGCTTACCCACAGGGAGCCTGCATAGATAACGGGAAGGCTGCAATTCTAAGCTAAAGGCAACTAAGACTCTATAGTGTGGCACATGATCCACTCTGTATGGAGAATGCTTAGAGGTTGGTTTTTAGCCACTATTTAAAACAAATCCTGCAGTGAGCCTGGTTTCTGTAGGATAGACTCTCATGTTTTTATTCCCTGTTTACATCAAGCAGTCATCATTTCCCCAGAAGCAGTCTGTGTATGTTTGCAGACAACCTGCTGACACTACTGTTCTCTGTCCACTAGACTGAGAAGCTTTATGGTGGGGATGTCATGACAGTATGCTATCATCCAGGTTTTCATCACTGCACTTAAATTTGGAGGTCACTTATTAGGTTTGGAAACACACATCCAGCATCTCATATCTGCACATGCCTTTCAATGCATTGGATTGAAGGTTTCTTCTGAATAAGGCTGCATACAAATGACATACTTGCTTTTGTCAGCAGCCAGAACTTCCCATTGCTGATGTTATAATGGATGTTGTGTAGGAGAACATCAACTACTTAGTGGGGGAAGAGGTGTCTAGCTCTTGTAGCAGAGCTTGTGGATCTTGCCTGGCCTCCTGCAGAAAGACAGTCAGTGGAGAACATGTTGATGGTACAGTGAGTGTGATAATGGCTACTGGAAGATTGCTGCTCTATGCTGGACTCTCCTTAGCTCTGTGTGCCCTGGGCATGCTGGCTGTGGCTATCTGCTCTGACCACTGGTATGAGACAGATGTCAGGAGGCATAGGGAAAAATGCAAAGGGGTAACCAACAGAAGAAGTGACCCTGGGTTCATCTACAACTCCAACAACAATCTTCCTCTGAGGGCTAGCAGATCCAGACTAGACCGCTGGGAAGGAAAATTACTCCTGGCAAGGAACCGAAGGCAGCTTTTTGCTATGAGTGCTGCAGATGAATGCAATAGACGGTACAATTCAACCAACATGGGCCTCTGGAGAAAATGCCATAGGCTGGGATTTGACCAAGATGTTGAAGATATTATTGCCAAAGGTAAGAAGCTTTTAGACACATCTTACATTGTATAGTTTGCATTGTATTACCATATAGTATTGTGTAGCAGAAATGCTGCATTATAATAAAACACCTACAATAAAAATATTTTTTTACTATTCTATTGATTTATGTCTAAAGGCTCTGCACTGATCTGATTGATCACCTGTTTTCAGAAAATCCAAGAGGCTAAATTCAATTGTAAATATGTCTATTTCACCTACTTAACAGTGTTAATATCTGTAGTAGCAATACAAAAACAAGCCTCTATTAGTATTTTTAGGAGTTGGTATCAAATAATTTTATTTTCTGAGTATTTTCAACCTTTAGGAAGACTATTAACCATGAAGACATGCTCATATCTTGTACTTGTTTTAAAAATGCATATTTATCTCATTGACTGTAAAAGAAGGCTGCAATGCACTGCTGAACAATTAACTGCTTCCCACAGTAGCATACACAGAGTAATAACAAAAATAAATCAAAACAACCATTTTACCAAACTGATGATGTTTGTCTTCTTGCAACACAGAGTATTACTGAAGTTAGGATACAGCTTCCCCACTTTTGTTCATTCTTTCCAATTTTTTTTGTTTTGTTTTGATCAGTTGGATAGAGGTGGTATTGGTAGAATTTGGTAAACATTTACAGCATCTGTTCTTAGCATTTGTAAATTACATAACAGTTTGCCAAATGGTTTAATGGGATAGGCCATAGCTAAACTGATTTAAATTTGAGATTTTTGCAAGTGGTGTAGCAAGAATATTGTAATAATTTGTAAAGGATTCAGTGATCGTTATTCTAGCTAAGATTCCCAGACTTATTAATTATGTAGCGTCTGTATATATGTTGTGCTGCTAAGCTGAATGTGTGCATGGTTTCATGAAAACAAATTAGCAATGCCTGTTTAAAACCTAGTATACATTTCTTAATATTAATTATTAGGTCTTGTGTTTAACCTAAATGTGGACCATTGTAATGGTATATTATGCAATCCTGATTTAAGTGACTTCATGGCAATATTAGATATTTTTAATAAAATTGTTACTCTCTTTGATACAAAGTAGCTACTGAAGTTCCTCTGAAAAATACAAATGCAATTAAAGGGACATTAAACACTTTGAGATGGAAATACAAAATGATAAATTGTATATAATAAAACAACTCTGCAATATACTTTCATTATTTATTTTGTCCTCTTTGCCTGTAATTCCATTCTGAAATTGTGAGCTTTTCAGTTCCTGTTAGAAATGGAGGTGCAGAACACTGTTAAATCCAGCACAACCATTGGCTGCACACTCTAGTGACCTATGTATAACTGTCCCTAATTGGCCACAGCAGAGAAGGTAACACAAGTTACAACATGGCAGCTCCCAGTGTTTTATAGACACTAAAACTTTACACTTATTTTGTCACTTTTTAAACAACTAATGAAACTTTAAAAAATACATCTACATGTTAGTCATGGACTAATCTTTTCTTTGAATGCATAATTCTATCTAGCATGTATTTAGCGTTTAATGTCCCTTTAATGAAACAAGCAAAATTATGCTAACAAAAATGTATGACTGTGCTAGAGACAGCACCATATAACCATTAATTAATATGAACAGATACACTACTTGGCATATCTATCTATCTATCTATCTATCTATCTATCTATCTATCTATCTATCTTTCTTTCTTTCTTTCTTTTATCTTACCCTCTATCTCTTTTGCTTTATCTTTTTTTCTCTTACCCTCTCTCTCTCTCTCTCTCATTCACTTACTTTCTCTGTCTCTTACCCTCTCTCTCTCTCTCTCTCTCTTTTACCCTATCTCTTTTTTCTTAAAGGGACAGTCAGCACCAGAATTTTTGTTGTTTTAAAAGATAGATAATCCCTTTATTACCCATTCCCCAGTTTTGCATAACTAACACTGTTATATTAATATATGTTTTATCTCTATGATTAACTTGTATCTAAGCATCTTCTGACAGCCCCCTGATCGCATGACATTTTATTAATTATCTATAGACTTTCATTTTAGCCAATTAGTGCAGTGTCTGCCACAATTCGCGGGCGTGATCACAATGTTATCTATATGGTTTACATGAACTAACGCTCCCCTGTTGTGAAAAGCAAATAAAAAAGCATGTGATAAGAGGCGGCCTTGAAGGGCTTAAGAAATTATCATTTGAGCCTTTCTAGGTTTAGTTTTCCACTATGAATACCAAGAGAACAAAGCAAAATTGGTGATAAAGGTAAATTGGAAAGTTGTTAAAAATTACATGCCCTATTTGAAACATGAAAGGTTTTTTTGGACTTGACTGTCCCTTTAACCTTTCTATCTCTTACTCTCTCTCTCTCTCTCTCTCTCTCTCTCTCTCTCTCTCTCTCTATATATATATTATATATATATATATATATATATATATATATAATTTTATCTCTCCCTCTTTCTTTCTTTCTTTCCTTCTTTCTTTCTTTCTTTCTTTCTTTTTCTCTTCTCATTTACTCTATCATCCATCCCTTTTTTCAACCAATAACTAGCCATACTAGACCCTAACCTTTTTTTTCCTAACACTTTTCCTACTATTCTGCCTACATCCTACTTAATAGTTTTGTTTTCACTCTAATTTCTTGTGAATCCTGCATTTTTATTTCATCCTATCTGAAATTGGACCTGAAAGGTATTGAAAGCTTATATAAGGAAACATCCTACTGTATAACTATAATGGTCCGACAAGAATTACCACTGTATATTAAGACATATTCTCCATAATTCAATATGGTACTAATCCACTTTTTCATAAACTCTTCTAAATTGTTGAATATTTTCTCTTTTGTTGTACATTTTTGTTATTCCGCCTTCTACATATTGCATAGAACGTTAAAGCTTATTTTAAGATTTTCATGAAAATGTTGACGTTCCTTCTATATGCTTTGGATCCACACAATAGATTACTGCATCCTGTTTTGCCAAAAGCTGTCAAGACATATATTAAAGAGTAGTTGCTCTCCATGCTTCATTTAATGCATTCTTAGGATTACCTAGCAACTCAATTTCATTTTTCACAGGGAATATGGTAAACCAGTTTGTATTTAAATATTTGTTTTGTGAGAATGATACTTTGCAAATGTAATTCCCTTGCTGAATCTTCATCCTGGAATTTTGATAAAAGGGATATGGTTGTCATAGTTTCTAAAGGGTTTAAAGCAGTAGCTACAAGCCTTTTTTTTTTTTTTTGCCTTGGGACCCCCTTGGCTTGTTATTGAGAATTTTGTTCACACTGATTTATTTTCAATATACTTTTGATATTTACAGAACTATATAATGTAACATGATAAAAAATTAAACTATTGAGAACTGAGATGTATATTTAAGAAATAGTACAGGTGTCACTAAGTATCTTTCAAGATTAAGAGATCCCAAATTCAAAGTATGGTACCACAAACAATTTGAGATATATTTCCCTTTATTTTTAACTAATGGTATGTGATTCCTTCAGCCCAGTTCTGTGTTATCTCAGTGTATCCCAACTGTCTGTCTGATAATCATTAATTCAGTTCAGTTATTCAGCTTTTTTATTACAAGACAGTTAGTTTGATGATGAAAATGATCATTAGAACATGGGTTTGGCTGAAATAAGAATATAATCATTTATAGCTCTGTATTCATTCCTAACATTTTATCTTTTTATCTGTTTATACCAAACTGAGAGCTAACGGAAAAGAACCACAGAACTTATTTTTTGTTTTAAAGGGACATAATAAAAACACATTGATTCCACTAAGCATTTTCTAAATATATATATGCTCCCTTGTATTTAATTTTCTGAGAGTTGTGTTAATCAAACTAATTGTGTTCTCTTGGTATCCTTTGTTAAAAAGCATACCTAGGTAGGAGTAGCACTGTATTTCTGGGGGCTAACTGCTGATTGGTTGCGATGCACATATGCGTCTTGTCATTGACTCACCAGATTTAGGTTCCAGTAGTGCATTGCTGCTCTGAAGCTGAATTTAACTATGTGTTTTACCTCTTGTTATATGCAAGCATTACAAGTACAATAATAAAATGCTATATCAAAGTACAACATTTTTGACAGCGTAACAGGGGTCTCAGAGGTCTCAAATGAGACTGGGCCCAAATATCTAGGGCCCATCTGGCTCAATCAGTAGCAGTTGCTCTACTTGCATAATATCTGCTACCTCTGTGTTCCTGCAAAACACGTGCACATAAAGTGTATACATTTTCCTTTAAAAATATGGTGGCAAGGTTTCAATATGGCTGCCAAAGACAATGGCTGCCACCATATTTATACAGGAAGTAATGCAGGAGCAAATTCTCTGGTGTGGACTAACCAGCAGGAGGGATGCCACACCGTCATATAGAAATAGCTCCTCTTGCACCTATGTTGCTACTGGCTCAGCGTCTATGGATTGCAAAAAGTCAGCAGGGCCACTATTGAAATAAAAGGACCTAACCCAGCCTTTGTTTTGGGGCCCAGTCATAGGACCCTGATTTATACCTTGTACTTTTATGTTAACTTATTTAACAAGTGCTGTGCCCCCACTGTTACTGAGAGACTGCTAAATGTTTGTCAGATAAATATCACTCAGTCTCTTTATTTGTATATTGTCTAATGGTATAAACTGTCTGCAAGTTAAGTAACATTCATGTATGATTTGTAATCTATGTGTTTGTAAACTGTCTCACCATCACCTGCTGTTGTTATCATTTTCATCCAGTCTAAAGAAAATTAGGGTAATTAGAGCTTAGTGCAAGTGTGATGTTAATTACACAAGTGTGTTAATAAAAGGACAGACAACATTCAGTGCTTCCCATAGAAAGTAATAAGAAGCACTAAGTGCACTGTCACTAAGCCAATTTAATTAAAGAACCAGTCAACACAGTAGATATGCATAATCAACAAATGCAAGATAACAAGACAATACAATAACACTTAGAGGCCCATTTATCAAACTCCGGATGGAGACTCACCAGAAAAAGCAGTTATGAAGCAGCGGTCGGATCAGGTCCGCAAGACCTTTGATAATTCGGCCTCTTAGTGTGAACTTCAAATGAGCAGTAGATTTTTTTTCTGACAATTTTAAAAGTTATGTCTATTTCCGCTCACCTTGTACCATGTGACAGCAATCAGCCAATCACAAATGCATACACGTACCATGTGACAGCCATCAGCCATTCACAAATGCATACACACTTATTCTTGCACATGCTCAGTAGGAGCTGGTGACTCAAAAAGTGTAAATATAAAAAGACTGTGCACATTTTGTTAATGGAAGTAAATTGGAAAGTTGTTTAAAATTGCTGCTCTATCTGAATCATAAAAGTTTAAATTTGACTTCAGTGTCCCTTTAATTAATTTATCACCAACAGTGCAAATGTTAATTGTAGGGCTGTCTTTTAGTCTATGGTTAACACAAATTCTTAGTAATCCTGTTCAATGTCATTTCTTACAATAATATAAAAATCATGTATGAGTATTGATAATATATATCAGCAGGTGGAAACTAATGTGTTTTGTCCTGTTGAGAAAGGGTTTATTTTAAAAAAAAACACATTGTAAATAGTCTATAAAACAATAAAGCTTATAAGACAAGGCTTTTTGACCTTAGTACCTTAAAAACAAATAAATAAAAGTGCTGTTGTTCATTTATAATTTCCATTCATATATATATATATATATATATATATACACACAGGTATTTACATGTATATTATTAATAATTGTGTTTATATTTATAAATAAATCTATTTCCATATTTGTAGCATTCATCTGATAAATTAACTACACTTTAATACCATAAATGTTTCAAAAAGTTTTCAAACTTACACTATTATAGCAATGTCAGTTGATTGATTCCAGTGTGATCCAATAAGTACGTAAGCCCTGATCTCACACAAAAAAAGTCTAAAAAAATAAAATGTGCTGCATTGTAGCAGTAGCTTTAGGTATTACGTTAACTTTATTTAAAAGAACAGTAAAGTCAAAATGAAACATTCACGATTCAGACAAAGGGGACGATTTATCATTTGTCTGGTGGACATGATCTGCTGTAGCGATTATGTCCACAAGACATCGATAAATGCCGACAGCATACGCTGGTGAACTGCTTGTGCAATGCCGCCCCCTGCAGATTCGCGGCCAATGGGCCGCTAGCAGGGGATGTCGATCAACACGATCGTATGCGATTGGGCGTATTGATGTCCGCAGCCTCAGAGGTGGCCGACGAGTTAAGGAGCAGCGGAAACAGGGGTATTTGGTCCCATTCGGGCCATGATAAATCGGCACCAGAGCATGTCATTTTAACCCCTTAAGGTCCAGCGACGTACCCTGTATGTCGCTGGCCTTTTTTTGGGACTTGATTGTTTTGTACCGTGGTCTTGCCACCAGCGTTGAGACTGCTCTATTCCACAAAGCCTTCTGGAGGGAGGGCATTAATAGTGTGTTCTTGCTAGACTTGTGCTATTATGTCCTGAAAAAACCCTTAACAACCAGTGACATACAGGGTACATTGTGGTCATTAAGGGGTTAAACAACTTTTCAATTTATTTCTATTATCAATTTTTGCTTAGTTCCCCGGGTATCCTTCATCAAACAGTAATCCTCGGGGAGCTCAGGAGAGTACACATGTCCTTAGCCATCTGGCAGCACTGTTTTCTACAGTGCTTATAGCAATGTTATATATAGTTGCAAACTCTGCTGCAGTAGAGTGTCTATAACATTCTATGGCAGCATTGTTTGTAAGTAGGGATGTGCATTTGTGTGATTTATTGTGCTACAAATGCCGAATATAGCTGCCGGCAGCGGCATTCTTAGTACAACGAATCACACAAATGCACATCACTATTTGTAACTATGTGTAACAGTTCTATAAACATTGTTGCATACTCTTCTGCCAGATGGCTAAGGACTCCTGCACGCTCCTGAGCTCACCTAGGTTTACGGTTTAGCAAAGGATAACAAGAGAACAAAGCAAAATTGATGATAGAAGTAAATTGGAAAGTTGTTTAAAATGTTATGCTTTATCTATTCCATTTAAGTTTAATTTTGACTTTACTGTCCCTTTAAGTTTAAGCTGCTGTTCAGCAAAACACTTATAAACCTTATATAAAAACAAAAATAGAGCATCTGTAAGATACTTTACTGTGAAAACAGAGTAATCTGATCTGTATTGACTGTAGTATTTCATTTTTAAATTATGTTTTCTGCTACCTTATAATTTTTCTCTTCCAGGGACCAATGATCAAAACAACAAAGAGAGAAATTATAGTGCAGACTTTACAGACCCTGGAGATGTACAATGAGAATTGTGAGAGAGCTTCAGACAGAACCTGCAAACTCCCTTGTTCAGCCCAGGGAACTCCCTGTCCCTCCAGTTTTCTAAAACTGTCAGGCTTATTTCACATAGAAATACAAAATGCAATGTCATTTGTGAAAGATGCTCAGAAATATACTAAGTATGAGCCGAGGCCTCCCAACTGTCCCTATGTGAGGGGTCAATTCCTAATCATGAGCTCTGTCCCTCTCTGTCTGAGATAGCCATATGATCACACAGACAAACCACTAACCACCAGACATGCCCATTAACAGATCACACACGGTCTTTATCTTGTCTACTGTAAACCTTAGGCCACACCCTATTTCAAAATTACAACCTCCTGCTCAACCTCCTAAGTCTGTAATAACTAGCCATAAATAAAAAGTAACAATGACACTTTCAAAGCATATTCAGAATTTTTAAAAGGACTGCTACAGAATCTAAATGCATTAAAATACAAAATAGAAAGTGCAAAGCTCAAATGTAATAAAACTTAAAGGACCTGACCTAAAGTGTAAAGTAATATAGAATACCAAACACAAAGTGTAAATGCAGTAAATGCAGCAGGACTCTTATGTCACGCAGTGCTATATTGTACTGGGCTTGTCTTTGCTTCACATACAGAGATGCAGGGAACACCCCTAGGAGAAGTACAGCAGAATCTATACAATCTTAGGAGATAGTTCTGGAGGGTCATTTTAGATCATCACATCTGAGTGGAGAGCTTCAGATCATTGTACCCCCATTGAGCCCCATTACTTTATATAGAGGCAAATTCCAACTCGCAGGGACAGCCTCTCTTTTTATGATCTTTCAGGCAGCCCCTGCGAGTGTTGGCAGAATTTGACACATATGATCCGGCAAAAGTTTGATCTTTGGGCTCCAAGTGTCCCTAAGTATATGCTTAGTATATACTTCTGGTCTACAGTGCTCTTGGAAAGAATGGGAGCTAGCTGTTGATTGGTGTTTAAACATAGACCTCTTGTTACTGGATCACCAGCTAAGTCCCAGTAGTGCATAGCTGCTTTGGAGTTGACTTACCTTTAATAGAAACTTTACAAGAGACTTCTATCACCTTTCTCTTGTTTGTTGAAACTTACCTACTTTTTATCAGAGCATACTGAAGTTGGTTTAGGCACATGCATGTGTCTGCAGCACTATATTATAACATTGATAGAAACATTATTGAAGATGCAGGTGTCGTAATGTGCAAGATAATGCTATGTACGCTTTTCAACAAAGGATACCAAGAGAACTTAGAAAATTTGGTAATAGAAGTAAATTGTAAAGATTTTTTAATGCGTACTCTATCTGAATCCTAAATCACATATAATTTTGAGGTTCATGTCCCTTAAATAGAACCAAATTTTGCTTTATTGAATATAACAGACACAATTATGGCCCTATTTCTCCTATGAGGCCGAAAAATTCTTGATGATCACAATACATTTTCAAGTCACTTTCAACAAATTTTCAAGCACATTTTTGGATTTTCAAATTCAACACCTTTAGGCACTTGACAAGTCTTCGAAATAGCATTTTGAACAACTATTTGCAAACAATCTGTTATCTTGCACACATGTAAAACACATAAAATATTGAAATGGCAACAGGAGACATTCATACATACATGGTATTGATTCATTAAAGCTCCATTCAACCTTACTGGAGAGGCTGCATACAGTGAACAGAGCACAAAGTTACATATGTATAGGTTCATATATATGCATATATGTAGGGTATGTGATTTCCTGTACAGCTAAGAGGATCTGTGGGAAAAGTCACTTCAGTACCCCAACATCTACTAATTGTGTGTTTTTTTTTTTATTCTAATATTTGATTAAAAGTCAAACTATTGTCACTAACTGTATTGGTGTCTTTAGAATTGGGCTTTTAAAGGAGATTGCTTAATCACAACTGTCAAACAGGTAGATTACAAGTTGTGCGTTCATCTTTTAACACTGAAAAAATGCTAATTTCAGCGTTAAAACAGCAAAGCAGCCAATAGAATTTCAGCAGCTCTCAACCAACAGCTGTCAGCCAATAGAATTTCAGAAGCTCTCATCCTATTGACTGTTTTGAACAGCCAATAGGATTTCACTAGCTCTCATCCTATTGGCTGATTTGATTTTCCAAAATCAAATCAGCCAATAGGAATGCAAGGGAAGCCAGTTTGAAAAGGCTCCCTTGCATTGAAGATTCAGTATACGGCGGCGACCGTATGAAGAAGATGCTCCGCGCTGGATGTCTTCAGGATGGCCCCGCTCCGCGCCGCCGGGATGAAGATAGAAGACGCCGTCGGGATGAAGATAGAAGATGCGGCCTGTATGAAGATAGAAGACTGCCTGGATGGATGAAGACCTCGCCACCTGGATGAAGACCTCTTGCCACCTGGATGTCCGGACTTCAGGAACTGTAAGTGGATCTTCGGGGTTAGTGTTAGGGTTTTTTCAACTTTTTGGATTGGGGTTTTTTTATTTTAGGGTTTGGGCTTTTCTTAAAAGAGCTGGGTTTATAGGTTTATTATAGTGGCGGCGGTGTCGGGGAGCGGCGGAATAGGGGTTAATGAATTTTCAAAGTGGCGGCGATGTTGGGAGTGGCAGATTAGGGGTTAATAACATTATGTAGGTGTCGGCAAAACAGTGCTTGTATTTAGTGCGGTATGGAGCTCAATGCAACCATATAGCACATACAAGCCGGCTGTTTGAAAACTTGTAATGGCAGCGCTATGGAGGGTGAAATACCCTCTATCATGCATAACTTGTAATCTACCTGATAGTTAGCTATTGTAATCCGTTTCCATCCGCACCACTGCTAACCCATGATGATGATCATGGTTATCACTACTCTAATGGGAGTTCTGAGTGTATAATGCGTGCTGCATTATAAAAATTGTTTATTGTCTTGAAGAAGGCCCATAAATGGGTCGAAACGTTGACTTCTTTAAATGATGTACAAATAACTTGGAAATAAAGATACTCTGTTTGTTGCATTATAATTCCTGTGAGTGCCCTCCTACATTTGGACATTTTTTATATATATATATATATATATATATATATATATACACACAGACACACACACTCATATATATATATATATATATATATATATATTCATACACATAGATACATACACATATATATATATATATATATATATATATATATATATATATATATATATATATATATATATATATATATTAGTGGCGGCTGGTAAAAGCCCCACCGTCAGATGACTCAACCCACATCACTACAATATAAATATATATATATATATATATATATATATATAAACAGTGCAATTTCTTTACAATGAAGTAGAGTAGTTTTATGGTGTATGACAGCAGTAATGGTATTTCAGTAATTCCTAAATGTATTAGCCACTGCAAACTCTATTAAGAGTTGCTTCGTAGCTACTTATATTAAAACACTTTTTCTTAAAATACATATTTGACAATTATACCTTAGTAAGCATTTAGATTTAGAATATATATGGAATTGGATTTGATACACCAGTCTTATTATAATAGTGGAATTATATCAACAGAATAGAATTTCATGCAAGTATAAAAAAGCTATGGCAAATATTAAAATAAGATTCAGAACTATGCACTTCAGGGACCCAGTTATTGTTAAATGTATATCTATTAAAGGGACATTCTAGTGTTCCATACAGGAGCTTCAATGCTAAATGCAGCCGTTGACTGTCCGGGTTGTGTCACTGTGGCAGTTGATTGGATAACAGAAGTGACCCAGTATCCTCCTCCCCATCCCGGATATGTGCCGTGCCCATGCAGTGACAGGTGTCATCAGAGTCCTAGTCCTGGGACATTACCTGTAACTGCACTGTGGCTGTCAGTCTGTCACTCATGTGTGTGCCCCTGGGCGGGTCCCTGCACGGCTGATCGTGTTCACAGGAGAAGGTCACCCTAGGGGTAGTGTCTTTAGCTGCAGTGGGTGTATGCTGAGCTGCTCCTTCTCAGTGTGCCCGGCTAATTCCTCGAGCAGCTGTAAGATCCGGATAATTAACTCAGTGCGCCCTGGCCCTGTACAGAAGCGGCTCCAACCCCTTGTCACCGGCTCCTATCTGTGACTACTGAGCTGGGACAGCAGCCACCAGGGGGGCTAGAGAGCCGTAGAGGACCCTGGGACATGAAGTTTTATTGCCAAATTTTGGAAGTCAGTGTAGGACATGTTAGTTTGATTCTTGTTAAAAACTATTCCCAGTTTCCCGGCGACCCAATCCGGCCCTGCAGAGAATATTACACTGCAGAATACATCATGATTATAAGATGTGGGTCCTCTTAGAAAAAAACATCACTGAGATCCCCAATCTAGGAGGCCTTTGTTGGCATCCGAATGCCCTCCAGATAAGCAATAATATTATAAGCCCTGTAACCAAAGAAACTTTCTTGACATGAGAAAAAGCAAATACGAAAAATCCTTATTTATCCTCTAGACCTTCTCCCCTTACATCACTTACATAACTTATTGCAAACTCTGAATATTCCCTTGGCAACCATATATTAAAATATTGCCCTTCCTCTTACAGCACAGACCTATCTATTTATAAAATTTTAAATGATGACACAATATGCTCACATTCAGAACTTCTAGAAAAAGAACTACAAATGTGTTCACCTATAGACAAGTGCACAATTACCTC
Source organism: Bombina bombina (assembly GCF_027579735.1). Classification (NCBI taxonomy): domain Eukaryota; kingdom Metazoa; phylum Chordata; class Amphibia; order Anura; family Bombinatoridae; genus Bombina; species Bombina bombina. The sequence continues at coordinate 1,087,070,255 of NC_069504.1, forward strand.
ACACATAAAACAACCCATAATATGATCCGTCCCATAACCAACCTATATAAAGTATACACCCTCACTTCTCATGTTTCTCACCCTCTCTCTATATATTATACAAGATTATAAAACAGACTCACCCAGGATTTTGCCACACTCTATTGAAAGATGGGTTAAAGGCCTAGGAATCATAATTCTTCCCCAACAAGCCCATAACATATTCTCTAACACTCGCTCCTCCTCCTCTTCAGCATTGATGATAGAGATAAATTACAAAGTTCTTCACAGTTGGTACTTAACTCCATGTAAACTACATAGATTAATGCATATAACCAGTAATGCTGGAGATGTGGACAGTGGCATGGGACATATATGGTGATGGTGCCCACAACTAAATCAATATTTGTTGGAAATAATAAAAGAGGTAGAGAGAGTTTTTGAAATTTAATTTCCCCCTGATATGGATCTTAAATAAAAGCCCTAAACTACCCAATAAAATTCATCATAAACTCTTTCAAATTATGATAAATACTAGAAAATTCCTTATTGCAAAAAATTGTTAAAACAAAGACACTCCAACAATAAGAATGTGGAGGAGCAAGGTATCAGAATATGTTGTTAGAGGAATACAACTATCAAAAACTTGGGAATATAGAAATCTATTTTGAGTTCCAACAAATATGGGAACAATACTTAAAAAACATAATATAAAAAAATCCCATTTCCTTCACTGACCAAATAAGAACGTGATATTCGGTTTTGGAGGATTCACCTAATTACCTGCTAATCACAGTAAAAATTATAAGATAGAATAACCAAAATATCTATGTAAGCAAAATACACATAAATGTCCAAAGTGAAGCCGGAGACAACGTAGATCCGCCCCCAGACAGCACACTCAGTCCCATCCACAGAACACCCATGACTTCACCTCTACCGGTACTGACTCCACCCAGATGGCACCTGGGAAATATTGGGAAATATGTATTAGGTTAAATTTTCATTGCCCTTCTGAGAATTTTAGAACAAATATTCAGAATAATAACTTCAATAATAACTTCAGGATGTTGTATACATATACTGCTGCCTGGGTGAGTTCTAATTATGTATTTGACCTTCATTTGAATCATGTGATTGTACTAATTAATTATTTGTTTATCTGCTTGTTTAGTATTTACTTTGTAGTTTTTTTACTGTCATTCTTCAAAAATGTAAAGTATTAGCAGAGCTCACAACTGTCCTGCACATGCAGGATTGGCACAGTTTGAGTGCTCTGTCCTGCTCTACCTCTGGCAACTCACTCTAGTTTATAAATGTCCAAAGTGAAACCTGGGTGGGACAACCTAAACATGCCCCACACAGTAAACCCAGTTCCGCCCAAGGAACACCCATGATTTCATTGCAACCTGTACTGTCTACCCCCAGACCACATCTTGGTTTATTTTTCATTGCCCTTTTGAGTGTTTTAGAAAATATATTCAGAATAATAACTTCAAGTTCTTGTAATCACAGACTGCTGCCTGGGTGAGTTCTTATTATGCTCTAATTATGTTTTTGACCTAAAACTTTGAAAATAATAAGGCTCTTGTGATAGTTTATGTTTTAAAATAGAAGCATAGCATCTAATAAGTAACACTTGTATGTGCTTTAAGTAAGGGGTAATGAACACTAATTAATTATTTGTTTATCTACTTTTTTAGTATTTACTGTAATTTTTTAACTGTAACTCAGTGCATATTATTTGTGCCCATAACGGGCTAAATTACAAGTGGCGCGCTAACCGTTGCGCACAAGCGATATTGTTTTTTTTGTGCCTTTTGTGTGTGGAGGAAATAGCACTTGTGTTACAAGTTGAAGGTAGATGCAAATGTGTGAGTGAAATCGCGATTTACGCTCGTTGGGTTAGCGCGACTTCAGAGCTCTGGTTAACAGTTACCTGAGACTAAAAAGTTGAACAAAACGCATAAAAATACACATAAAAGAACAGTTACACTCATATTAACAATGTCTAAAAAAATATAAAAATAAAAATGCATAAAAAGTTATAAAGGTTCAAAGATATTAGGTCTTGGGTGTTATAAAAAAAAGGCATGAAAAGGGTTTTTGATATAGAGATACATACAAACACGTCTAAATATATAGTTATATACATGTAAATATGTATTTATGTATTTATATGTGTATATATGTATTTACAGACATATATATATATAAACACATAAATACATATATATATATCTGTAGTTGAAAATGAGAGCAACACAAATTAAACTTGTCAATTTAAATATAACAGATAAATGTAATTCTGTTTTAAGATATTATTCTTTATCTCTTAACAGTGCTAAACTGCAGCTGTTTTTTGTTTTTTTGAGAAAAGAAAAATGTGCAAAAGATGCATAAACAGCACTGTATACAGCAAGAGCAAATTTGCAATACACAATCGCCAAGATTTAGAGTTCTGCGTTAGCCTTAACCCCTTAACGACTGAGGACGTGCAGGGTACGTCCTCAGAAAAAAGGCAGTTAATGCCTGAGAACGTACCCTGCACGTCCTCAGTGTGGAAAGCAGCTGGAAGCGATCCTGCTCGCTTCCAGCTGCTTTCCGGTTATTGCAGTGATGCCTCGATATGGAGGCATCCTGCAATAACCCTGCATGGCCATCCGATGCAGAGAGAGCCACTCTGTGGCCCTCTCTGCACCGGACATCGGTGGCCGGTAACGTTGGTGGGTGGGAGCTGACTTGGGAGGCGGGTGGGCGGCCATCGATGGGCCGTATAAGATGGAGGGGGGCGGGATCGGGGCCGGAGCTGACGGGGGCGCGCACGGGCGCGCGCGCGTGCACAGAGGGTGGCGGGCGGGCGCGTGCACGGGGCGGGAGTGGGTGGGAACCGCTATACTACAGAAAATTAGATTGTAACTGTGGGGGAAAAGGGACAAATTAAAAAACAAATAAACTTCAGTAAAAGGGATCTTGGAGGGGTGGGGGGTTGTTCTTGGGTGTGGGGGGAGCTACACTACAGAAAAAGGGATTTTTCTTAAAAAAAAAGCACATTTTTGTTCTAAACTGGGTACTGGCAGACAGCTGCCAGTACCCAAGATGGCGCCCATTAAGGCAGAGGGGGAGGGTTAGAGAGCTGTTTGGTGGGGGATCTGTGAGGTTGGGGGCTAAGGGGGGATCCTACACAGCAGCATATGTAAATATGCTAAAAAAAAAACTCAAAAAAGCCCAAATATACCTTTTATTTTAGTACTGGCAGAGTTTCTGCCAGTACTTAAGATGGCGGGGACAATTGTGGGGTGGGGGAGGGAAGAGAGCTATTTGGGAGGCATCAGGGGGTCTGATGTTTCAGGTGGGAGGCTGAGCTCTACACTAAACCTAAAATTAACCCTGCAAGTTCCCTACAAGCTACATAATTAACCCCTTCACTGCTAGACATAATACACGCGTGATGCGCAGCAGCATTTAGCGGCCTTCTAATTACCAAAAAGCATCGCCAAAGCCATATATGTCTGCTATTTCTGAACAAAGGGGATCCCAGAGAAACATTTACAACCATTTGTGCCATAATTGCATAAGCTGTTTGTAAATGATTTCAGTGAGAAACCTAAAATTGTGAAAAAGTTAACGTTTTTTTTTTATTTGATTGCATTTGGCGGTGAAATGGTGGCATGAAATATACCAAAATGGGCCTAGATCAATAGTTGGGGTTGTCTACTACACTACACTAAAGCTAAAATTACCCCAAAATGCTCCCTACATGCTCCCTAATTAACCCCTTCATTGCTGGGCATAATACACGTGTGGTGCGCAGTGGCATTTAGCGGCCTTCTAATTACCAAAAAGCAATGCTAAAGCCATATATGTCTGCTATTTCTGAACAAAGGGGATCCCAGAGAAGAATTTACAACCATTTATGCCATAATTGCACAAGCGGTTTGCAAATAATTTCAGTGAGAAACCAAAAGTTTGTAAAAAATTTGTAAAAAAGTGAACGATTTTTTGTATTTGATCGCATTTGGCGGTAAAATGGTGGCATGAAATATACCAAAATGGGCCTAGATCAATACTTTGGGTTGTCTACTAAAAAAAAATATATACATGTCAATGGATATTCAGAGATTCCTGAAAGATATTAGTGTTCTAATGTAACTAGCACTAATTTTGAAAAAAAAATGGTTTGGAAATAGCAAAGTGCTACTTGTATTTATGGCCCTATAAGTTACAAAAAAAGCAAAGAACATGTAAACATTTGGTATTTCTAAACTCAGGATAAAATTTTGAAACTATTTAGCATGGGTGTTTTTTGGTGGTTGTAGATATGTAACAGATTTTGGGGGTCAAAGTTAGAAAAAATGTGTTTTTTTCGATTTTTTCCTCATATTTTATATTTTTTTTTATAGTAAATGATAAGATATGATGAAAATAATGGTATCTTTAGAAAGTCCATTTAATGGCGAGAAAAACGGTATATAATATGTGTGGGTACAGTAAATGAGTAAGAGGAAAATTACAGCTAAACACAAACACCGCAGAAATGTAAAAATAGCCTTGGTCCCAAACGGACAGAAAATGGAAAAGTGCTGTGGTCATTAAGGGGTTAAAAAACAGCGTTAAGGGGTCCTAACGCTGCTTTTTAACGCCCGATGGTATTACGAGTATGGCAGGTACAGGTGTACCGCTCACTTTTTTTCCACGACTCGAGGCTACCGCAAATCCCCTTACGTCAATTGCGTATCCTATCTTTTTAATGGGATTTGCCTAACGCCGGTATTACCAGTCTTGGAAGAAGTGAGCGGTACAGCCTCTACCTCCAAGACTCCTACCGCATAAAAAAGTCAGTAGTTAAGAGTTTTATGGGCTAACGCCGGAACCTAAAGCTCTTAAAGGGACAGTATACACTCATTTTCATATAACTGCATGTAATAGACACTACTATAAAGAATAATATGCACAGATACTGATATAAAAATCCAGTATAAAACTGTTTAAAAACTTACTTAGAAGCTGTCAGTTTGGCTCTGTTGAAAAGGTAGCTGGAAAGCCCACTGCAAGTGGCAAATAAGAAACTCCCCCCCTCCCCCTTCTTTTGCATATGAAAAGACCCTTTACACAAACAGGAGCAAGCTGGAGTAGGTAGTCGAGCGTATTCACATAAAACTTTGGGGCTTGGTTAGGAGTCTGAAAATCAGAGCAATGTTATTTAAAAATAAGCAAAACTATACATTAATTTAAAAAAAAAACTTTATGGGCTATATAAATAGATTATCTACAAAACATTTATGCAAAGAAAAAATGAGTGTATAATGTCCCTTTAACTACCGTGCTACAAAGTACACTAACACCCATAAACTTCCTATAAACCCCTAAACCGAGGCCCCCCACATCGCAAACCCTATAATAAAATTATTTAACCCCTAATCTGCCGACCGGACACCGCTGCCACCTACATTATAGCTATGAACCCCTAATCTGCTTCCCCTAACATCGCCGACACCTATATTATATTTATTAACCCCTAATCTACCCTCCCAACGTCGCCGCCACCTACCTATACTTATTAACCCCTAATCTGCCGACCGGACATCGCCGCCACTATAATAAATGTATTAACCCCTAAACCGACGCACTCCCGCCTCGCAAACACTATAATAAATTTTATTAACCCCTAATATGCCCTCCCTAACATTGCTGCCACCTACCTACAATTATTAACCCTAATCTGCCGCCCCCAACGTCGCCGATACTATAATAAAGTTATTAACCCCTAAACCTAAGTCTAACCCTAACCCTAACACAAAAAGCCCCCCAAAATAATAAAATTCCCTACCCTATACTAAATTACAAAAGTAATCAGCTCTTTTACCAGCCCTTAAAAGGGCTTTTTGTGGGGCATTGCCCCAAAGTAATCAGCTCTTTTACCTGTAAAAAAAAATACAAGACTCCCCCCAACATTACAACCCACCACCCACACACCCCTACTCTAAAACCCACCCGATCCCCCCTTAAAAAAACCTAACACTACCCCATTGAAGATCACCCTACCTTGAGCCGTGTTCACCCAGCTGGGCACCACAGGTCATCCGATCCGTCCAGAAGTCTTCATCCGATGGAGCAGAAGAGGACATCTGGACCGGGAGAAGGCTTCATCCAAGCGGCATCTTCTATCTTCATCCATCCGGCGCAGAGCAGGTCCATCTTCAAGACATCCGACGCGGAGCATCCTCTTCTTTCCACGGCCGAGGACTGAATGAAGGTTCCTTTAAGTGACGTCATCCAAGATGGCGTCCCTCGAATTCCGATTGGCTGATAGGATTCTATCAGCCAATCGGAATTAAGGTAGGAAAAATCTGATTGGTTGATTTAATCAGCTAATCGGATTGAAGTTCAATCCGATTGGCTGATTGGATCAGCCAATAGAATTGACCTCGCATTCTAGGCGAATATGTTACAAATCAATATCACTTTATTGTGAAACCACATAAAATAAACACTAAAACCACTAAAAAGTTATTTTTCAAGTGATAATCAGCTTAAAATTATTACATGTTGAAACGTTAATATGTAGTTACCTTGTAACAGTGCATCTAATACATAAAACTTGCATCAACTGCTACAATGTGGATTGTGTTCTTATAAAACTTTACACAGTTGTCAACAGAAACGCCCAATGGCGTGTTTCGATTGTTGCTATCAAACATAGGTTATAAGCAGTGTCCAATAAATTGCCCACAACAACTACAATACACAGTGTTAAAAATATGAGTATATGTAGTGTGTATACTTAAAAATAGATTAAAAAACAGTATATATCAATATTACAGGTATAGAGGCCTACTTATCAAGCCGTCAACTTTCTTGCATTCAACGGCACCAATACGCTCGCCTGACATTGCCTAACATTGCGGCCGCGGACCTGAATACCCTCTCCATATTTATTAAAAAAGCTGTCAAAAAGCCGCGCACCAAGTACAGGGCGATGAGCAGCGGACTGTTGTTAACTAACAGTCATCGATCTCGCTGCTTTTCGGCTTTTTCCCAGCTTTATTTATATACAGTCACTAAACACCGCCACTATACTAAAATGTTTAACCCCTATCCCGCCGCTCCCGGACCCCGCCGCAACTAAATAAAGTTATTAACCCCCATCCCTCTACTCCCGGAGCCCACCGCAACTCTAATAAAGGTATTAACCCCTATCCCTCCGCTCCCGGAGCCCACCGCAACTAAATAAATGTATTAACACCTAAACCCCTGGCCTCCCACATCACTACCACTTACTAAACCTATTAACCCCTAAACCGCCAGCCCCCCCACATCGCCATAAACTAAATTAACCTATTAACCGCTAAACCTAACAACCCGTTAACTGTACATTAAAATTACATTATCACTATCTTATAATAAATTTAAACTTACCTTTAGAATTAAATTAAACTATATTAAACTATTAATTAACCTACCCTAACTGTTATACTAAAATTACATTAAACTTCAAATTAAATTAACTAAATTACATAGTTAAAAACCTAACCCTACTCAAATAATTTAAATCTTCTATTAAAAATTACAAAGTTACAAAAATCTAATAACTAAGTTACACAAAATAACAAACACTAAGTTACAAAAAATAAAAAATAAATTATTAAATATTTAAACTAATTACACCTAATCTAAGAGCCCTATGAAAATAAAAAAGCCCCCCCCCAAATAAAAAAAAAACCCCAGCCTATAATAAACTACCAATGGCCCTTACAAGGACCTTTTGCGGGGCATTGTCCCAAATAAATCAGCTCTTTTACCTGTAAAAAAAAATACAAATACCCCCCCCCAACAGTAAACCCACCACCCACACAACCAACCCCCCAAATAAAAACCTAATCTAAAAAAACCTAAGCTCCCCATTGCCCTGAAAAGGGCATTTGGATGGACATTGCCCTTAAAAGGGCATTTACGTCTTTTTCAGCCAAAACCCCTGATCTAAAATTAAAACCCACACAATAAACCATTAAAAAACCTAACACTAACCTCTGAAGATCCACTTACAGTTTTGAAGACCGGACATCCATCCTCAACGAAGCAGCAGAAGTCCTCATCGAAGCCGGCAGAAGTCTTCATCCAAGCCGGCAGAAGTCTTCATCCAGACGGCATCTTCTATCTTCATCCATCCATCGCGGAGCAGCTCCATCTTGAAGACATCCGTCGCGGAGCATCCTCTTCAATTGACGTCCCTTAGATTCCGATTGGCTGATAGATTTCTATCAGCCAATCGGAATTAAGGTTGAAAAGATCCTATTGGCTGTTACAATCAGCCAATAGGATTGAGCTTTCATCCTATTGGCTGATTGGATCAGCCAATAGGATTGAGCTTGCATTCTATTGGCTGATTGGATCAGCCAATAGGATGAAAGCTCAATCCTATTGGCTGATTGCAACAGCCAATAGGATTTTTTCAACCTTAAAGGGACAGTCTAGTATAAATTAAACTTTCATTATTCAGATAGGACTTTTCATTTTAATCAACTTTCCAATTTACTTTTATCATCAAATTTGCTTTTTTCTCTTGGTATTCTTAGTTTAAACTAAACATAGGTAGGCTCATATGGTAATTTCTAAGCCTTTGAGGGCTGCCTCTTATCACATGCTTTTTAAATCTCTTTTCAACACAGAGAGACAGAAAGTACACGTGGGCCATATAGATAACACTGTGTTCAGGCACAGGGGGTTATTTAAGATTCAGGCACAGGGGGTTATTTAAGATTTAGCACAAAATAATGCTAAATTTAAGACACTAGATAATAAACAGTCACAGTCATGTGATCAGGGGGCTGGAAGAAGGTTCCTAGATACAAGGTAATCACAGAGGTAAAAAGTATATTAATATAACTGTGTTGGTTATGGGGGAATGGGTAATAAAGGGATTATCTATCGTTTAAAACAATAACAATTCTATGGTAGACTGTCCCTTTAATTCCGATTGGCTGATAGAAATCTATCAGCCAATCGGAATCTAAGGGACGCCATCTTGGATGACGTCATATAAAGGGAAACTTCATTCGGAAGAAGACGTCGATTGAAGAGGATGCTCCGTGCCGGATGTCTTGAAGATGGAGCCGCTCCGCGCCGGATGGATGAAGATAGAAGATGCCGTCTGGATGAAGACTTCTGCCGGCTTGGATGAAGACTTCTGCCGGCTTCGATGAGGACTTCTGCCGCTTCATTGAGGATTAATGTCTGGTCTTCAAAACTGTAAGTGGATCTTCGGGGGTTAGTGTTAGGCTTTTTTAAGGGTTTATTGGGTGGGTTTTATTGTTAGATAAGGGGTTTGGGCTGAAAAAGAGCTAATTGCCCTTTTAAGGGCAATGCCCATCCAAATGCCCTTTTCAGGGCAATGGGGATCTTAGGTTTTTTTAGATTAGGTTTTTATTTGGGGGGTTGGGTGTGGGGGTGGTGGGTTTTACTGTTGGTGGGGGGGTGTTTGTATTTTATTTTACAGGTAAAAGAGCTGATTTCTTTGGGGAAATGCCCCACAAAAGGCACTTTTAATGGCCATTGGTAGTTTATTGTAGGCTAGAGTTTTTTATTTTTTATTTTGGGGGGGCTTTTTTATTTTGATAGGGCTATTAGATTATGTGTAATTAGTTTAAATATTTGATCATTTATTTTTTATTTTGTGTAATTTAGTGTTTGTTTTTTTTGTAACAGTGTTTTTTATTTTGTGTAACTTAGTTAGTTTTTTGTAACTTTGTAATTTTTAATAGTAGATTTAAATTATTTGAGTAGGGTTAGGTTTTTAAATATGTAATTTAGTTAATTTAATTTGTAGTTTAATGTAATTTTAGTATAACGGTAGATTAATTAATAGTTTAATATAGTTTATTTTAATTCTAAAGGTAAGTTTAAATTTATTATAAGATAGGGATGAGGTAATTTTAATGTAAAGTTAGCGGGTTGTTAGGTTTAGGAGTTAATAGGTTAATTTAGTTTATGGCGATGTGGGGGGCTGGTGGTTTTAAGGGTTAATAAGTTTAGTAAGTGGTAGTGATGTGGGAGGCCAGGGGTTTAGGGGTTAATACATTTATTTAGTTGTGGAGGGCTCCGGGAGCGGCGGGATAGGGGTTAATATATTTATTTAGGTGGCAGCGGGGTCCAGGAGCTTTGGGATAGGGGTTAATAACTTTATTTAGGTGCGGTGGGGTGCGGAAGCGGTGGGATAGGGGTTAATATTTATGTTCTGTTTTATATACAGAACATAAATATTGTTTATAGGCAAACTTTGTGCCCCTGTTGTCTTTTTTTTAAAAACTCTTTTTTTTTCCCTTTCATTTACATGAACATAAAATGCCTGGTAAATGAAAGAAAAAAAAGAATCATTTCTGTTGACAACTGTAAAGTATTTTAAGAACACATTGTAGCATTTGGTGCAAGTTTTATCTGTTAGATGCACGGTTACCAGGTAACTACATATTAACGTTTCAGTGTGTAATAATTCTAATCTGATTATCACTTGAAAAATAACTTTTTAGTGCTTTTAATATTGTTTGATTTATGTGATTTGACAATAAAGTGATATTGATTTTTAGCACATTCTGTATTGGAAATTTGTTCTTGCTGTATACAGCGCTGTTTATGCATCTTTTGCATATATATATATCTGTACCTATATAACTATATATATCTGTACCTATATAACTATCTGTACCTATATAACTATATATATCTGTACCTATATAACTATATATATCTGTACCTATATAACTATCTGTACCTATATAACTATATATATCTGTACCTATATAACTATCTGTACCTATATAACTATATATATCTGTACCTATATAACTATCTGTACCTATATAACTATATATATCTGTAACTATATAACTATATATATCTGTAACTATATAACTATATATATCTGTACCTATATAACTATATATATCTGTACCTATATAACTATATATATCTGTACCTATATAACTATATATATCTGTAACTATATAACTATATATATCTGTACCTATATAACTATATATATCTGTAACTATATAACTATATATATCTGTAACTATATAACTATATATATCTGTAACTATATAACTATATATATCTGTACCTATATAACTATATATATCTGTACCTATATAACTATATATATCTGTAACTATATAACTATATATATCTGTACCTATATAACTATATATATCTGTACCTATATAACTATATATATCTGTAACTATATAACTATATATATCTGTAACTATATAACTATATATATCTGTACCTATATAACTATATATATCTGTACCTATATAACTATATATATCTGTACCTATATAACTATATATATCTGTAACTATATAACTATATATATCTGTACCTATATAACTATATATATCTGTAACTATATAACTATATATATCTGTAACTATATAACTATATATATCTGTAACTATATAACTATATATATCTGTACCTATATAACTATATATATCTGTACCTATATAACTATATATATCTGTAACTATATAACTATATATATCTGTGCCTATATAACTATATATATCTGTACATATATAACTATATATATCTGTAACTATATAACTATATATATCTGTAACTATATAACTATATATATCTGTACCTATATATATATATATCTGTAACTATATAACTATATATATCTGTAACTATATAACTATATATATCTGTACCTATATAACTATATATATCTGTACCTATATATATATATATCTGTAACTATATAACTATATATATCTGTAACTATATAACTATATATATCTGTACCTATATAACTATATATATCTGTAACTATATAACTATATATATCTGTACCTATATAACTATATATATCTGTACCTATATATATATATATCTGTACCTATATAACTATATATATCTGTAACTATATAACTATATATATCTGTAACTATATAACTATATATATCTGTAACTATATAACTATATATATCTGTAACTATATAACTATATATATCTGTACCTATATAACTATATATATCTGTAACTATATAACTATATATATCTGTAACTATATAACTATATATATCTGTACCTATATAACTATATATATCTGTACCTATATAACTATATATATCTGTAACTATATAACTATATATATCTGTAACTATATAACTATATATATCTGTAACTATATAACTATATATATCTGTAACTATATAACTATATATATCTGTAACTATATAACTATATATATCTGTAACTATATATATATATCTGTACCTATATATATATATATATCTATCTATCTATCTGTACCTATATAACTATATATATCTGTACCTATATAACTATATATATCTGTAACTATATAACTATATATATCTGTACCTATATAACTATATATATCTGTAACTATATAACTATATATATCTGTAACTATATAACTATATATATCTGTACCTATATAACTATATATATCTGTACCTATATAACTATATATATCTGTACCTATATAACTATATATATCTGTGCCTATATAACTATATATATCTGTAACTATATAACTATATATATCTTTAACTATATAACTATATATATCTGTACCTATATAACTATATATATCTGTACCTATATAACTATATATATATGTACCTATATAACTATATATATCTGTAACTATATAACTATATATATCTGTACCTATATAACTATATATATCTGTAACTATATAACTATATATATCTGTACCTATATAACTATATATATCTGTAACTATATATATATCTGTACCTATATAACTATATATATCTGTACCTATATAACTATATATATCTGTAACTATATATATATATATATATATATATATCTGTACCTATATAACTATATATATCTGTAACTATATAACTATATATATCTGTACCTATATAACTATATATATCTGTACCTATATAACTATATATATATATCTATCTGTACCTATATAACTATATATATCTGTACCTATATAACTATATATATCTGTAACTATATATATATATATATATATATATATTTATATATTTAGGTATAGATTAATATTTTACCAGAATACCATCAGATATATGTATGTATTTAAGAATAAATAGAACATATTCTGCAATGTGAAGAAAATTGGAATGTGAAATATTTATATTTTAATGTGGCTTTAGCCCACTTGAGAATATGCAAGTATGGGTGTTAGATTCCCCCCCGCCAACTTTTCGCACTCCATTTAAGTCTATGGGGGAATACGTTAATGTGTTTGCGATATTCAAACTTAAAAGTTTTTGCACGCGTTGAGTTATCGCTCATGTGCAATTCAGCTTGAAATACGAGCTCAGTCCTACATGTGCAAAGAGGATTCGTCCATCGTAGTTAGAGCGTGAGCAGGAGCTCTAAATAGCGCATCACTTGTAATCTAGCACAAAGTAATTTAGTTTTTTAGTGCTTTTTACGACCTGTTATTTTTTATATATCCCCTTGCGTCAAAAAAAAGTTGTGAAGAAATATTAGCACATTAACATTAAACATGCTAACTGCGCAATATAACAGTGGTGTTGTGAACAGATGAATAAATGGTTTTCAGAGCTGAATGTGTTATAATTTATTATTTTTTGTTCAAAGACTACATTATATACAAGAATGAGTCATTCTTTGAGAGTTCTATTGTACTCAAATAAGACCCACGGATGCGCGAGTTTCAGCAGCTGTTTCCGCTTATTGTTTTAGAATTTATTATTAAAGCTGGTGCATTTAGAGGCAGTACTAATATGAGAGAATATGGTTGCCTTAAATAATATCAAAAGTGCTCAAGACACTGTATATACTGTAGCTATGTATATATGTTGTCATTAAGATGCAGTGAAATGATTGGGTGTTAAACTGTAGTAGAAAGAGAGTTGGGGGCGTCAATTTATTCTCAGACCCAGGGAGCACATTATCAGTGCAGTGCCCTGTCCAGAGGTAATTTGCAGAAGCACTGCTTTACAGAAATGGGGGTTGATTCATGGAATAGACTTCTAGTAAAGTTGGTACAAACATCAATTTATCAAGCTGCAGTTGGAGTGTGGGCGCCCTTGCAGTACCTACTTGCTGATGCAACTCTGCAGCCAGAATAATTGACAAGCCCTGCTGTTGTGCAATTGGTTGTTTGAGAGCAGGGGGTGGACTTTAAAAATGATTGCTTGTTCTATGGCTTCATGCAGGCATTGGATGGTGCTTAACAAACCCTGAACACACTATCTTCAAAATCTGACCTGTTAGGGAGAACTGAGGACAGGTTTAAAACGTATATTTATTATTATTTCTTATAAAATATGGGTGGACTAAAGCTTAGTTTTGTAGATAAACTCATTACCTAGTATTGTGCAGTATGTACCCCCTTTCTTTTTAAACTACTTCTGCCTACAGACTGAATATTTGTCTGGGCTATATAAGTACGTGCAATCTAGTTGCATTAAAGAAAAAAATTGGAGTGTCAGCCGTACAGTCTATCTTCCCCCATTGACAATGCACTAAAATTTAGCCTATGGTAGTGATTTATTCAACTAGGACCAAGTTTAGGAAGCAAGTGCCTCTCATTTTTTGCAGCATTCAATTTCTAGTTCACTCTTCATGGAAGCCAAAATTTGAGGGGATAAAATGCATACAGATGTGTGCTCTGAGTCTGGGTTTCAGCCTTGTTAAGTGCGCTGCTGTCACATTAATTAAAATGATAACACTTTAAGCCTAGATTTGGCTCCTAATTACTAATCTGTACATTTCACTTTACCGGCAGAGAGGAATTATGCATCTGGCATCAATAAATCTTGTAAAATGCAGACAATCTGCTGAGCAAAACGGGACTCATAATGCGTGTATGTGACACATAAAAGTACAAGTGACAGAAGTGTGACAAATGATATAATCTTGCTGTACACATTTGTACATCAACTCCAAGGCTCAGAAAACACCAGTTATCCTGCTGCATGGTAGAGACCTGGATAGTAGTTAAACCCCACCTGCTGCCCACCAGAGAAGCTGAAGTATTTCAATTTAAAGTTATGGTAAACTCTCCCTTTATAAAAACAGATCCGGAATGTTAGTGTTGTTTAATATGGCGTCTAATTCATCAGTTGCGCTATAACTTACTTTTTTAACATAGATATGAAATTCTAATTCTTTGCTGCCCACTTCAAAAGTCAATTTTTTTCTGTGAGGTAACGGTTTGAGTTGTTGTCCAATCAGCACTCTCCCCTTTGGGCACCTTTTTTTTTTTTAGCTAGAGCGCTGATTGGACAACAACTCAAACCTTTAGCTCACAGAAAAAAAATACTTTTGAAGTGGGGGCGGAGCACAGGGTATTTGAATTTTATATCTATATTAAAAAGTAAGTTATAGCGCAACTTCATTACAAGTGATGAATTCAACTCCATCTAAAATATCACTAACATTCCTGATCTGTTTTTATAAAGGGGAGAGTTAAACATCACTTTAAAGGGACAGTCTAGTCAAAATTAAACTTTCATGATTCAGATAGAGCATGCAATTTTAAGCAACTTACCAATATACTCCTATTATAATATTTTCTTTGTTCTCTTGGTATCTTTATTTGAATGTAAGCTTAGGAGCCGGCTCATTTTTAGTTCAGCACCTGGGTAGCGCTTGTTTTCAATCAGAAAGTGCTACCCAGGTGCTGAATCAAAAATTGGCCGACTCCTATGCTAACTTTCTTGCTTTTTCAAATAAAGATACCAAGAGAATGAAATTTTTTTTTATAGAAGTAAATTAAAAAGTTGCTTAAAATTGTATGCTCTCTCTGAATTATGAAAGTTTAATGTTGACTAGACTATTCCATTAGATATCAACATTCTGCCTAATGTGCTGCAGTTTTAGGGGCCTATTTATTAATGTGCGAGTGGACATGATGCAATGTAGCGTATCATGTCCGCTGCACATTGATAAATGCTGACAACATACGCTGCCGACATTTATCATTACACAAGCAGATCTTGTGAACTACTTGTGCAATGCCGCCCCCTGCAGATTCGCAGCCAATCGGCTGCTAGCAGGGGGTGTCATTCAGCCCGATCGTAAAGTCTTGACCTTTAAATTATAACATTCTACATTGTAGCGAGCAATACAAATACAGTATATGCTTGTTTTAATAGAAAGTCCTGTTCAACTGTTTGCAATTTGCACTTTAGAAAATGATTGTCGTGTTTTTATTTATCATGAGTGCTTTATGATTGGCACTAACAACTAATATAGAAAAACAAAAGAGAAACAGCTATTACAGGACTATTTGTTTTATAACAGGCAGACTAATGGCAATATATTTTCTTTTCTATTTTCTTTAAAACTTTCCCAGTCTGCAAGCTAACATCTCGCTAATTTAAAGGGACATTAGACTAAACATATGTAGGAAGTTAAAGATGCTTAAAGGGATACTGAACCCATTTTTTTTTCTTTAGTGATTTAGATAGAGCATGTAATTTTAAGCAACTTTCTAATTTACTCCTATTATCAATTTTTCTTTGTTCTATTGGTATCTTTATTTGAAAAAGCAGGAATGTAAAACTTAGGAGCCTGCCTATCTTTGGTTCAGCACCTGGGTAGCGCTTGCTGATTTCAGCTCTTTCTGAATCATGAAAATTGGGTTCAGTATCCCTTTAAATTGATTTTAATCTAACAGGAAGCACTAGGAAAAGATTTCTCGTTGGTTGATAAGGAAAACTGACAGCTCTATTTTAGTCAAATGTCCTATAAAGATAAAAACAAAACATTTCCCCCAGCATGGGACATATATGTGTCGCCAGCAATCAGCAGCTAGCTCCGATTAGTGCATCATCGCTCATTAGACTATCTAGGATTGATTTTTAACAAAGGATACCAAGAGAACAGAGTCATTTGACAATAGAAGTACATTGACATCTCTCTAAAAATTGCATGCTCTATAATAATGAAAGTTTCATTTTACCTTTCATGCCCCTTTAAAGGGACATGGTACCCAAATGTTGAAACACTTGAAAGTGATGCAGCATAGCTGTAAAAAGCTGACTAGAAAATATCACCTGAACATCTCTATGTAAAAAAGAAAGATATTTTACATCAAAATGTATTCACACCCCGTTGTAAAGGTCTTTAAAGGGACACTGAACCCAAATTTTTTCATTTGTGGTTCAGATAGAGCATGCAATTTTAAGCAACTTTGTAATTTACTCCTATTATCAATTTTTCTTTGTTGCTATCTTTATTTGAAAAAGAAGGCATCTAAGCTTTTTTTTTTGTTTCAGTACTCTGGACAGCACTTTTTTATTGGTGGATGAATTTATCCACCAATCAGCAAGAACAACCCAGGTTGTTCACCAAAAATGGTCCGGCATCTAAACTTACGTTCTTGCATTTCAAATAAAGATACCAAGATAAAGAAGAAAATTTGATAATAGGAGTAAATTAGAAAGATGCTTAAAATTGCATGCTCTATCTGAATCAGGAAAGAAAAAATTTGGGTTCAGTGTTTCTTTAAGCAGCAAATCAGTCTGCCTGTCTCAGGACTTGCAAGGGAGCGTGACTCATGCACACTAATGTTATTTCCCTATTCAGTTTAAGGAAGTTTACTATGAAATCACAGTAATACAGTTCATGGGGGCCTATTTATCATTGCGTCAATCTCAATGCATTCGCTGGAGTCAATACGCTCGTCAAGACATTGCCAGACATCATCAGACATCGCTGCCGCAAATCTACATTCGACTGCCTTATTTATTAAAAGCTCTGTCAAAAACACGCGTCAATTACGGAGCAATGAGTATTGGACTGTTGATAAATAAGAGACATCGTCAGACATCGCTGCTGCAAATCTACATACGACTGCCTTTTTTATTAAAAAGTCAGTCAAAAACACATGCGGCAAGTGAGGAGCAATGAGCATTGGACTGTTGATAAATAAGAGTCATCGATGTCACGGATATTCTGTTTTTTCCAACTTTATTTATACCATTTCATTACTGTCCATGACCAAGCACGTTTCTCTAAAGCTAATCTTTTATTTTTCATCTGGTAATGTTCATGAAAAAGCTATATTTATACCTCAACAAACAATAATATCTCATAGAAAGTTATTTAGTTATGATATTTTCACATAAATTAATGTGTATTTCTCCTACATTTGTGTATCCGGTCCACGGCTTCATCCTTACTTGTGGGATATTCTCAATCCCTACAGGAAGTGGCAAAGAGAGCACACAGCAGAGCTGTCCATATAGCTCCCCTCAGGCTCTGCCCCCCCAGTCATTCTCTTTGCCGCTCTAACTAGTAGCATCTCCACGGGGGTGGTAAAGAGTATGTGGTGTTTAGTTGTAGTTTTTTATTCTTCTATCACTGTGGTGAAAATTTCATTAAAATCGGATGTTTATTTGATGGTTTTTTGATGTTTTAGTAATAAAGTGTGCACTTTTATTATTTAAAGACACAGTAACGTTTTTGTCAAAAATAATTTTTATTGCATTGAAGATCTGTTTAAGTCTGTCAAACATGTCTGACCCTTCAGATAACCTATGTTCTGTATGTTCAAAGGCCAAGGTGGTTCCCCCATTAAATTTATGTGTGAAGTGTGCCATAGCGTCCAAACAGCTTAAGGACCGTACAATCACGCTTAAAGATATAGCCCAAGATGATTCTTTAGCTGAAGGTAGTGAGGATAGCTCACTATCCTCTCCTTCTGTGTCAACACCAGCTATGCCTGCGCAATTACTATTACTATGCAACAGTTAGTAGCAGTAATGGATAATTCTCTCGCAGCATTTTTATCCAAACTGCCAGCTTTTCCTAGGAAGCTTGATTGCTCAGTTTTAAATGCAGAAAATGAGCAAGCAGACGCAGAGGATAATTTATCTGTAGTGCCCTCACATCAATCTGACTTGGCGGTGAGGGAGGGCCTGTCTGAGGGAGAAATTTCTGACACAGGAAAAGTTTCTCAGCAGACAGAGCCTGATACCATAGCATTTAAATTTAAGCTTGAACACCTCCACGCTCTACTTAAGGAGGTCCTAGCTACTCTTGATGATTGTGACCCTTTGGTGGTCCCAGAAAAATTGTGTAAAATGGATAAATTCTTAGAGGTCCCAGTACACACTGATGCGTTTCCGATAACTAAGAGGGTGGCGGATATAGTGAATAAGGAGTGGGAGAAGCCAGGTGTACCTTTTGGTCCCCCTCCTATATTTAAGAAAATGTTCCCCATTGTTGACCCCAGAAGGGACGCGTGGCAGACGGTCCCTAAGGTAGAGGGGGCAGTTTCAACGCTAGCTAAGCGCACAACTATACCAATAGAAGACAGTTGCGCTTTCAAAGATCCTATGGATAAAAAATTAGAAGGTTTACTTAAGAAGATTTTTGTTCAACAAGGTTTTCTTCTTCAACCAATTTCTTGCATTATTCCTGTAACCACTGCAGCTGCTTTTTGGTTTGAGGAATTAGATAACTCACTCCAGAAGGAGACTTCTTATGATGAAGTCATGGATAGAATTCACGCCCTGAAGTTGGCTAATTCTTTCATTACAGATGCCGCTTTTCAGTTAGCTAAATTAGCGGCGAAAAATTCTGGTTTCACAATAGTGGCGCGTAGGGCGCTTTGGCTAAAATCGTGGTCGGCGGATGTGTCGTCCAAAACAAAATTGCTTAATATTCCTTTCAAGGGTAAGACCCTATTCGGGCCAGAGTTGAAAAGAAATTATTTCAGATATCACTGGGGGAAAGGGCCATGCCCTTCCACAGGATAGACCTTTCAAAGCTAAAAATAAGTCTAATTTTCGTTCCTTTCGCAATTTCAGGAACGGACCGGCTTTTACCTCTACAGCCACTAGGCAAGAGGGTAACGCACCCCAGCCCAAACCAGCATGGAAACCATTGCAAGGCTGGAACAAGGGTAAACAGGCCAAAAATCCTGCTGCTGCTACCAAGACAGCATGAAGGGGTAGCCCCCGATCCGGGACCAGATCTAGTAGGGGGCAGACTTTCTCTCTTTGCTCAAGAGATGTTCCGGACCCCTGGGCACTAGAAATTGTCTCTCAGGGGTATCTTCTAGAATTCAAGGGCCTTCCTCCAAGGGGAAGGTTCCACATGTCTCGCTTATCTTTAGACCAGATAAAGAGACAGGCATTCTTACATTGCGTAGAAGACCTTTTAAAAATGGGAGTGATAAACCCAGTTCCAACAGCAGAACAATGACTGGGATTTTACTCAAACCTGTTTGTAGTTCCCAAAAAGGAAGGAACTTTCAGGCCAATTCTGGATTTAAAGATCCTAAACAAATTCCTCAGAGTTCCATCATTCAAAATGGAAACCATTCGGACAATTTTACCAATGATCCAGGAAGGTCAATATATGACTACCGTGGACTTAAAGGATGCGTACCTGCATATTCCTATCCACAAAGATCACCATCAGTTTCTGAGGTTCGTCTTTCTGGACAAGCATTACCAGTTCGTGGCTCTTCCCTTCGGATTGGCCACTGCTCCCAGAATTTTCACAAAGGTGCTAGGGTCCCTTCTAGCGATGCTAAGGCCAAGGGGCATTGCAGTAGCACCTTACCTAGACGACATTTTATTACAGGCGTCGTCCTTTCACAAAGCAAGGGCTCATACGGACATTGTTCTAGCCTTTCTAAGGTCTCACGGGTGGAAGGTGAACATAGAAAAAAGTTCTCTGTCCCCGTTCACAAGGGTTCCCTTCCTGGGAACAATAATAGACTCGGTAGAAATGAAAATCTTTCTGACAGAGGTCAGGAAATTAAAACTTTTGAACACTTGTCGAGTTCTTCAATCCATTGCTCAACCCTCCATAGCTCAGTGCATGGAGGTAATAGGACTAATGGTTGCGGCAATGGACGTGGTTTCTTTTGCTCGAATTCATTTAAGACCATTGCAACTGTGCATGCTCAAACAATGGAATGGGGATTATGCAGATTTGTCTCCCCAGATTCAGATGGACCAGCAAACCAGAGACTCACTCCTCTGGTGGTTGTCTCAGGATCACCTGTCTCAGGGAATGAGTTTCCGAAGACCGGAGTGGATCATTGTCACGACCGACGCCAGCCTCTTAGGCTGGGGCGCGGTCTGGAAGTCCCTGAAGGCTCAGGATCTATGGTCTCGGGAAGAATCTCTTCTCCCGATAAACATTTTGGAATTGAGAGCGATATTCAATGCGCTCCAGGCATGGCCTCAACTAGCGGAGGCCAAATTCATCAGATTTCAGTCGGACAACATGACGACTGTAGCGTACATCACTCATCAGGGGGAACAAAGAGTTCCCTGGCGATGAGGGAGGTATCCAAGATCATCAAATGGGCAGAGGATCACTCCTGCCATCTATCAGCAATTCACATCCCAGGAGTGGACAACTGGGAAGCGGATTATCTGAGTCATCCGGAGGTTTTTGCTCTATGGGGCATTCCAGATCTGGATCTGATGGCGTCACGTCAGAACTCCAAAGTTACACGTTACGGGTCCAGGTCCAGGGATCCCAAGGTGACATTGGTAGATGCCTTAGTAGCGCCTTGGTCATTCAATCTAGCTTATGACTTTCCACTGTTTCCCCTTCTCCCCCGGCTAGTAGCCAGGATCAAACAGGAGAAGGCTTCTGTAATTCTGATAGCTCCTGCGTGGCCACGCAGGACTTGGTATGCAGACCTGGTGAATATGTCATCGGTTCCACCATGGAAGCTGCCTTTGAGGCAGGACCTTCTAATTCAAGGTCCATTCGAACATCCAAACCTAGTTTCTCTGCAACTGACTGCTTGGAGATTGAACGCTTGATTCTAGCTAAGCGTGGGTTTTCGGAATCAGTTATAGATACTCTGATCCAGGCTATAAAGCCTGTCACCAGGAAAATTTACCATAAGATATGGCGGAAATATCTTTGCTGGTGCGAATCCAAGGGTTACTCATGGAGTAAGATTAGGATTCCAGGGATACTATTTTTTGGATTGGAGAAAGGTCTGTCAGCTAGTTCTTTAAAGGGACAGATATCTGCTCTGTCTGTTTTGTTACACAAGCGTCTGGCAGCCATGCCAGATATTCAGGCATTTGTACAGGCTTTAGTCAGAATCAAGCCTGTCCACAGACCTGTGGCTCCTCCATGGAGTCTAAATTTAGTTCTTTCAGTTCTTCAAGGGGTTCCGTTTGAACCTCTACATTCCATAGATAGTAAGTTACTATCTTGGAAAGTTTTGGCTATTTCTTCTGCTAGAAGAATTTTTGAATTGTCTGCTTTGCAGTGTAATTCACCCTATCTGGTGTTTCATACAGATAAGGTAGTTTTACGTACCAAACCTGGTTTTCTTCCAAAAGTGGTTTCCAATAAGAATATCAACCAGGAAATAGTTGTTCCTTCTCTGTGTCCTAATCCAGTTTCTAACAAGGAACGTCTGTTACACAATCTTGATGTGGCTGAAAAGCATCATCCGGTTGGCTTATGAGACTGCTGGAAGGCAGCCTCCTGAACGAATTACAGCTCACTCTACTAGAGCTGTGGCTTCCACATGGGCTTTCAAGAATGAGGCTTCTGTTGAACAGATTTGTAAGGCAGCGACTTGGTCTTCACTGCATACGTTTGCCAAATTTTACAAATTCGATACTTTTGCTTCTTCGGAGGCTATTTTTGGGAGAAAGGTTTTGCAAGCAGTGGTGCCTGACTTGTTCCCTCCCTTCATCCGTGTCCTAAAGCTTTGGTATTGGTTCCCACAAGTAAGGATGAAGCCGTGGACCGGATACACCAATGTAGGAGAAAACAGAATTTATGTTTACCTGATAAATTTCTTTCTCCTACGGTGTATCCGGTCCACGGCCCGCCCTGGCATTTTGGTCAGGTTTAAATTTATTTTTTGTAAACTACAGTCACCACTGCACCCTATGGTTCTCCTTTTTCTCCTAACCGTCGGTCGAATGACTGGGGGGGGCGGAGCCTGAGGGGAGCTATATGGACAGCTCTGCTGTGTGCTCTCTTTGCCACTTCCTGTAGGGATTGACCGTAGGAGAAAGAAATTTATCAGGTAAACATAAATTCTGTTTTGTATTTCTTGAAATCACATGATATGCCTATCTCATGTTTATTTGTTTTTGTAAAATGATTATTAATGCTAGACTTTGTACTGTACATATATCTTTGCACATACTTGTATATTTATATGTGTTATGTCAGAATTTTTTTGCAAACATATTTACATGTCCCTTTTGTTCTAAACAATGTTGTCTTTCATATCTCTGTGTTTATTTATACCACTATATGTATATAGTGTAAATTTATTATTATTCTGAGCAGGATATAACATGTCACCAGGGTATCATATGTATTTATTTGCAATCAATAGATATTTTAAGAGCTGGGCCAGTTTTCTCTCTGCATCTGTGTAACCCCTGATTGCAGTCTAGTTTTAAACACCACCCCTACACAGGTGTAAAAAAAATGGGCTGGTATATAAGATAACATTTCTTAATGAAAATGAAATTCAAGAGAAGGAAGAAAAACACTGAAAATAGCATGACAGTAAAGAGTTGATTTTAATTTCTGCTGTATCTGATTCATGACAGTTTAATGTTAGATAGACTATCCCTTTGAGCTATCAGTTTAAGATTATATTGAATCAAACATCATTTGAATTTTAAAATCATTGTCTAAAATATTACACTGTGTGTCCTAATGTCATCATCAATGTTTAACTTTAATACTAATTTCACATATACATATTTCCAAAGTCTAATACACAATGTAACAAATGGCATTTACAAGTTCTAATGAGTGAGCAATGACACAAGTATCAAGCAATTTGATTCGTTATTGATAGTAGAAAATGTATATATAAATCAGATTGGCTGATGTCATAAATCATGTGATTTTGCATTTCCCAATCAAAAGTGGTGGAAAAATTCACTAGTTTGTGGGTTGGTTTTAAGTATTGCGTCAAATTTAGTGCGAAAAGTGTTGCATCAAATTTGGTGTGAAGTGGAGAGTGGGACTTGTATTACATGCCTTAAACATGGTGCAAATAGATTTATCCCAAAAAAAAAGGAAAAAAAAAAAGGAAGTTAGCTATATTATGTTATGTATTTATTTCATTTTTATCTCTATATCTACTACTGCACCAAATTTGGAGTGGCATCATTAGGGTTGGTGTCACCGTCTTTTTATCCATCAGGGTGCAGGCAAATTAAATTTACTAAATCCACAACAGGCGTGCACTCACTGGAAATATTATGTGCTTTATTTTGCACATGTTTGATATTTGTGCAAAATAAAGCGCATTTGAAAATTTTCAGTGAGTGCACGCCTGTTATATATATTGTATGTGTATATATATATATATATATATCTGTATATTACATGTCATGTGAGCCCAGTCTCAGGTCCTTAATCCATTAGGTGCCCTGGCGGGAATAATTTATATTTCCTGATCCCTGATGTGCCAAGGGAAAGGGGCTGCAGTTCAGTTCCCTAACCCCATAGGTGCCAAGGAGTCAATGTCCGGTAGGTACCAAAGGGGGGATCTTCAAGTCTGAACTTCAAGTCTTTAATCACTCAGAATGATGCCAGAGGGGTAACATCAAGTGCTTAACGCTTTTGGTGTTTAGGTGAAACTAACTGAAGTGTCTGCTTCTCCTCAGGGCAGGACCCCCAGACATCTACAGGTGTCTCATGTCCCTAGGGTTTTCATTCAAGTAGTGCAGGACCACGTACCCCCTCGGCGGATCAAGCTGAGATTTCCAAGGCAGTGACAATTTTTATATATGGGCCAGAATTATAAAATATTTAATTTTTTATATTAAAATAAAACTCACCTGCTGACACACTCAGACATACAGACACTCTCACAACCTGACACACTCAGGCATACAGACACTCTCACAACCTGACACAATCAAACATACAGACACTCTCACAACCGGACACACTCAGACATACAGACACTCTCACAACCTGACACACTCAGGCATACAGACACTCTCACAACCTGACACAATCAAACATACAGACACTCTCACAACCGGACACACTCAGACATACAGACACTCTCACAACCTGACACAATCAAACATACAGACACTCTCACAACCTGACAAACTCAGACATACAGACACTCTCACAACCTGACACACTCAGGCATACAGACACTCTCACAACCTGACACACTCAGACATTGACATACACACACTCTTACAACCTGACACAACCAGACATACAGACACTGTTACACCCCAGGCATACAAAAACGGTCACCTCCTGATAAAATCTGATATACAAACAATAGTTTGTTAATAGTGCTTGGGCACCTGTCAAGACTTTAAGGACAAGTTATGTTCCAAACACCAATAATAATGTATTTTATACCACACTCCTGGTTAATGCATATAAACCACACAGTAAAGTCAGGAGAGTCCCCCCAATTCAGGGATAAAAACGGCATTACAACAGTATCGTTAGACATATCAATAGAGCGTGTTGGCTGTGGAACCACTAAGCTTACAAAAAAACACACTAAGCCAGGGAGTGTGCTCTATGCAACCTAACAGTCAGGATAAGTATCGACAGTTTTAGTCTTGTAATTAGTTCAAGGCCGGGGACACGGCAGGCGGAACACAGACAGATACAACCAGCAAATGAATGTCACAGGACTCTACTCCTACCTGGTAAGAAGTCTCTTAATTCCCGGCCATTAGCAATAACAGCCACTCCACCTTGGTAGCCTGGTAGCCATGATGATGACCATACAAACTGTCTATAGACTCAGTTACGAGCTGAACAGACAGACTCCGCTCCCTGGACTTACTACTTGGTCCTGGCGCGGCAGCACAGGGCACACATCTGTAATGCATGCATATTCTTCAGTCTCAGAGACACAACGTCACTGCTGGACTATTAAAGCCCGTGAGCAGCACTGTGTCATAGCATCTGCACGTGGCACAGGTTTATGCGCGAGGCTCTTAGTTTGGGAAGCTGTGAGCCCTGCCCTGCTGACACTGCCTATGTGCCCGGGTCCCGGGTGTGCTGAGAACACCTCGCAACTGCCAGTATCCACAAGCACATAATAAAATAAAAAAAATAAAAAACATGTAATTGACGTTAATGTGGTGACTGTGGTGTCACCCCCTGGAAGGTGTCACCCTTATTATATTCCTTTGGGGCAAAGGGCTAGTTTAATATATATATATATATATATATATATATATAGTATGTAGCCGGTAGCCTAGCACTCCTTCCACACGTGTGCTGCCAAAGCCTGGGTGCAATCCTCAAAGTGAAGTATAAAGTAGCTCTGTAGATGGAGGGCACTCACAGGACTTATATAAAATTTAATCTTTATTTACAACATCAGTTTCACATCAAAGAATGTTGACGTTTCGGCCCATCAAGACAATTCATAATCTTCGTATGTGCCAGCAGCACATCACATTACATCGGGCTCCCAGTAACAAATTCGGAGATACGGATATATATATACAGTCATGGCCAAAAATATTGGCACCACTTCGCCCAGAAAATTGTTGCAATTAGAAATGTTTAGGCATTCTCATGTTTTTTCCTTTGTTTGTATTGATATGACATAAAAAAGTGGAGAAAAAAACAACCAAATCTGACACATTCCATGCAAAACTCCAAAAATGGACTGGACAAAATTATTGGCACCTTCTCAAAATTGTAAGAAATAATTGCATTCCAAGTTTGTGATGCTCCTATAATTTGTAATTAAACTCGCCTGCATCAATTAACAGGTTCTGACAATATAGAAATCACACCGCAACCAGTTAAAATGGGGAAAAATGTACTTAAACTTTGTGTTGTGTGTCTCTGTTTGCCACACTGAGCATGGAGAAGAGAAAGAATAGCAAATAATTATCTGAGGATTTGAGAACAAAAATTGTGGAAAAGCATGGACAATCTCAAGGTTACAAGTCCATCTCCAGAGATCTTAATGTTCATGTGTTCATTGTGCGCAACATTGTCAAGAAGTTTGGCACTGAACTTAATCTCCCTGGACGTGGACCAAAGATAAAATTGATCACAAATTGCAGCGAAGGATTCTTTGAATGGTGGATAAAGAACCTCAATCAACTTCCAGACAAATTCAAGCTGACCTTCAGGCACAGGGTACAAATGTGTCAGCTCACACTATACGTCGCCATCTGAATAAAAATGGAAGCTATAGTAGGAGATCCAGGAGGACCCCACTGCTGACACAGAAACATAAAAAAGCCAGATTGGAGTTTGCCAAAACTTACCTGAGGAAGCCAAAATCCTTTTGGGAGATTGTGCTGTGGATAGACAAAACAAAAAAATATTTCATGATTCAGATGGAGAATACAATTTTAAACAACATTCCAATTTACGTCTGTTATCTAATTTGCTTCATTTGTTAGATATCCTTTGTTGAAGAAATAGCAATGCACATGGGTGAGCCAATCAGACAAGGCATCTATGTGCAGCCCCCAATCAGCAGCTACTGGGCCTATCTAGATATGCTTTTCAGCCAAGGATATCAAGAAAATGAAGCAAATTAGATAATAGAAGTAAATTATGAAGTTGTTTAAAATTGCATTCTCTTTCTAAACCATGAAAGAAAAAATTTGGGTTTCACATCCCTTTAGGATGAAGAGTGACTTCTGATAGCAATACTAAGAATTATTTATATATACAGTAAAGCCAGGAATGGTGAATGGAAAGTACTAAGTATAAATTTCCTAATACTTGTCAACTGTCCTGATTATCCCAGGACAGCCACAGTTTTTGGCCTCTTGTTCCCATGGTTCTATTGTCCCAGGAATATGTGGGCTTGGTATAAATGTCTGACTGCGGGATTTAGTAAGATGGTTTTCATTGGTCTTATGTATATATTTGTTTGCATATGTTAGGGTCTGAGTCTACTGCACATTACATTACAACTAACATCTGTTTATAGATTAGATTGAATAATACAATGCTTAATATTTTCTGCAATTTTTAAAATATATTTTGGGTCAATTTAGAGCAGGCAGATCTATGAAAACAATTGATGCTTACGGTTAATACTCCAGTAACCTGTTTGCTTTGCTGCAAATTATCCCTGGATTTTTTTCCCAGTGCAAATTATGTAGTGAAGGGAAAAATAGGGTTTGTTTCATTGGCCATGATAACTTTGTAATTAGCAGGTGATTGTTATTTCAGGGCAGTGCACCTCTTGAAGGTGGGTGGGTTAGTAGAGAGGGAGAGAAGTGGGTTTATTTTTAAATGTGCTCAGTAAGTTTAGACACTTGGAATGTAGTTAAGTTGATGTCTTGGATTTGTGTAATGCATAAAGAGTTGGGTAATAGTTGTAAATAATAGATGTGTCTTAGATATATGAATTAGGTTTGCCAGGTGTCCGGTATTTGACCGGACAGTCCGGTATTTTAGTTTTCTGCCCGTTAATATCTGTTTGTTTTTTTTCACTTAACTTACGTGGCTTTGCTGTGTGTGCATTATCTGACTAGCAACCAATAGGCATATTTGTTAGCCTTCTCTTAAGGTTGGCATGCTTTAACAATGGTGAGATCTGGAACACAGATTTTGTGCTGATGTCATCACCCGCTGCTCTACGGAAAAGCATAGTCAGTCAGTTCCGGGTGTCTATACTGCACATGCTGGATGTCTTTGTTTCCTACAGATATAAGGTCAACAGCAGAAAGTTGTTTTGTGCATCAATAGCAGAAAGCTTATCTGCAATGTGTGTTACTGACAAGTCACATAGCAATACCTCCCCTGGCAGTGGCATAGATACATATATACATACACACAGCACCGAGAAATACCTCCCCTAATCCTCTGTCAGACAAAGGATTAAATCATGCCAACACCACCCCAGGACAGGATAACCCCTGGTTATCTGTCCAGTATTTTTTGGATGGACAGCTGGCAACCCTAATATGAATGTGGAGGAGGGGTACTGGGAGGTTGAAGGAAATTACATATAACAGCAAATATAACGATAATAATATAAATATAAATATATATATATATATATATATATATATATATATATTTCTTTCATGTAATTGGCAAGAGTTCATGAGCTAGTGACGTATGGGATATACAATCCTACTAGGAGGGGCAAAGTTTCCCAAATCTCAAAATGCCTATAAATACACCACTCTCCAAACCCACAATTCAGTTTTACAAACTTTGCCTCCTATGGAAGTGGTGAAGTAAGTTTGTGCTTGATTTCTATGATTTCTTCTATGATAAGTGCTTCTAAGCATTTTGAAGCCCAATTCCTCTCAGAGTACAGTGTTTGTCAGAGGGATGTGAAGGGAGTATCGCCTATTGATGTTATGGTTTTCTTTGCGGGAAATCTTTTCAAAGGTTCTCTGTTATCGGTCGTATGGATTCATCTTCTACCTCCATTTTTTGATGATATACTCTTATATACCATTACCTCTGCTGGTTTGGCTATCTGCTTATGTGGATGGGTGTCTTTCGGTAAGTATGTTTTTTCTTATTTAAGACACTCGCAACTATTGTTTGGTGCTTTATGTATATTAATATAAAGTTTTAAATATATGTATTTTACTTATATTTGCCATGAGTCAAGTCTATGTATATTTCCTTTTGCAGACTGTCAGTTTCAGTTTAGGAAGCATGTTTAGGAAGTTATTTGTCTTACCTGGGGTATAGTCCTTTTTTCAAATTGACTGTTTTTCTTTCGCGGGCAAAATTAGGCTCGATTAGGCTCGCGAGGGTGCAAAATGCTGTTATTAATTGCATCATTCTTGGCGCGAGAATTTTTTTGGCGCAAAGGTAAGTTTTGATGATGTGAGTTTGTCATTTCTGGCGTCTTAGTTGACGCCAGGTTTTCTTTGCACGATGTTGCGTCTGTTATGATGCGAGTTGCGTCATTTCCGGATGTTGTTGGCGCCAAAACATTTTCAACTTCTTTTTGTGTCGTGTGTCATACTTGGCGCCAAAAAAATGTGTTTATTTTTCACCCCACTTCCTATATGCCTCTCGCCTTCTACATACTCAGAGGGCCATGCTGTTTGCATTTTTTCCCATTCCTGAAACTGCCATATAAGGAAATTGTAAATTTTGCTTTAATGTTGTTTTTTCTTTTACATTTTGCAAGATGTCTCAATCTGATCCTGTCTCAGAAGCAACTGTTGGAACCCTGTTGCCTGATCACAGTTCTACCAAAGCTAAGTGTATCTTTTGTAAGTTAGCTGAGATTATATCTCCAGCTGTAGTATGTAACAGTTGCCATGATAAGCTTATGCATGCAGAAAATGTTTCCATCAGTACTAGTACAGTTTCTGTTGTTCCTTCAACATCTAATGTACATGATATCCCTGTTAATATGAAAAATGATATTGCTGATGCAATACAGAAGGCTTTGTCTGCTATTCCGCCTTCTAATAAATGTAAAAGGTCTTTTAAAACTTCTCATACATTTGATGAAATTTCTAATGACCGACAACATACTGAAATATCCTCCTCTGATGAGGATATCTCTGATTCAGAAGATCCTACCTCAGACATTGACACAGACAAATCTACTTATTTTTTCAAGATTGAGTATATTCGTTCCTTATTGAAAGAAGTGTTGGTTACTTTGGATATTGAGGAGTCTAGTCCTCTTGATATCAAAACTAGTAAACGTTTAAATTCTGTTTATAAATCTCCTGTGGTTGCTCGTGAGGTTTTTCCAGTTCCTAATGCTATTTCTGATGTGATTGCTAAGGAATGGATTAAGCCTGGTACTTCTTTCATTCCTTCTTCTAGGTTTAAAAAGTTGTACCCTTTGCCAGCAGCCAGATTAGAGTTTTGGGGAAAAAGTCCTATTTCTACTCTTGCCAAACGTACTACTATTCCTATGGGAGACAGTACTTCTTTTAAAGATCCTCTAGATAGAAAACTTGAATGTTATCTAAGGAAAGCTTATTTATTTTCTGGCTATCTTCTCAGGCCTGCCATTGCTATGGCTGATGTTGCGCTACATCAACCTTTTGGCTGGATAGCTTAGCGCAACAGAAAACAGATCCTGATTTGTCTAACATTGTTTGTTTGCTTTAACATGCTAATCATTTTCTCTGTGATGCTATTTTTGATATCATCAAAATTTATGTTAAATCTATGTCTTTAGCTATTTTAGCTAGATAAGCTTTATGGCTCAAATCTTGGAATGCTGACATGGTATCTAAGTCTAGATCACTATCTCTTTCTTTCCAAGGTAACAATTTATTTGGTTCTCAGTTGGATTCAATTATTTCAACTGTCACTGAAGGGAAGGGAGTTTTTTTGCCTCAGGATAAAAGATCTAAGGGTAAATCTAAAGCTTCTAATAGTTTTCATTCTTTTTGACAGAACAAGGAACAGAAAACCAATCCTTCCCTTAAAGACTCTAGTTCCAATTGGAAACCTTAATCAAGTTGGAATAAATCCAAGCCTTTTAAGAAACCAAAGCCAGCCCCCAAGTCTGCATGAAAGTGCGGCCCTCGATCCAGTTCAGCTGGTGGGGGGCAGATTGAAATTATTCCAAGACATTTGGGCAGATTCTGTTCAAAATCAGTGGATTCAGAGTATTGTCTCTCAAGGGTATCGAATAGGATTCAGAGTAAGACCTCCTGTGAGAAGATTCTTGCTCTCTCACGTTCAAGCAAATCTGGTGAAGGCTCAGGTTTTTCTGAAGTGTATTTCAGATCTAGAGCTTTCAGGGGTAATAATACCAGTTCAGTTTCAGGAACAGGGTCTGGGGTTTTATTTGAATCTATTCATTGTCCCAAAGAAAGAAAATTCATTCAGGCCAGTCCTTCAGTGGCTATGTGCATGGAAGTTTTGAGTCTCATGACTGCAGCATCGGACGCGATCCGCTTTGCTCATTTTCCCATGCGACCTCTACAGCTTTGTATGCTGAATCAATGGTGCAGGGATTATACTTGGATATTACAATTGATATACTTAAATCCCAACATTCAACTCTCTCTGACTTGGTGATTAGACCATCATCGTTTAATTCAGGGGGCCTCTTTTGTTCATCCTACCTGGACTGTGATCACAACAGATGCAAGTCTTTCAGGTTGGGGAGCTGTCTGGGGATCTCTGACAGCCCAAGGGGTTTGGAAACCTCAAGAGGCGAGGTTACCAATCAATATTTTAGAACTCTGTGCTATTTTCAGGGCTCTTCAGGTTTGGCCTCTGTTTAAGAGAGAACCATTCATTTGTTTTCAGACAGACAATATCACAACTGTGGCATATGTCAATCATCAGGGTGGGACTCGCAGTCCCCTAGCTATGAAAGAAGTATCTCGGATACTTTCTTGGGCAGAATCCAGCTCTTGTCTAATTTATGCAGTGCATATCCCAGGTGTAGACAATTGGGAAGCGGATTTTCTCAGCCGTCAGACCTTACATCCAGGGGAGTGATCTCTCTATCCAGATGCATTTTGTCAGATTGTACAGATGTTGGGTCTTCCAGAAATAGATCTGATGGCTTCTCATCTAAACAAGAAACTTCCCAGGTACCTGCCCAGGTCCAGGGATCCTAAAGCATCCATAGTGGATGCTTTAGAAGTTCCTTGGTTTTACCTACCTGCTTATATCTTTCCTCCTCTAGTTCTTCTTCCAAAAGTGATCTCCAAGATCATTATGGAACAATCGTATGTGTTTCTGATAGCACCAGCATGGTCTCACAGGTTTTGGTTTGCGGATCTTGTTCGGATGTCCAGTTGCCAGCCTTGGCCAATTCCTCTAAGACCAGACCTTCTGTCTCAAGGGCCGTTTTTCCATCAGGATCTCAAATCGTTAAATTTGAAGGTATGGAAATTGAACGCTTAGTGCTTAGTTATAGAGGTTTCTCTGACTCAGTGAATTATACTATGCTACAGGCTCGTAAGTCTGTTTCAAGAAAGATTTATTATTGAGTTTGGAAGACCTATATTTCATGGTGTTCTAATCATAAATTCTCCTGGCATTCTTTTAGAATTCATAGAATTTTACAGTTTCTTCAGGATGGTTTGGATAAAGGTTTGTCTGCAAGTACTTTGAATGGACACATCTCTGCTCTTTCTGCTTTATTTCATAGAAAGATTGCTAAGCTTCCTGATATTCACTGTTTTTTTCAGGCTTTGGTTCGTATCAAGCCTGTTATTAAATCAATCTCTCCTCCTTGGAGTCTTAATTTGGTTTTGAAGACTTTGCAGGGTCTTCCTTTTGAGCCTATGTATGCTTTGGATATTAACCTACTTTCTTGGAAAGTATTGTTTCTTTTGGCTATCTCATTAGCTAGAAGTGTTTCCGAATTGTCTGCTCTCTCTTGTGAGTCTCTTTTTCTGATTTTCCATCAGGATAAGGCTGTTTTGCGGACTTCGTTTAAATTTCTTCCTAAGGTTTTGAATTCTAAAAACATTAGTAGGGACATTTTTGTTCCTTACTTATGTCCTAATAGCAAGAATGGTCTTGAAAGATCTTTGCATTCTTTGGATGTTGTAAGAGCTTTGAAATATTATGTTGAAGCTACTAAAGATTTCAGGAAGACTTCTAGTCTATTTGTTGTCTTCTCTGGTTCTAGGAAAGGGCAGAAAACTTCTGCCATTTCTTTGGCATCTTGGTTGAAGTTTTTGATTCATAAAGCTTATTTGGAGGCGGGACAGTCCCCACCTCAGAGGATCACAGCTCATTCTACTAGATCAGTCTCCACTTCTTGGGATTTTATGAATGAAGCTTCAGTTGATCAGATTTGCAAAGCAGCAACTTGGTCTTATTTGCATACATTTACTAAATTTTACCATTTTGATGTATTTGCTTCTTCTGAAGCAGTCTTTGGTAGAAAAGTTCTTCAGGCAGCTGTTTCAGTTTGATTCTTCTGCTAATGTTTTAAGTTTTTTTCTTTCTATTTATGAGAAAAAACTTATTTTTTTGTGGATTTAATTTTTTCAGCGTAAAATGGCTGTTTTTTTATTTTATCCCTCCCTTTCTAGTGACTCTTCTGTGGACTTCCACATCTTGGGTATTTCTATCCCATACGTCACTAGCTCATGGACTCTTGCCAATTACATGAAAGAAAACATAATTTATGTAAGAACTTACCTGATAAATTCATTTATTTCATATTGGCAAGAGTTAATGAGACCCACCCTGTTTCTGGTGGTTATGATTCTTTGTATAAAAGCACAATTATATTTCCAGTTCCTCTTTTTTGTATGCTTTTTTACTACTTTTTTTTTTATCACCCCCACTACTTGGCTATTCGTTAAACTGAATTGTGGGTGTGGTGAGGGGTGTATTTATAGGCATTTTGAGGTTTGGGAAACTTTGCCCCTCCTGGTAGGATTGTATATCCCATACGTCACTAGCTCATGGACTCTTGCCAATATGAAAGAAATTAATTTATCAGGTAAGTTCTTACATAAATTATGTTTGCTTTACTTGTCCCTTTCCTTAAAAAAAGTATTTTTTATGTTTACTTTTTGCCCTTCTATATGTTTAAAAAGATTAAAGGGCTGTGTCCTAGACCTACAAAACAAAGCCCTTTTTTCTACCAAAATAACAAATTTGAATGTAGATCTTTTGTAATTCAGTGAATAATTGCTGATGCATAAATAAAAAAAAAAATTCATTGTCCCTTTAAATACAGCATTAAAGGGATAGGAAATTCAAAATTAAACTTGCACAATTCAGATAGAGCATGTTATTTTAAGACACTTTTAAATTTGCTTCTATTTTCAAATGTGCTTTGTTTTCTTGGTTTTCCTTGTAGAAAAATAATATGCACATATCCTACCTTATTTGGAGCTGCTGCTAATTGGTGCCTGCACACATGTGTCTCTTGTGATTGGATAACTAGAGGTGTTCAGCTAGCTGCCAGTAGTGCAATGCTGTTTCTTCAGCAAAGGATAACAAGATAATGAAGCAAATTTGATAATAGAAGTAAATTGGAAAGTTGTTTAAAATTGTACGTTCTGTCTGAATCCTGAAAGAAAATGTTGGGGTTTTCTGTCCCTTTAATAGAAATAGATAGAAAAGAAATGTCTTCCAGTTTTGGCAATGCTTGATTAATAGATGCTTTAATTAATGGGTATTTAATAAGAATACAAATTGTGTCACTGTTTATTTATAGAGTTATATCTTTACTGCTAATGCAATGCAGGAATCGTAAAATAATGACATGCATAAAGTTATGATTATCTGCTATCAGTGCGTTATGATTTTCCATTCTCATTACAAAGAGATGTTTTGTTAATTAGAAAGGGGAGCAGCTATAAATCATAGATTAGCTGAACAGCTGTATTGTTTTTATGGTGTCTCCCAGACACGTATATTGCAGCTAATGAAAGCAGAAGCAACGTGTTTGTGGCTACCCAGCTATAAAAGCACAAATATAGACATTGGTCTTTTATTCAAGGTTTTATAGCATTAAAGGCACAGGAAACTCAAAAAAGAAACAGATGCAGGCACTACGTCACACAGTACTTATCTTTGTCCAACACTTGGCATCTGTCTTATTATTATTATTATTATTATTATGCTTTAGTTATAAAGCACCAACATATTCCGCAGCGCTGTCCATAGATGCAATTCATTTAAATAAAACAATGATAGAAAACTTGGAAGAGACAAGACAAAATTTGACAAACAAATACAGGAGTAATTGAGGGCCCTATTTGCATGGGAACTTACATAGAGTAAGGGAGCGCTGATTGTGCTCCCTTACTATATGAAGGCAGATCGCCGATACAGATAGTGACACAGACAGTATCACTATCTTTTTTTTAAAATCTTTTCAGTGGTGCCATGGGACGTTTTTGAGGGAAGGAAAGAGGTGGGTGGTCCATCGCAGGACGGTATGGGAGGGGAGGGTTTCCTTGTTTTATAAATGTTTTTGGAAGGGAATGGATGGGTCCCTACACTATGCATAAGGTGACAATTAGAGGAGGGTGGTGAGTCCCTAAAGTAACATTGCTTGAAGGGGGAGAATGAGAGGGGGATCCCTACACTACAGTGAAAAAGTTAGCTATTTTTTTTTATATAATAACATTTGGCAGTCAAATGATAGCATGAAATATACCAAAATAGGCCCAGATCAATACATTGGGTTGTCTAGTTTAAAAATAAATATAGTTTTGGGTGTCAATTTTGAGAATTTGGTCAATTTGCTATACCGAATGAGAGTTTAGAAATAGCTGCACATAATGACACATTGTTCGATTTTTTTGCATTTAGAAAACTACAGGTTTTAGTGGAATTGGATAATTAATCTTTATATATATATATTCCTATATTTTGGTAATTTTACAATCATTTTTTAATTCTGAGAATAAATAGCTAGTTGAAACTGTTTGAAAGCTCTTTTAATGCCCCCTAATAACAAATATATTATATTTTTCATAGGTAAATAAAAAACAAAACAAAAAAAGCCAAAGGGTCTATTTCTGTGTAAATGGAGTGATAACAAAAATGCTAAAAGCAAGTTTTTCTCTAAAATTCAGAGTAGCAAAGGGATTAAATGTTGTACAAATATTTTGTGCTGTTTATTTTTTATTTTTAAATTAAAGGGACACTGAACCCAAATTTTTTCTTTCGTGATTCAAATAGAGCATGACGTTTTAAGCAACTTTGTAATTTACTCCTATTATCAAATTTTCTTCATTCTCTTGGTATCTTTATTTGTAATGCAAGAAAGTAAGTTTAGATGCGGCCCATTTTTGGTGAACAACCTGGGTTGTTCTTGCTGATTGGTGGATAAATTCATCCACCAATTAAAAAGTGCTGTCCAGAGGCTGAACCAAAAAAAAGCTGAGGTGCCTTCTTTTTCAAATAAAGATAGCAAGAGAACAAAGAAGAATTGATAATAGGAGTAAATTAGAAAGTTGCTTAAAATTGCATGTTCTATCTGAATTGCGAAAGAAAAAAGTTGGGTTCAGTGTCCCTTTAACAGGAAGTGCAGGGTCTGTCTAAAACGGATTGTTCACTGCATGATAACCCTCACAAGCATAAAAACTATTTATTTCTCAGTATGGTACTTTTGTCTTACAAGTTAAAATACTATAATACATTTTAAAATGTCCTCTTTTAGATGCAATACAGAAAAATAATTACTTTAATGTCCATTTAATAGTGTGCAATGATTTAGCCCCTTTGCTGGCATAGGGGGCTGGAATGTATTACATTGTAATGTGTTCCAGCTACCTGTGATGTCCAAGTAATTAAATAAATATTCTATTTGGTCATTTTTTTAAATCCTGGTTTGCCCTCTAGTTTTAATTTTTTTAATATTATTATTATTCTCACAAAATGTGCTAGTGAATCTTTATCTCGGTCTCCCTTTCACTGAGTCTAGGGGACTTCATTTTGTGCATGTACATGTATCCCTTGTGTCACTCAATGTCTGTGCTAGTATCACACTAGTCATTCCCTTGCTCAAATTCGGTTGCTGATTGATTGCCCTCATTAGTTATTTTTTTATCGCATCCAGCTGCTGATTGGCTGCTTTCTTTCTAATGACACGGTGAGTCCACGGATCATCATCAATTACTGTTGTGAATATCACTCCTGGCCAGCAGGAGGAGGCAAAGAGCACCACAGCAGAGCTGTTAAGTATCACTTCCCTTCCCTCAAACCCCAGTCGTTCTCTTTGCCTCTAGTACAAGGAAGAGGTGAATTAATGAGGTGTCCTGATTAAAATTCTTCTATCAAGATTTTTTTATTTTGAAGTCTGGGCAAGATTGCTCTGGCCTTCCATCACAATTCGGGTCTAGCTGTACTCCACGTTAGTCTCTTCAGCTGGGCTGTGGTGGCTTTAAAGCAGTTAGGAACTTGTAAAGTGTGCTTTGCTGCATTTTCCTAACATTGTTGCTACCCATGGTATAGAAAGTCTGAGTAAGTTTACTCTGTCTTTCTTTTCTCTACAGATCTCTGTGAGGAGTGGGATCCTCTCATATTGGGTAGACTATCCTCCTACCGGACAGCTAGACTGTAGGTAAGTGCCTTTTCGTCTTCTGGGTGGGAGACTGGCACTAAGAGGGTTAAGGAGCCTTCTCTGCAATTTATGTGGGACAGATATATCCTTTAGAGGAATATTTTTGGCAGGATGTGGGCTATGGTGACAGGAGACTAGGGGTTAATAGAGATCACCTGATTTTGGGTTCATGCTTAGCTTAGAGTTTTCCTATATGGTTAAAATCTTCTAAATTATCTATTTTATGTGTGTCTTACATTTTTACTGCAGTGATCAGGGTCAGCCTTTTGTGTAGTGCTTTACTCTGTTTATGCTGCTGCGTAGTTTGATGGCGGTATCCTAGAGGAAACGCAAGTTACCGCCACACTGCCTCGTCAGTTGGAGCAGTTTTAGTTTTCAGGCAGACGCCCGATTCCGATGCTGTACTTGTTTAGCACAGGGTTTTGCTGATTTTTTTGGATGGGCAATATGCTGCTCTCGCATGATAGAATGAAACGGGATGTTAAAGAAAAAGATGCACGCTTTATTCCCATGCTGTATTGTGCTCCCGCCTCCTTCTTCACTGAGAAGGATCTGAGGC
Source organism: Bombina bombina (assembly GCF_027579735.1). Taxonomy (NCBI): domain Eukaryota; kingdom Metazoa; phylum Chordata; class Amphibia; order Anura; family Bombinatoridae; genus Bombina; species Bombina bombina. The sequence goes on from NC_069504.1 coordinate 1,087,108,765, forward strand.
ATCATTTTCACTTTCTGCCGGGTCCGGTCACGTGACCCCTCCTCTCTGTCTCCTCCGGCTGAGAACGGAGCTTAGTTATTTTTCTTTCTTTCAGCGCATGTTAAATTTTAAAATCTTGCGATTTATTGTAGATGTCTATTGTTCCTATAAGGAATATATAGAACGTTATTGAGGGAGTGTCTTGTCAGTTCCAAGATTATTATGTTTCAAACATCACTCATTTTTCTTTGCCTGTTACACAGCTATTTAAAGCGACAGTCCTATGTTTTTTTAATTATAAATAAAATTTTGACTTGTCAGTTTTTATTTTCAAAGTGCTCCAGTGGCTCAGAGGTACCTGGATCATTTCCAGACTCTAAAAATGTTTTTGCATTAACCATCATGTTGTACTATAGAAAAAAATAAAAAAAATAAAAATGTTATGCCTTATTCATCATTTTACACACTGTATTGTTTTCAAAGTGTGCAATCTTGTGTGTTCTTGTTTCGCTGGTTCTCTTGAGATAGGAGATATTGCGTTGCCTCTGAACCCAACGTCTCCCAGGATGATGCTGTGTAGGCATTACAACAGTTTCTCCTTTCAAGCCCCAAGCCTCTATGGCATCACTGGAGGTGCCCTGCGGTTCCTCATAATCTCCTGGAGGAGTTATTTGCCTGCAGAATGCTGCTCAGGTTTCTTTAGGATATCTGGGGCATTATCTGCATTTCCTATTATTAGTTGAAGTTCGCAGGAGGAACATTAGTGATTCAGATAGTAAGGTTTCTGTTCCGCCTATGCTACTCTGATTGTAGTCCTCGTAGGTGTAATGGGGAGGATACGTCAGTAGCCTCTGAGGGTAAAATCTCAGATTTGGACAGTATAAATCATTAATCTGATGTTGAAGTAGTATCTTCAGATTTCAGCCTGCACACCCTCGTGCGTGTTTATAAGAGGTTCTGGCTGCATTGGAGCGACTCCGATACGTTTGTCGTTGTCAATCTTTAGGAAATCTAGTGATCCTTATAGGTAATAGGATTCCTTTTTGCTAGTTTTTCCTATACCTATCCGTGCTGGACAGGAATGGCAGGGCTACTCTCGAAGTTTCCCTGTTCCCTATCTTTAATGGGATATTTTCCGTTTTCTTGTCTCCATTAAAATATCATATGCACGGTGCCTATAGTAGTAGGACAATTCTACTCTGGCTAAGGGAATTATGATTTCTAGAGAGATTGATGTTTTCAGTTTTAATGGACTAGGCTTTTTACAGGGACATATGGTTTTGCCACTGTGTCAAGTGAGGCATCTTGTTGGTGCAGCACCTTGTCTGTTTCAATGGCTGGGGATTCTTTAGAGGATCCAGAACAGAATTAAAGTTTTTAAGCTAGCCATCCTTTTTCTTTTGATGCTACCATGCTATTCCTCAAGCAGGGAGCCTAGATATCTATCTCGTTGTGCTAGCCCTCTGGGCTTTGTGGCTATAATCATGCCAGTGGGTTTTCTCCTTTGCATTCAAGCCTCTGGCGTTTCTTTAAAGAGTAGGACCTTGTTCGGTCCGGATCTGACAGGAAGTTTTCTGAAATTTCTGTTTTAGACAGTTGCAAGGATAGCACATTGCAAAAGCAACAGCCCAGGAAGATGAGGTCCTAGGTTCAATCCCCGGTGTGTAAAGGAGCACACTTTAAAGGGACAGTCAACACCAGAATTTTAACGTGGTGAAGTTTGCCCCATTCCGGGTTAATTTTAGGTAGGAGGTTGTATCTTTCTGTTTGTCTTCAAACATAGATACGAGACGTCCCAGATAGGATGTGGACATAGTAGCTCAGGGTTACTACATAGTAGTCTTTCTTCCTTCCTGAGACTGTTTTCCATCTATCAGTTTACCGGTAAGCCAGATAACTGTGAGGCATTTTTGTAGTATTTGGGACTTATCTTCATTGGGAGGGATTATTTCAGTTCCTGTTCAGGAACAGGGTCTAGGTTTCATCATATGATAGACCTAAAGTGTCTCACTAATTAGTTTATCTAATGGAAACAGTCTTTCCTTTGGCCTTGCCATGGCTATCATAGAGAGCTATATTGCTTTGGTGTCTTCTGGAAGTCATAATGATTCAGGAGTCCTTTTTACTTCAAGCAAACTCGCATACAGAGACCTTGTTGTCTTCTCATTCCATAGATGGAAGTGAATCTGAATATGAGTTCCCTGATTTTAACTACATGGGTAGTTCTTAGGATCCATATTAGTTGCTTCCTATGTATTTACTTTTGTCAGACAGAAATTAAAGGATTTCTTCCACTTGGCTTCTTTCGGCTTTCTACTATTTGGTCTTCCAGTGCCTCAGAGTTTGGAGGCATTGGTCATTGGACATAATTTCTTAGTTTAATTTCATCTGAGAGTCTGCAGTTATGAATGTTCAGTTAGTGGATGGTACATGCCTTAACTATAGATGTCTGTTAAATGATCCAAGATCTCAGGCTCTTCTCCCGGCAGGGCTGACCCAGACCTTCTTTCTCATGAGCTGTTTCTCCACGAAGCCGTCAGTGTGATGCCGCTCACACAGATGTATCCGCTCCTCCGTATAGATTACAGGGACAGTTTAAGTCACACAGTAAGGTATTGGGAAAAAAATATATATAGGGCATAACATGGAAGTAAAGACTTTAGTTCAATCTTTACTTCCATGTTATGCCCTATATATATTTTTTTCCCAATACCTTACTGTGTGACTTAAACTGTCCCTTTAATCTATACGGAGGAGCGGATACATCTGTGTGTGCGGCATCACACTGACGGCTTCGTGGAGAAACAGCTGATCGCTGAGCAGTTGACTGGGCGACTGTAAGAGCCCAGAATGCACATATAGCACTTGTTCAGTGCTTTGCAGCTTGTAAGTATGGGCTATCGGAGTGGGGTATTCCTGATAATATTCACCCTGCACTATTGTGGCGCCTTCTTTCTTTTTTGTATCATTGACTCACAGGATTGGACTCCAACTATTTCCAGAAGAAGCAGCCTGCCACAGTTCACCGTTACCATCGATTGGGATATCAAAGCTATCTACTTTGAACACGGGTACATCTCTTTCCTTTTTTCTAGAGAACCTGGACATTTCACAGGAACTGATAAGTGCCACATTATACACTTATTAGAATCTATATCAATGTATGCATGATAATTGGTGTGTCATCTGTGTATATATATTCTGCTAAACATTTGCTGTATTATATTTTTTCTTTTTGCACGATTTTTGCAATAGTCACTATTGAAACAATAGGTGTTTTTTATCACCATTCTAGAAATCCTACTCACTAACACACCGTATGAGTTATAAATATTTGATATACACCACACTACCAATGTAACTCACTACTAGGCGCATCCAATTTAACACATATATGTGTATATTTTTATCTTCTGTCTCATGAGGTTGATAAAGGTGTACCATTAAATTAGGTATTATTAACAAATCGATTCAGCTGCCAACTTGGTTAATTCCATGAGCGAGTGTTAAAAGAAGAGGGTGCTTTGAGCATCTCTGGGAGACAGGTGCTATATAAAATGAGATCCTCTCTGTAAATTTACGATAGAGCTCTCGCTTAGCTTGCGAGAGGTAGCAGAATCGTTGGCTGTCTCCAAGATCTTTTGTTTTCTCATGAGTATTTGTCTCGGAGCTCTTAATTCCAGAGACGTTCCTGAGTAATAAGTGAACTCGTTCACTAGCCCATTGGGTTGGTGACTAGGGACTTGTTTGGCGTCAGCTCTCTCCATAATTTTCATGGAGTTGAGAGTAGTAGTCAGTACTCTGCTGACTTGGCTAGGTTACATTTCAGGTGTTCCTTGTCATGATTGGCATAGGTTGCCTGGTGGGCAGACGCCCAATTCGTTGCTGATCCTCCTTCACTTTCTGAAGTGGATATTGGGAGTGGAGATTTTCTATGCCCTGATAAATGCTGACATTGGTTGGTATTCCTGTTTTCTTTTGGTTGGCCTCCTTATCACGAGTCTTGCTCATGTCAATCAGGAGAGGGTGTCGGTAATTTTATAGTCTATGCGTGTCCTCACAGGTTCTGGTTTGCAGACATAGTGGGAACTCCATCTCCTCTAAGTGGGTGAACCACTCTGAGGAAGGACCTGCTGATTTTGGAGTTTGAATGCTTAGTCTGTCTAAGCGTGGTTGCTGAGTCGGTCCTTGTGACCATGATTCAGTATTGTAAACCTGTTAAGAGGGATTTTTCCCATAAAGTGTAGTTAAGGGTGTGTATCCAAGGGTTTCTCTTGGAATAGGTCAGGCTTCTTAGAATTTTTTCCTTTCTATAGGAAGGTCTGGATAAAGGTTCTGTCAGTCAGTTCTCTGAAGACAGATTTCTGACCTATCCCTTTTGCTACATAAGCGTCTGGCAGTCGCGCCAGCTATGCATTTATTTTTGTCAGGCCTTGGTCAGTTTTAGGCCTGCGTTTATCCTCTTGGGAGCATTAACTTTGTTAAGTTTTTGCAGTTACTCAGTTTGAGCTTTTACATTCCATAGATATTAAGTTGTTATCTTGGAAAGGTTTTTTTCTCCTTCTCTTCTGTGGAGAGTGATGGAACCCTCAGCTTTGCTGTGTGATTCGCCTTATCTTATCTTGTGGTTCCTTCTCTTGCCATGATTTTTTCTTTCCTGAGAAACACGTGTTGCGCTCCTTAATGGATATGCGTGCTTTACAGTTTTTGTTCAGGCGAATAAAGATTTTCCCTGGTCTTTTGTCTTGTTTGTCTGTTTTTCTGGACAGAAAGCTTTTTGCTACTCCTCCTTTTTCTGGTTGAGTAGTATATTTGTTTGAGACTGCTGGACAGCAGGCTCCTGAGAGATTTACAGCTTGCTCCGCTAAGGCTGTTTCTTTATTTTGGGTTTTAAAGACGTAGCTTCTCTGGTACGGTTTTGCAAGGCTGCAACCTGATTTTCTCTGCGTACCCTGTTAACATTTCAAGACTAATATGTTTGCCTCGGCTGAGGTTTTCGGGAGTTAGTTTTTTTGAGCAGTGGTGCCTTTTGTTTTGGTTACCTGTCTTGTCCCTCCCAAATAATCTGTGTCCTCTAGCTTGGGTATTGATTCCCAACAGTAATTAATGATGATCCGTGGACTCACCGTGTCATTAGCAAGTAAAAAATGTTTATGCTTACCTGATAAATTTATTTATTTCTTGACACGGTGAGTCCACAGCCCTCACTGGTTTTGAGACAGTTTTTGTTATATAAACCTCAGGCACCTCTGCACCTTGTGTTATTTCTTTTTTCTCCTTTCCCTTGGTCGAATGACTGGGAAGTGATACTTAACTGGTCTGCTGTGGTGCTCTTTGCCTCCTCCTGTTGGCCAGGAGTGATATTCCCAACAGTAATTGATGATGATCCGTGGACTCACCGTGTCAAGAAATAAATAAATTTATCAGGTAAGCATAAATTTTGTTTTTGTGAGAGTAAATGGGGAAGATGGAAAAATAATGACCTTTTTACTGGACAGTTTGCTGAAATACTGGACTGTCCAGTTAAATGCTGGAAACCTGGAAACCCTACTGGGGACACATGAAAAAAAATACAGTTTTCAGAGTTAAAGTGGTGAAATTAAATATTTGCAAAATTTGTGTATTATGCATAAGAAGATTTTTTGGGGGGAATACATGTTGAATTAAATATCTTTTTAATGGCTTATGAATCAGAGTCTCAGAAGTCATACTAAATATCACACTGGGTACGTATGCTATAATGTTATAAAATAACTAAAAAACAAACAATTTGTCAGCCGTATATTTCGTTTGTGCAGAGTCACGTTCAGTGTAAAATCAGTTTGTATCTCCTGAAGTTCTTGCTGGGTGTTTTTCTAATAAATAAATGTGCAGAAAACCTGGTTATAGTATTGATAACAAAACAGAGAGTCGATGCCCAGCTTCTTCAGTATGCTCAAGAGAAGTATTCATCTGTCATTGAATGGTACAGCTGTCACCTAGATTGGGACACAGTAAGAGCCTACATGGTTACTAAGCCTGGGTACTATAAACACCTTACATTAGGTTATAGTCATTCTGTTTAGCTTTAACCCAAAGAGCGCTGAAGTGCATAAGCCCTAGAAACCATTTTATCTTATCAATAAATATAAACATATATCAGCAGGTAAATGGGCATAAATGTGCAACCGGAAGATGCTTTAATGTGTCACAGTATTTTATTATTGCACTATTGTATTATTGGATATTTATACCATTATCTGGCATATAAAGTACATCCATTCAGCTATATAGATTTATAAACATGATATTAACAACTTGTTTGCCAGAGAGCGCTACACTGAGTTAGGTTTTAGAAGGAATTTTCAGTAAAGGGACATCTACTCCAGAATTCTTATTGTTTAAAGAGATAGATAATCCCTTTATTACCCATTCCCCAGTTTTGCATAACCAACACTGTTATATTAATGCACTTTTTACCTCTGTGATTAGCCTCTGCAGACTGCCCCCTTTTTCAGTTCTTTTGACAGACATGCATTTTAGCCAATCAGTGCTGAATCCTAGGTAACTCCACGGGTATGAGGACAATGTTATCTATATTGCACAAATTAACTAATGCCCTCTAGCTGTGAAAACCTGTCAAATGCACTGAGATAAGAGGCAGGCTTCAAGGGCTTAGAAATTAGCATATGAGCCTAGCTAGGCTAATCTTTCAACAAAGCATACCAAGGGAGCAAAGCAAATTTGATGATAAAAGTGAATTGGAAAGTTGTTTAAAATTGCATGCCCTATCTGAATCATGAAAGGTTAATTTTGACTAGCCTGTCCCTTTTAATTAATTGAGCATGTTTTAAAGAACAAAAGTATATGAGAGGACATTGAAAGTTATGTATATCAATTCAAATTATGATATTAATTATACCATTTATTATATCACCAGTGATTTTGTTGATGACATCATAAATAGCTCTGTGTGTGATGTTAAAAGTGATGTCACTGATTATATTGTGTATGAAGTAATTTGTTATGTCACTAATGAAGTCACAACATTTTTCATAAGGTTAATAATGTTTGTTATTTCTCTGATTTTTCAAGTTAGTTTTTTTTTTCATTTCATGGCAACGTTACACAAAGAAATAGTCTATTATGGACACAGGTTAAAGGTGTCAACATGCAAGCGCTTTATGTATGACATATCAGCTTTAGTTGTGCTGCTATTTCAGATAATTGTGCAAAAGATAGATTGAAATTTATAGTATCAATGAGCTCTGGCTTTTTAGGGAAAGACATGTTTTGCCAAGTAATTGTGGGATTCTTCACAATATACCCTGCTTTTTCAGAACAAAAGGCATAATGAAACATGCTACATGAAATCTGTGCACTGTGTTTGATTTTTGTTGCCAGCATGGTGCATGGAACATCAATGTCAGGTGATGGGGAGTTAGTAGAACACGTTGTGATGTGATGTATCAAAATATTACTAATTTTTATTATGTTTAGAGATTACAAATGTTCCATATATATAAAATTTCACAAAACAAAAAGTCTGAAGGTTGAAAGAGACATACTGCAATAATAAAATGCTCTAATGCAGTGGTTCTCAACCTAAGTGGCAGGGGCGAAACTACAGGGGGTGCAGAGGCCGCAGGTGCGACTGGGCCCCTGAGGGTGGGGGCCCAGCTTAAAAAAAAAAAAAAAAAAATTTATAATTTTTTTTAACCCCTTAATGACCACAGCACTTTTCCATTTTCTGTCCGTTTGGGACCAGGGCTATTTTTACATTTTTGAGGTGTTTGTGTTTAGCTGTAATTTTCCTCTTACTCATTTACTGTACCCACACATATTATATACCGTTTTTCTCGCCATTAAATGGACTTTCTAAAGATACCATTATTTTCATCATATCTTATAATTTACTATAAAAAAAAATATAAAATATGAGGAAAAAATGGAAAAAAACACACTTTTTCTAACGTTGACCCCCAAAATCTGTTACACATCTACAACCACCAAAAAACACCCATGCTAAATAGTTTCTAAATTTTGTCCTGAGTTTAGAAATACCCAATGTTTACATGTTCTTTGCTTTTTTTGTAAGTTATAGGGCCATAAATACAAGTAGCACTTTGCTATTTCCAAACCATTTCTTTTCAAAATTAGCACTAGTTACATTAGAACACTGATATCTTTCAGGAATCTCTGAATATCCATTGACATGTATATATTTTTTTTTAGAAGACATCCCAAAGTATTGATCTAGGCCCATTTTGGTATATTTCATGCCACCATTTCACCGCCAAATGCAATCAAATACAAAAAATCATTCACTTTTCACAAATTTTTTCACAAACTTTTGGTTTCTAACTTAAATTATTTACAAACAGCTTGTGCAATTATGGCATAAATGGTTGTAAATTCTTCACTGGGATCCCCTTTGTTCAGAAATAGCAGACATATATGACTTTGGCGTTGCTTTTTGGTAATTAGAAGGCCGCTAAATGCCACTGCGCACCACACGTGTATTATGCCCAGCAGTGAAGGGGTTAATTAGGGAGCATGTAGGGAGCTTTTTGGGGTAGTTTTAGCTTTAGTGTAGTGTAGTAGACAACCCCAAGTATTGATCTAGGCCAATTTTGGTATATTTCATGCCACCATTTCACCGCCAAATGCGATCAAATTAAAAAAAACGTTAATTTTTTCTCAATTTTAGGTTTCTCACTGAAATTATTTACAAACAGCTTGTGCAATTATGGCACAAATGGTTGTAAATGCTTCTCTGGGATCCCCTTTGTTCAGAAATAGCAGACATATATGGCTTTGGCATTGCTTTTTGGTAATTAGAAGGCCTCTAAATGCCGCTGCGCATCACACGTGCATTATGGCTAGCAGTGAAGGGGTTAATTATGTAGCTTGTAGGGAGCTTGCAGGGTTAATTTTAGCTTTAGTGTAGACCTCAGCCTCCCACCTGAAACATCAGACCCCCGGATCCCTCCCAAACAGCTCTCTTCCCTCCCCCACCCCGCAATTGTTCCCGCCATCTTAAGTACTGGCAGAAAGTCTGCCAGTACTAAAATAAAAGGTATTTGGCCCTTTTTTAAAAAAAAAAAAAAAAGCATATTTACATATGCTGATGTGTAGGATCCCCCCTTAGACCCCAACCTCACTGATCCCCCACCAAACAGCTCTCTAACCCTTCCCCTCTGCAATAATGGGCGCCATCTTGGGTACTGGCAGCTGTCTGCCAGTACCCAGTTTTGTAAAAAAAATTGCCTTTTTTTTCCAAAAATGCCCTTTTCTGTAGTGTAGCTTTCCCCCGCCCACCACCCCCCGTGCACGCACGCTCCCGTGCGCGCCCCCGTAGGTGCCGCCCCCGATCCCGCCCCCCTCCACTCCACACAGAGCATCGATGGCCGCCCACCCGCCTCCCACGTAAGCTCCCATCCACCAACGATACCGGCCATCGATGTCCGGTGCTGAGAGGGCCACAGAGTGCCTCTCTCTGCATCGGATGGCCAAGGGGGGTTATTGCAATAACCGGAAAGCAGCTGGAAGCGAGCAGGATCGCTTCCAGCTGCTTTCCAGACCAAGGACGTACGCCGCACGTCCTCGGTCATTAACTGCATTTTTTTTAGGACGTGTGGCGTACGTCCTTGGTCATTAAGGGGTTAAATAAAAAAACGTTAACCTACCACTGCCTGCACTGATATCATGTGAGTGTGACATGACTACAGAGGTTAGTGTTTCTGTTTTACCCATTGGTGTTTATGTGTGTGTGTAGGGTGTGTGTGTGTGTATGTATGTGACTGTGTGTGCATTTATGCATGTATGTGTGTTTGTGTATGTTTGTGGAACCAGCAAATTACAGACCATATTACTACAGTATGGGGGGTAGGGGGTAAACAGTGTCACTATACAGTACCACTATATACAGTATGGGGGGTGGACCATGTCACTGACTACTGTGGTCACTTTATAAAGTACTGGGTGGGTAGGGTCAGGCCAGCCATCTCACCGGCAGATTACAGACTATGTCACTAACTTACTATATACAGTACTGGGGGGTTAAATAGTGTCACTATATATATATATATATATATATATATATATATACAGTAATAGGTGGTCAGACCATCTCACAGACTGTGGGCACAGGGTACCTCCTTTTGCAGACATGTAATCTGATTCACATTTTCTTTCTGTGTTAAATGTAAAAAAAAAAAAAAAGTATTAAATTCACCTTTTTTTGGAGGGGGAGGGGCGCCTGGGCCCTGTGGTTTCTAGTTACTCCTCTGCTAAGTGGCCTCAAGACCCAGTAAATTTTATCTGGACATGTCCAGGGACCAGTAGTAGTAATATATACAGTAGGTATTGAAAAGACTCACCCCTTGAGCATAATCACATTTTGTTGCTTTGTAGACTGAAATAAAGACAGACACAGTTTTTGTTTATCCAGCTGTAATTACTCAGTGCCACTTATAACATCCAAGTGAAAGATATAGCACCAACATGTCAGGCAAAAATAAAGACAATTCAAAAACAGAATTACTGAGTTGGAAAAAGGATCACCCTCTTGTGTCAGTATTTTGTTGAACCACCTTTTGCTTTAATTACAGCCTTTAGTCTGTTGGGATATGTCTCTACTAACTTTGCACATCTAGACTGTGCAATATTTGCCCACTCTTCTTTGCAGAACTGCTCCAGTTCCATTATATTTGATGGTGACCGTTTGTGGACTGCAGTCTTCAAGTCATGCCATAGATATTCTATTGGGTTTAAGTCTGGGCTCTGACTAGACCATGCAATGACATTCACCCTTTTCTCCTTCAACCACTGTGTGGTAATTTTTGCTGTGTGCTTTGGGTCATTGTCATGTTGGAAAGTAAACCTTCTTCCCATTGAAAACTTCCTGGCAGAGAGCAGCAGATTTTCTTCAAGAATTTGATGGTATTTTGCCCCATCCATTATTCCTTCTATCCTGACAGGTGCTTCAGTGCCTGCTGCAGAGAAACACCTCCATAACAGGATATTTTTTCCATGTGGCCTCAGAATCTCCTAGGTGTGTTATGGCAAAGCTCAGTCATGACTGCATGTGGCCTTTCTTGAGGAGTGTCTTTTTCCTTGCAACCCTCCCATACAAGCCACATTTGTGGAGAATTAGTGATATTGTTGTCACATGCACACAATGACCACTCTTTGTCATAAATTCCAGCAACTGCTTCAGAGTTGCTGTGGGCATCTTGGTAGCCTCTCTGACCAGTTTCCTCCCGGCTCTTTCATCCAGTTTTGAGCAACGTCCTGATCCATAGAAGGTCTGTGTTGTACCAAATACCTTCCACTTCTTAATAATAGACTTCACTGTGCTTCTAGGCATTGCTAAATCCTTTGATATTTTCTTGTATCCATCTCCTGACTTGTGCCTGTCCACAACATTATACCGGAGATCTTTTGACAGTGCCTTGCCACTCATAGTTGATTGTTTGCTTCAGTTGCACTACTAGGGACTGAGATGCTCCAGGAAAGCTCTTTTCATGCTGAGCTAATCAATATGCCCACAGCTGATCACAGTTGAAGGTTACATGGCTTTGTGTGTGCTGTTGAGAAGGTGATTAGCTACACCTGATTGAGTTTACAAGTAATTTTAGGAGGGGGTGATCCTTTTTCCAACTCAGTAATTCTGTTTTTGAATTGTCTTTATTTTTGCCTGACATGTTGGTGCTATATCTTTCACTTGGATTTTATAAGTTTCACTGAGTAATTACAACTGATAAACAAATAATGTGTCTGTCTATATTTTAGGCTGCAAAGCAACAAAATGTGATCATTTTCAAGGGGGGTGATTTTTTTTCCATACCCACTGTATATAAAGCATTTGTGTAATGTCAGTGGGCTGGTATCACTTACCTACAGTGTCCAGGTCAGGTCCACTATCTTCTCACTGAACTGCCGCTATATGTGCACAGTGCACACGCACATGTGCAATGGCACTCTGAAAGGACTGCCCGGTTATTCCTTATGTGTAGAGTAGATGGCCTGTAAGAGCACATAGTGGGGCATGATGGGTCATGGCCCACAAGCAGGCCTTCACGGGTATGGCCCGGTTGTTGAGAAACCAGACTCTAATGCATTATTATTAAGGCTAGACTTATTTATACCCCATACAAAATAAAAGGAAACAAATAAGAATACTGATGATTTTCGTCAGTAGTTTTTTAGTTTCTTAAAATTTTCTTTGGTGCATTCATTCGGATATTCGTTGCGTTAAAACGAAAATCCATCTCTAATTTATATATATCTATATATATTCATATAGATATATAGCTATATAAATATATTTTATATGTGTATATATATACAGTAAATATATTTATATTTAAAAATAATATAACATTGTCTTCCAATTGAAAAACAATGATATACCAAGTATCTCTAAATGCACCTCTGGCTTTAATGCTGTTGTCTTAGTGCACCTTCGGGTCAGCACACAAGCGAAAGCCAAAAGAGGCTTTTGTAGCAATAGAAGTCTTGGAGAAAGGGGGGTTAGCGTACTTGTGCTATACAACCTCCAGATGTTAACGCGTCTGAGACTTTCGCTCGCGTGGATTTTTTACTTTCAACATGTAATATGAGCGCAAGAATAGGAGCGCTATTGATTTAACTTGAGCTCTGTTAGCTCTCTATAGCACTTGTAGTCTAGGCCTATCTATCTATCTATCTATCTATCTTTCTGTCTATGTATGTATGTATCTATCTATTATCTATCTATCTATCTATCTATCTGTCTGTCTGTCTGTCTGTCTTTCTATGTTTGTATGTATCTATCTATCTATCTATCTATCTATCTATCTATCTATCTATCTATAGGAATGACTTGCAATTACTGAGGACACAAAAAGGCACTGGTTTGGCAAAACTCTGTTCTGACTATATAAAATGACGTGTTAATAACATGACTCATGTTAGTAATTTGTTTACTTTACATAAAATAGCAATTAAAAGTGATCATGACACTCTCTTTTGCCCCCGTATTTGTGTTGTTTTTAATTTTGCTAACATTTATACCATGTTCTCGTGCAGTCAAACATACAAATCTTTAAATAAAAATATTATCACTTCGGTTTTTTCCAATTATCTTTGCCGCAGAACATACAATAAATTCAATCTAATTTAGAGGGTAATTTAAGTTACACAATACATATGTAATTGGTTCTTTTGTGAAAGATTTTCAGGACCAAATGGGATTTTTTGGTTTACTTGTAGTCACATTAATTATGTCAGTTGTATTCCAGCAGATGTAAGGACGCAAGGCTCTTGTATTTATGAGGTCATGTTTGAAGGTTATAGCAGCTAGAACACACCTAGGTTAATCACAGTGTCTGAACACCAATCTTTTTACTAATATGTGCGCTTACGCTAAACAGCCTGTTTTAAGAGTTTACTTCTAACGAGAAGAACTGTGGTTATCTGTAGAGGTTAAAATAACATTGAACACCTTTTTTTTCCTTTGTGTAAAAATTGCCCTTTCTCCCCCACTCTATAGAGAGGCCACAAAGCAAGTTCTATAATGCTACAAATCAAATAGCCGGTTAAGTCAGTTTGCAGCATTTGGAAAATATAGGTGACAGATTTAGCTTTGTGGCCTCTCTTGGGATTGTGGGACAAAGCACAGTTTTTACACAAAAGCAAGTGGTGTTTATCAGGCCATTACATTTCTGGGGGACTCGTGGTGCTCTGTCACTCTATAGTTGAATGCATTGGTTACTGTGGGCTACAAGCTGAACAAAACCTCCAAGCTTCTTCTTTCTGTCAGAGCAAACATTGCATATATCCTATTGTATAGTCATCTAAAACTTGTAGGATTGGTTACCAGAGAGGGTTACAACTGTTTATCATTATATATTTTCAAAAATTCCCTTGATCCAAACCAGGACGATGAGAGTTATGATGAGTCATGGACCCCTGAGTCATGATGGGCAGAATGGAATCACTCATGATCTTTGCGTGGAGTCATGATGGGCAGGATGGAGTCACTGGTGTTCTTTTGGTGGAGTTATGATGTGTAGGGTGGATTCACTGGTGTTCTATAGGTGGAGTAATGATTGGTATTGTAGATTCACTGGGTAGAGTCATGATGGGCAGGGTGGAGTCACAGGTGTTCTTTGGGTGGAGTTCTAATGGGTAGGATGGAGCCACTGGTGTTCTTTGTGTGGAGTAATGATGGGTATTGTGGATTATCTAGGTTATCGGTTGTTAGAGTCATGATGGGCAGGGTGGAGTCACTGGCTTTCTTTGGGTGGAGCAATGAGGGGTAGAGTGGAGTCACTGGTGTTCTTTGGGTGGAGTCATGCTATGCAGGGTGGTATCATTGGTGTTCTATGGGTGGAGTTATGATGGGTAGGGTGGAATGACTGGTGATCGGTGGGTAGAGTCATGATTGGCAGGTTGGAGTCACTGGTGTTATTTTAGGTGGAGTCATGATGGGAAGGGGGATATCACTGGTGTTCTGTGGGTAGATTTATGATGGACAGGGTTGTATTATTGGTGTTCTTTGGGTGGGTTCATGATGGGTAAAAAAGTATTAAAGATGTCCTGTGGGTAGAGTATTTCTACTATCAGAATTACTTTTTTCTCTTGGTACCTTTGTTGAATAGCATAGCTAGGTAGTCCCAAAAACAGCAATGAACTACTGGGAGCTAGCTGCTGATTGGTGGCTTCACCCATATGCCTCTTGTCATTGGCATATTATTGTTCTTGTTCCCTCCCAGTAGTGCATTGCTACTCTGAAGTGGTTAAACACATAGTTATAAGCAAGTAACGGTGTAATGATATCAGGCATTTTCCTTTTAAATTTGTATGTCCCTTTAAACATAAAGGTGCTCGATTACAAGTGGAGCGCAACGTTTTGCTGGCATTACATGTTAACCGAAATGGGAACCCGACCTCACATTCGCATTGCTAGGAAGCATTGCGCTCACGAGAGCGTGCTTCCATATGCTCCAATGAGAGCCTTGTTCTGATGCCGTCAGAGACGGCATCAGAACCTAAAGGGACAGTTTACTCAAAAATGTTCTCTATTTTAATTTGTTCCCAATGATCCACTTTACCTGCTGGAGTGTAATACATTGTTTACAAGTATTTCCATTACCCTTATATTGGCATTTGAAATAGTTTATTTAGCCTGTGGTATCCCCACCCATCCTGGAAGTTTTGGGCCTCAATGCCAAGCTGTGTTAACACAGCCAGTAGAAGAAATTATACTCCTAGTGGGTTATAGAAGAGATAAGGTAATACAATGTTCATTTTTCATTGTTCTCTCCAAATATTGGTGATTGGTTTATGGACAAATATAAGTTAAAGAAGCAGGTATATTTACACAATGTGATAAAGTAATGAGATCTGATTATACCAACAAGCTCCACCCATTTTATTAGGTTGTGACTTCAAAACACAAAATTCATATACACAAATTTTTTATTTTTTAAAAAGCTACTTTTTTTAATAAAAAACTATTATGCCCTTTATTTTGAGGGAATTTGGGGCACTTTTAAAAATTAACCCTGATCGCTTGTAATCGCTGGTTAATTATCGCGCACCCGCAAACAGGAAATAATTTAGCGCTCCACTTGTAATCTAGCCCAAAATTAGTTACACCTTTTGATGCCCCTCATTGCTACTGCACCTGCAAAATAGTGCTTGTTATGGCTACATCCACTAAAGCAAAAAATACCATTGTATTTGCAAAGATGACCCCACTTGAGGCTGGTGCGAGAGGGGCGTGGCTTCAGATTGACCATAACACCCGCTGATATTTGCTTAAAGGGACAGTCTAGTCAAAATTAAACTTTAATGATTCAGATAGTGCATGTCATTTTAAACAACTTTCCAATTTATTTATCATCACATTTACTTTGTTCTCTTGGTATTCTTTGTTGAAAGCTAAACCTAGGTAGGCTCATGTGCTAATTTCTAAGCCCTTGAAGGCCGCCTCTTTTTTTCAGTGCATTTTGACAGGGCGTTAGTTAATTTGTGCATTATAGATAACATTGTGCACACTCCTGTGGAGTTACCTAGGAGTCAGCACTGATTGGCTAAAATACAAGTCTGTCAAAAGAACTAAGATAAGGGGGTTGTTTGCAGAGGCTAAGATACAAGGTAATCACAGAGGTAAAAAGTGTATTAAAATAACCATGTTGGTTATGCAAAATTGGGGATTGGGTAATAAAGGGATTATCTATCTTTTTAAACAATAAACATTTTGGTGTAGACTGTCCCTTTAAAAAAAAAACTTGAGCTGGAGACAGCAACAGTAACAGATTTAATTGTGTGATAAAAATGACTATAAACTATAGTGAATATCTAAAGTGGAAGCAGATGAATCACGAAAAGGAGTTGTGTCTACACAATTGCACTGTTTGTTAAAGGGACAGTGTACTGTAAAATATTATCCCTTTAATGCGTTCCCAATGATTCATTTTATCTGCTGGAGTATCTTAAATTGTTTGCATATCACTCCTTTACCTTTATTTTGTCATTTGAAAACAACTGATTTTGCCCACAGAAACCACCCTCGATAATGAAAAATTCAATACTGTAGTAATGTGTACAGAAAAGCAGAATATATCTAACCACCAGTGGGGTGGGAGAGATAGGTACTATCACCACTTTCAATAAAAGTGATGGTAAACTGAATGAAAGCCCGTTTTTTAAAAATACTATTGAAAACAGGCACTTTGGGGGGCGGAGCTACGCAGCGTCCATGTTAGGTTGCATTTTTATGAAGCTCCCTGAAAAGGATCTAAAACCGACTATTTATATCCCATAAAGATCAACTTCATCCAATAATTATTGATATTATTATAGAAAGGCTGCTCCAGCACAATCTATTCTTCTCATTTGGACTCTGGGAACTGACTAAGCCTGTTAGATCCATAGGCGGAGGCCTACACCTGAACTTCCAACCCCCCCCCCCCCCCGATCAGCCGGGTTAGAGCGACGCTAATACTACTGAGGAACTGAGACCACTTTGGATACAGAAACTACCTTCATTATGGAGGAGGGTTGCCTTTCAGCGCTACAAGCACTGCTCACTAAGATGGACGTGCAGATGCAAAACAGGTTCTTGGATCTCAGGCTCACCGGTAGACACTCACTGGAGAAAGGACTTCATGACACCCTCAAGATGGCGGACATAGGGTACGGAGCTACATGCAGACACAGAAACCATCTGCCCTCAGGCAGACAATAACCAACGCTGTGCTCCACAGTTCCGTCAGGCAGAAAATGTACAGAACTTCTCCCCACTAAAGAGCAACTCACGCACCGAATCTCGTCTTGCCCTCGTGGTGCAGCAGGGGAGACCCCAAATAGAGCCCCCACTGGATGACTATCAGGATGGTGCGGCCGGCCATCCTACAAGCAAAGCCTGGGGTTTTGGGAGTCGGACCCTCGCAAGGCAAAGAAGTGGGGGAGTTTCTGGCATCGTTTGGATCGGCAAGTTGCTATAAGATGTGGAATGCCCGACAGCCTATACTTGCTACCCTACAGCATCACTAGAGAGTCACATGCATCAATCTGGTGGTGGTTCATGCACCTTCTGATCCAGTCTCTATCACATAGCTGCTTTCTACAATGTGTGGATCCGCTGGCTGCCACTGGAATTGGCTGAGTAGTTTGCAGCTAAGACTGCATATGTTAATTGCCCTCCTATTGAACTATAGTTTAATTACCCCTTGTACGAGGAGAGACTATTTCAAAGTTAGCTGACTTCAGATGCACAGCCTATCTTTAATTTCAGCTTTCTCTGCTGATAGGTTGAGTTGTTCTGTCATTATTTTGATATGTTATTTGAGTCTGGATGATTGTACTCTTACATTATGTGTTTGCGCCTGTCTATTACTGTTCCCCTCATATATCCTGAGGCTGTACATTTTATTACAACTTGCATGTTTTTCAGGGGCTCATACATCTAGCTAGCCGCACACGCCTCTTGGTAGAGCATTGAGCATACAATTGCCCCCTCCCCCTTATAGGTTTACGCTATACTAATATGATCCTCTTTTCTCAAACATTCAGTGCACGCACACTAGGATATCATAAGGGGTGGCCAGCTCTCTCTCTCTCAGCGTATACCTGTCAAAGTTCTAGCATTACAAATCTGCAACAGTTGTACCTAATCTCCCTTTTTAGTACCACCTTGTGCTGCTTATCAACTATGGTATAATTCTTGTGTGAGCCAGGCCACCCTAAGTGCCGTATCCCATATAATGTCCCAACCTATACATTTATTTATATAGCTGGTTTACCACTCAGGGACCCTAAAAGTATTTCCAGATGTATTCATTAAGGGCATTATTATGTGCACACCCCTTATGAGATCACTCAGTAATATACTAACTATCCCCTAACACCTCAGCTTGCTGATAAATTATATGTTTGTTCTTTGTCTCCTTCAACCCCTAAAATGTGGTCTTCCTTCATTGATGCATTCTTTTACGTCCTCAGATAGTACTTTACCTATAACTTATCTATTTGTATTTTTTTAATCTATCATAAGGTCCAAGAGCGGCCATCCTTGGGACTACCATATATGCATTCATTATATAACCATTTGACCCATAAGTGGTCAACTCAGTAGTCACCCCTATAAGCTATGATTATTAAAAAATGGAGGATTCAGAAGCTCATGTCACCCACTATCTCAATCACTACCTTTAATATATTGTGTTAATGCCTTATTTCATGTTTTTCTATGACTATAAATGTAACTTTTATGTTTGACAGTCACCATTAGCTGTATTGTTTGAAAATCCTCAATAAAAAATTGATTTAAAAAAAAAAAAAAAAAAAAAAAAACCAGGGGCACTTTCATTCATCAAAGTCTAGAAAGCAGCTGTTTTGATTAAAAACTTACCTCTCTTCTCTTAAAAACCAGAGCAGCTTCCCCCACCCGGAGATCCTCTCTTCACACGTCAGCAATGACTAATCCGGCTTCCTCCAATCATGGCATGGCCTCAGGCAATGACTCCCCTGGGGGGAAAGCTGTGATTGGAGGAAGCTGGATTATTGATGACGTGTGAAGAGAGGATCTCTAGGTGGGGGAAGCTGCTCTGTCTGCTTTCTAAACTTTGATGAATTAAAGTGCCCTTGTTTTTAATAGTATTTTTAAAAAACGGGCTTTTATTCATTAACGTCTACCTTATCTTTAAAAATTGATTTGCATATAACATACAAATATTGGATAAGGAAGCATTGTGTGTATATATTTAGAAAGATACGATAATGAGGTCTTCTATCCCTGCAAGCTCAGCCCATTTGGTTTGGCTGTGGTTTCAAAGAACAGAAACAGCTATTTTATATACAAAAAAAGTAAACCTAAAGGAGCAATTTCCAATACATGTTATACTCTGCAGCTAGTATAGTCATTGTAAACACATTAAGGGAAAACTATTTTACAGTATCATTTTTAATAAGGTTTACTGTCCCTTTAAAACTTTAATAATAATGTTTCAAAATATCATTAAAACACATTATATATGAATACATTATATTTAATACATGAAATGTTTATTTATTTATTTTTTTTAAATTTCAACTTACTTGTATACATTATTATTTGACAGATATCTGAATAATTCCTTCTGTAGCTCTTACTTCTGCTTTGGGCTGCAATTCATGAATCTTTAATATATTTAGATGCATTTTATGTATGTATTATGCACATTTAGAGATCCTATATCTGACAATTGAATACTGTCTGTATTTAGTAAATTGAATCCTACTTTCAACTTGTAGTAGTCTCTTAGCTGTATTTATAGCACCTCTCTAGCAGCCAAGTGACATTTAGGTTATGTTTAATTTTCATGCTAGCTTTGGTGACATTCCTAATAATATCCTATGAACCCAGCAGGAGAAGTGCAGCAATTATCCAACTTTTGAAAACATCTCATTACGCCAAATCAATTTAAAGAGACATAGCAAAGTAAAAATAAAATGCTATAAGTAGTTTGAGCATTTTATTTTTAAGCAAATTCTCATATTTAACTATAAGTTTTCCATTATGGGTCCTGCACAGAACTTGGTTAGGGATGGGTATTACTTCCATACACCAACTGGCAAGTGACTGCAATTCCAGACCTCACCGTTAACTATTTAACTCCTTTACAAGTGTTAATTAACGATAATTTGTTTATTGGTAAAATGCTTAAACAAATAAGGACATTTCTTATTACACTGATATGTATCTTTGAAGAAGGTTCCAAATGCTATAACATAAAATAAGTTTAAACAATTCTGAATTAAAGTTAAATATTAGTTAAGAGACATATAATGTACCATTAAATAGTTCGCCTTTAGAGGACATTTAAATACGAGTAAGGGCAAAAGTTTTTTTTGTTTTTGTTTTTTTAATACAATTATGTCCTAGGATATAAACATAATCATTAGTTCAACAATATGCAGACCTATTCATGTTAATGGTGTAAAATGTACTGCAGGAAATTTCACAGGGATACATTCATCCAGATGGCAAATTACCTAAATACATTTTATTTTATAACTGTCAGAGCCTCCTAGATAGTCTCCTCTGAATTAGAAAATTGTATGGATGACTCCAGATAATATGTTTCAAATAGCTCAAAGTTAGGGACCTCCCCTCCCAGTGACATCAGTGGAAATATCAATTTGATGCCCTCCACAGCTATCACAGACTTTTACACAAATTGTAAACTGGTCCAGGACTTGTACCTGGAGTATTATTTTTAACCAACTCTGAGCATTTAAATAATATTTTATTCATTGTTACAAGTGGAGTGGTGAAGTTAAAAGGGGAGTCACCTTTCGGGGTAAAACAGGCCAGTATTAATCTGAACTGATTATAGCTCGCTTTAGTAACCATTTTAACATATAGTTTAGACTGTATTATGCTTTATTGTGTCTTTTTATATATTGAATTGTATTGTTTATTATTTATACATTTTGAATACATCACAATTATTTATTTAGTATTTCTATTATTTGGGATTTTTTCTCATTTCCATAAATTGTGTTCTTAAAGGTATATGAAACAGCGCTCCTTTAAACATAAATATAAACAGATTGTGTTTAAAAAACAGCAAGAAACGTACTTGTTATGAGCACTTAAAAATTCTCAGTGTAGCCACTGCCCACAGATAGATACGAGAGCTGCCATTTTTTAACTTAGGTTTCATAGTAACATTATTTTTGCAGCAAAAGTCCTCTACTGAACATGGGCAATAAACTAAATGCAGTAGCAGACAGGTGTTTCCTAAAAAAAACACTTCAAAGGAAAAATGCATTATTTGCCTTTCTGTAGAGACCACAGCCCCCTTGTGGGTTTGTGCCATGAAGTAATGGACACTCCGCAAATTAATTAAAAAAACCCAATGTAAGGTAAAATCATTTTGAAGTGACTTATGGTACATATTGCTATGACTTTTATTAAGTATAAACCACTGCTTAGTGTTTTCTTTTATTACAATAGACCACATTATTATCTTGGAATGTTTACACATGTGGGATAAAATCCGACATTACCCTAATATAGCCCCACATCCTTCACCTATACACTCCATCACAGGTCTTTTACTAGGACTGCCCGAATCCCACCCTCACTCCTGGTCTAATTTAGGACTAACTCACATCTCTGACCTAATGCAGAACCACACACAAAACGCATACCCTTCCCTCAACCAAATAGCTGGGCCCCACACTTTCCCTCCCCATTTACACTTTGAGTACTCAAGATTGAAATGTATGCTTTGATCTTGGGGATTTTGTCCCTCCCCCCACCTCGCCCTCTAACGATCTGGGAAACTAAATGGAATCAAGGGGGGAAACTACACAAACGAATGACTATACACTACTCACTTATAGAAGGACCTTAAAGCTCCTCATATAACCAAATGGGAGGACATCCTGAATATCAATATTCCTCCACAAAACTGAACTAAAATCATTACCCTCACCACTAAAGCCATACATTGCACAACTCTATTTGAATCTTTCTATAAACTTCGCACCCACTGGTACTATATACCTACTAGATTATTCAAATTTAATCTCAGCCCTTTTTGCTGGAGAGGTTGGGGACAATTAAGAGACTCTTTACAAATATGGTGGAGCTGCCCTAAAATTATGACATTATGGAACTTGACATTTAATACTTTAACCAGACTAGGAATTCACATCCCAAAAACCCAGCAACTGCACTCTTACACATAGACATACACCCCCTACCCAAACACCATAGTTACCTCTGCATTTATCTTTTGACAGCAACTAAGCTGTCAATTGTTAGGGCTTGGAAAAGAGAAGCTCGCCCGACCAGGACCTTGGTCCTAGACATAATGGCTTTTATTAACTCCATGGAAAGGAATATTTTCTTTACCCTGGGTAATATTGTCTTATTTGACCTCATTTGGTCAGATTTAGAAGCTAAATACAAACCCAACTGGCACCCTACAGTATCATTGTAATCACATACCATTCCCACTCAACTAAAGACTTTACTCACATGCAAGGAACCTACCTACCCCCCCATTTCCCTCTCTCTAGTACCTCTACCTGTTTGCCTATGTCTTCCCCTCTCTTTACCTACCCTAATTACCCTCTTCCTACTACGCAGTTTGTTAATCCTGTATGGTAACTTAAGCCACTATACGTGGCCCCAATATGTGATAACTGTGATAACATCATATAAGTTGCTCAGAAACATTTACTACTATATATCTGATATTACTAATTGTTTGAAGCACTACCTTGTTTGAATTTTCAAATTCCTAACTCAATTGTATTTGTTGATAATTGATCTTCAATAAAGCTAAGAAGAAAAATTCATAATTGATCCTTTGGTTCAACATCAAACCTCTGAGCCCACTAACTCTTTGTGATTTTATAAACGTATCATTGTCCCACAACCTAAATGTTGAGAAATATAAAAGATAAGCTCAAGGAGAAACATCCGTAGGTGTTGTGTGACCATGGTTACCTGTGTTTGGCTCTGAATTATGGAGCAAGCAGTATCATCTAACAAAGGTTGTCCACAAAGGACAAAAAACAATGTACATAAAGCGGTAAGTTTATGCTTGCAGGCTTCACCTTGCTCACTGCAAGCACCAGCTGACCACAGCTTTATCTTGTTTATGGCAACATGTGTCTCATGAAATGGTCTCACAACAGCAGGGGAAATCAGGGACAACACCAGGGGAGCGGAGGAGGCCGCTGTCTGTAGATTTATCTGCTGTTCTTATCCAGACTGAAACACCTGATAAATGAGCTAAAGGATGATAGAGGGTCAGTCCAGGAATTATATTTATATGTGTATAGTGTATGGATGTTTTTCAAAAGGACAGTAACTTTTTAAAGGGATACTAAACCCAATTTTTTTATTCCATGATTCAGATAGAGCATGCCATTTTAAGCAACTTTCTAATTTACACTTATTATCAACTTTTCTTCATTCTCTTGGTATCTTTATTTGAAGAAGCAAGAATGCAAGCTTAGGAGTCAGACCATTTTTGTTTAAGCACTCTGGGTAGTGCTTGCTGATTGGTGGCTACATATCTGAAAGTATCCCTTTTAAGTAGTGCAACGTATGTTAAAGGGACAGTCTACACCAGAATTATTATTGTTTAAAAAGATAGCTAATCCCTTTATTACCCATTCCCCAGTTTTGCATAAGCAATACAGTTATATAAATATATTTTTAACCTCTGTGATTACCTTGTATCTAAGCCTCTGCAGACTGTCCCCTTATCTCAGTGCTTTTGACAGACATGCAGTTTAGCCTATCAGTGCAGACTCCGAAATAACTCCACGGGAGTGAGCACAATGCCATCTATATGACACACATGAAATAGTACTGTCTAACTGTGAAAACTTTCAAAATGCTCTGAGCTAAGAGGCGGTTTTCAACGGTTCAGAAATCAGTTTGAGCCTACCTAGGTTTAGCTTTTCAAAAATACCACCAAGGGAACAAAGCAAATGTAATAATAAAAGTCAATTGGAATCATGAAAGTTTAATTTTGACTAGACTGTCCCTTTAATTGTTGCATCTAGGGTTGCCAGGTGACCAGTATTTAACTGGACAGTCCAGTATTTTACCAAACTGTCCAGTAAAATCTGTACAAAAATACTGGACACTT
The DNA here is from genome assembly GCF_027579735.1 of Bombina bombina. Lineage (NCBI taxonomy): Eukaryota > Metazoa > Chordata > Amphibia > Anura > Bombinatoridae > Bombina > Bombina bombina. The sequence continues at coordinate 1,087,132,881 of NC_069504.1, forward strand.
AAAGGGACACTGAACCCAATTTTTTTCTTTTGTAATTCAGAAAGAGCATGCAATGTTAAGCAACTTTCTAATTTACTCCTATTATCAATTTTTCTTTGTTCCTTTGCTATCATTATTTGAAAAAGAAGGCACCTAAGCGTTTTTTTGGTTTCAGTACTCTGGACAGCACTTTTTTATTGGTGGATGAATTTATCCACCAATCAGCAAGGACAACCCAGGTTGTTCACCAAAAATGGGCCGGCATCTAAACTTACATTCTTGCATTTCAAATAAAGATACCAAGAAAATGAAGAAAATTTGATAATAGGAGTAAATTGGAGGGTTGCTTAAAATTTCATGCTCAATCTGAATCACGAAAGAAAATTTTTGGGTACAGTGTCCCTTTAAATGTCTAGTTTTTTTTTTAAAGTTCCCTGAGTGACAGATACATTTGAAATCCTTCCTATCCCTCAAAGCTTTAAAAATATGACCCAGAAAGAAGGGGAACTGTGAATGTGCTGCTGTTTGTGTCACTGACAGCCAAGTAGGGTTATCTGGAGTCATTGGGGTAAATTCTCTGCTGTGTGTTTTTTACTGTCATCTATGAGGTTGTAAAAACATTGCTTTGTATGCAACTGGCAGTCAAGGAAGTCCAGCCACTGCATTTGTATTTGTTACTGGCAGTTGTAGAAACAAAATGATTCATTTTGTGTTACTGGCTTCCAAGGGGACGCAACCACTGCTCAGTTGTGAAAAACACAAAGATTAGGGTAGAGATTTTTGTAAGGAACATTCCATTCATACCACTCAACTGCAGACCATCCCTTGTTTTATAGAAGACAGCTAGCTGGCAATCCTAGTTGCAGCAATAAGGTCCCATTGTTGCCTAGGAAGTGAAACACAAATTTCCTTTCATTATTTAGATAGAACATACAATTATAAACAACTTTCCAACTTGCTTCTTTTATCAAATGTGCTTAATTTTCTTTGTATTCTTTGTTGAAAGAGCAGCAATACACTACTGGGAGCTAGCTAAACACATCAGGTGAGCAAATGACATGAGGCATATATTTGCAGCCACCAATCAGCAGCTAGCTCCCAGTAGTACACTGCTACTCCTGAGCTTACATTGGTATGCTTTTAAACAAATGATTTACATATAGTGCTTAAAGGGACAGTAAACACCTTGCAATTACAATTCATTCCTTTTATGCTGTAAAGTAACTTATCAGCCAAGTCCAAGCATTTAAAACAAATTAACATATTTTTTACTGCAATTGGTTATCAATAACAAAACTCCACCCACTATTTGCCTTATTTGGAGTAGCCAATCTGGTCTTTAGTCTGCAGACAACAAGGCTATCCATGTCCATAATGCTGTTATAAAGTGCATTGTTTTTGCAGTTGTTATCAGCAAAAGCCAGTTACATAAAAAATATGTAGCAGGGTAGGTCTTGAGAAGTCATTAGTGTGCATTCTCAATTCAAATTTTAAAGGTAATTTACATGAAAATGAGGCAAAATAAACAAGGAAAGTATACTGCAAAATTGTTTTATTATGCATAAATAAATATTTCATATACAAATCTCAAGGTGTCCCTTTAAGATATATGCACAATCACAAGATGTAACCTTAAAGGGACATGAAACCCCAATTTTTTATTTCATGATTCAGATAGAGCCTTCAATTTTACATAACCTTCAGATTTACTCCTATTATTTCAGTTGTTTTGTTCTTTTTATATCCTTTGATGAAAAGCATGCCTAGGTTGACTCTGGTGCATCTGATTGGTGGCCGCACATATATGCTTTATGTTACTGGCTCACCCATGTGTATTGCTGTTTCTTTAACAAAGCAAACTAAGAGAATGAAGCATATTAGGTAATAGAAGTAGATTGGAAAGTTGTTTAAAATTTTGGGTTAAAATAGAAAAAATAGATATAGATTTTATTCAACCGTCAGCAGCTATAACCCAGACGTTCACTAAACTCCTCAATAAAGTGAAAAAGTAAAAACAAAAGAGTAAAAAATGGGGAGCGCTAGTTTTGAATGTTATAATGAAGTATTCACAATTGGTTATCAAAAAATACCAATATTTATTATCATATACTGTACATAAAATGATTATAATATGACAGGGACAGTCTAGTCAGTCTATGATTCAGATAGGGGATGCAGTTTTAAACAACTTTCCAATTCACTTTTATTATCCAATTTGCTTTGTTTTCTTTGTATTCTTTGTTGAAAGTTAAACCTAGGTAGACTCATATGCTAATTTCTAAAACCTTGAAGGCCGCCTCTTATTTCAATGCATTTGGCAGTTTATCACAGCTAGAGGTCATAAGTTCATGTGTGCCATACAGATAACATTGTGACCACGCCCGTGGAGTTACAAGTGAGAGGGCACTGATTGGCTAAAATGCAAGTCTGTCAAAAGCACTGAGATAAGGGGGCAGTCTGCAGAGGCTTAGATACAAGGTAATCACAGAGGAAAAAAGTGTATTAATATAACTGTGTTGGTTATGCAAAACTGGGGAATGGGTAATAAAGGGATTATCTTTCTTTTTAAACAAAAGCAATTCTGGAGTAGACTGTCCCTTTAAATAATCATCTATTAAAATAATGTTGCAATGCCAGATACAATAGTAAATTAAATACAGGCGCTGCTGTTAATGCAAAGAAAGTATCTGCATGTTCTTATTTGAAACTTTTTCCAAAATTGTTGCTAAATATGCTAAATAGAAAGTTAGCTGCTTCCTGATTGAGTAGCAATGCGAAATGTCAGTTAAAGGGACACTGAACCCAATTTTTCCTTTCTTTCGCGATTCAGATAGGGCATGCAATTTTAAGCAACTTTCTCATTTACTCCTATTATCAATTTTTCTTTGTTCTCTTGGTATCTTTGTTTGAAAAAACTGGAATGTAAGCTTATAAGCCGGCCTATCTTTGGTTCAGCACCTGGGTACAGTTTGCTGATTGGTGGCTAAATGCACCCACCAATCAACAAGTACAACCCAGGTGCTGAACCAAAAATGGGCCAGCTCGTAAGCTTACATTCCTGCTTTTACAAATAAAGATACCAAGAGAATGAATAAAAATTGATAATAGGAGTAAATTAGAAAGTTGCTTAAAATGAAATGCTGTATCTGAATCATGAAGGAAAAAAATTGGGTTCAGGGTCCCTTTAAACATATGGAATAGTATAATGGTAGCTAATTGTAATCCTATGAGCGAAAAGACATCAGCTCATTAACGGTTGTATCGCACATCCGCTCACAGCGGTCAGGGCCAATCCTGCTGGTCACGTGATTGGTATGGTATATCACTTGATCGGTCCTCTGTGTAATAGATCCTCTGGTGGTGAGGGTATTCTCTGTATTTGCACTTTGAAGTATGTAGAAGTAATCGATGAGGATGAAGGTACTGTATATAACCCTCAAACAGTTGCAAAGGTGTTGGAGTATGTCTGCACTCCCAGATTTGGTCAGGTGATCAACGCGTTTCGGCTTAGCGCCTTTTTCAAGATATCTGACACCTGTAACTTCCTTCCTTTATAAAGCCTGTTTATTAACCCTTCCTTTACTTTTTCATAAAACATTTATTTTCAAAAAACTTCTTCATGAATAGCAACCTATATCTAAAAGGGGTAGCTTTATCAATTTTATAATAAAAATAGATTAAGCTTATTTTTTCATATTTAAAGGTACACACTTCAGTAAATACATAGGTAAAGCCTTCCCAATTGTAGAAACCTAAAAAATATTATTTAAAAGTTATTTGAGTGTATCGCTAATTAACTATCGGTAGTTGCGGTATGGCTTTTAACACTGAAAAAATGGCAATTACAGCGTAATGGCCAGGAACGTATATTACGAGTCGTGTCGGTGTAGCTGTAACGCAAGCATTTTAGCCTGTAACGCAATGTTCATTCCGCACTCAAAAAAATGACGTTTTTGTGTGGGATTTTCATAGCGCCAGTATTACAGGTTGTGCGTTGAGGCTAAAATGATTGCGTTACAGCCTATACCGACACGATCCATACCAGCATCTGAGACCAGTAGTTATGGATTTTGCGAAACAAAAATGTTTCACAAAACTCATGACTAAAGTGTTACAAAGTAAACTAACACCCATAAACTACCTATTAACCCTTAAATCGCCACCCTCCCGCATTGCAAACACTATTTAAAACTTATTAACCCCTAATCTGCTGCCCACCCACATCACAACTATTAAATAAACCTAATAACCCCTAATCTGCCGCCCACCCACATCACCAACACTATTTAAATATATTAACCCCATAATCTGCCACTCCCCAACATCGCTGCCACTATAATAAAGTTATTAACCCCTAAACCTCCGGGCTCCCACATCGTCACTACTAAATAAACCTATTAACCCCTAAACCGCCAGCCCCCCCACATCGCAAAACACTAAATTAAACTATTAACCCCCCTAAACCTAACACACCCCTAACTTAAAATTAAAATTACAATATAACTATCTTAAAATAAATAAAACTTACCTGTGAAATAAAAATTCAGCATTCATTCAACATTCAGCTCTTTTTCACTGCCCTTAGAAGGACATTTCTTTACAAAAGCCCAAAGCCCTAATATAAAAAAAAAACAAAAACAAAAAAATGAAAAAAATCCCCCCTAACACTAACCCAGAAATATCTACTCCTGAAGTCCGGACATCCATCTCCATCCAGGTGGCGAGAAGTCTTCATCCAGGCGTCTTCTATCTTCATCCCGGGGGCGCGGAGCCAACCTGGAAGCTGATCCTATCGAGTGCGGAGCTTCCTCTTCATATGGTCACCGCCGTACACTGAAGTTAAATGCAACTTAGCCATTTCAAAATGGTGTACCTTGCATTCCTATTGGCTGATTTGATTCTTCAAATTCAAACCAGCCAATAGGATGAGAGCTTCTGAAATCATATTGGTTGTTCAAAACAACCAATAGGATGAGAGCTACAGAAATCCTATTGGCTGATTTTTTTTTTTACAGATCCCCAAGACTTATACTGTTTGAAAGGTTAGGTGATTACCTTTCCAACGGTGGGTCTTGGGGGTCTGTAGCTGCTTGGATGCCTAAGATACAGGTTTCTAAGCAGCATGCCCCCATCTCCCTATACTTGTCATTGTAAACTCTAAATAAAGTTGTGCAGTGACGTCATCACATCATTGCGCGTGACATCACTGCGTGAAACGTAAAGCCTGTCGCTATATAGGCCAGATCGCTGGGGTGGGAGTAGATGGGAGCCCCCAAATTGCCCTCAAGATGGATGAGTGCTAGCGACGGCTCTGAGCTGTCGTCAGCACTTGACTGGGACAATTTGCGACGGCTCAGAGCCGTCGTTAGCACTCAAGGGGTTAAAAGCATCTATTAGTTTTGATTCAGCTTTCAATAGATTCTTTTGTAGATTTCCTCCCCTGTCTTTTTAAAAAAAACTTTCTTAATGCCCCAGTATTTCAAGGCTGAAGTATCTTTATAGTGATGCTCTGAAATATCTGTAGAGAGTAGTATTATCAACTCCGTGTTCAATACTATTGAGATGTTCCCTAATTTGTTTTTTAATGTCCTACTCGTTTGACCCACATACTGTACATTACACTTATGATGAGCTATATAATATTATCATCTGAACATCTATTTATATTCCTGATGCTGAAGGACTTCCCTGTTTATGTAGAAGTTTACTTATTTTACTTTCTAAATAAATTTGCATGATTTACATTCACTACAAGGGAAAGAACTTCCAATATGTTCCGCTTAAGGTCTTGTTCATGGAGGATATGTGTCTCTTTACTATTGAAGAGATAATAAACCCACATTTTTTTCTTTCATGATTCAGGTAGAGCATGCAATTTTAAGCAACTTTCTAATTTACTCCTATTATTAATTTGTCTTTGTTCTCTTGCAATCTTTATTTGGTTCAGAATCCTGGATAGTGCTTGTTGATTGGTGGGTACATTTAGCCATTCAGCAAGTGCAACCCAGGTGCTGAACCAAACTTCGGCCGGCTTCTTAGCTTAAATTGCTGCTTTTTCAAATAAAGATAGCAAGAGAACAAAGAAAATTTGATAATAGGAGTAAATTAAAAATTTGCTTAAAATTGCTGCACTATCTGAAGCATGAAATTAAACAATTGCGTATAGTTTCTCTTTAAATTCACTCGCTGCTAGTATGTTTTTAAAGTTTTTTGCATTTAACATTGCACAAGCATTTCTGGTGAAATGCTTGTGCAATGCCGCCCCCTGCACATTCGCGGCCAATCGGCCGCTAGCAGGGGGTGTCAATCATCATGATCATATCCAATCGGGATGATTGCTGCCTCAGAGCTGGCAGATGAGTTAAGGAGCAGTGGTCTTACGATCGCTACTTCTTAACTTTTGTTTTCAGCGAGCCTGAAGTATCGCGCGGAAACAGCTACATCCGCAGCTTAATAAATCTACCCCAATGTCCTAAAATAGGATCCTTTCTCACAAGATGCCAGTGTTTCCGACACCGGTGTCATATTTTATTCATTTGATGTATATATGATAACCAATTGTGGATAATTCATTATAATATTCAAAACTAGCACTCCCCCATTTTTTACTCTTGTTTTATTTTAAATGTTGGGTTTCATGTCCCTTTAATAATAGAAGTAAATTTGAAAGTTCAGTCTTGGGGCTCCATTTATTAAGGCTGTGACACACTGCAAGCGGAGCGGTACGCAGCGTGTATATATGGCTGTGCGCGCTCAGTGTGTCCTGCCTTTTCATCTCTGAGCACTCTGCTGCATCAGGTCGTGTAGCTGAGCGCTCAGAGATGAAATATTTGATCTTCAGAAGCGATGCGACGCAAAGCGAAGCAGCTGCTTCGCCTCTCACCACATCGCTTGCAGTGTGTCACAGCCTTTAAGCTGATGATGCGGCTTCGGAGTGGTTGTAAGAACGCTGCTACTTAACTTGTCCACCAGCTTTTAGGTGGCATATTGAAATCATCCCGATCCATTTTGATCAGGATGATTAACAGCCCCTGCTAGCGGCCGATTGGCTGCCATTAAGCAGGGGGGACATTACCCAAGCATTTCACCGTAAATGCTAGTGCAATGTTAAATGCCGACAGCGTATGCTATCGTCATTTACCGAGGTTGAATGGACATGATTCGCTACAGTGAATCATGTCCGCTCGACTTTTAAAAAAATCTACTCCTTAATGTGAATCATGAAAGTTTAATTGTGATTTCCATGTGCCTTCAATAAGGATCTACTAATGGAGATGATAAAAGCTTGAAAATAAGAAAAAACTTATAAAAAAAGAAAGAGAGAAGATAAGAGAACAAAGACAATTAAATATCCATTCAGGAGGGTACAGGTTAATTGTACAGCACTTACTGCACCACATTTTAGAGAGCTTTCTAGAGATTTCATTTATAATGCACAACCTGCCTGTATCCTTTGACACGCGGTCCTACATGGTTTGTACAATATTTTAATTAAAACTCTCTATATTAGACAAGTCCTGTGTACATCTGCCTTGTCAGCTCACGCTCGGAAGCACAGGCTACATTAGCAGAAGTGTACATTTCGCTCCATTGATTTTGAAATGAAAGTTATCGAGTGGGTATTGCTATGAAATACAGTGCCAATATCCGACACGCTTGTTGCTAGCACTTCGGAGGCCGTTTTGGGAAAAAGTCCAGTAGAGAGATCCATGAGGTGGGTTGGGAAATGCATAGCACAACTGAGTCGGAAATCTATATTCCCCAATATACCTTCCAGCTTCAAAAGAATTGCTCTGCTTTTTGTGTCAATATAAATTGGACAAGGCAAAGTTATTAATTTGATAAGTGGAATTACAGCTCAAGCTAAAGTAAGGTGTATATTGATTGGCTATCTTTGGAATGATTAACCCTTCTGTTGCTTGTGCCCAGCTGTAGACTAAAGTGCATTGTGCAGAGACAAAAGATGATGCCCCTTTTAATCCTGTACTCACTGGACTAAAATGCTTATTCAGCTAGCATATTCTAATCGATTCCTATATACTATTTACTAGCCTAATCTATTTTTGTCACGCTAATGAATAACTCTAACTGTAAATTAGGTGTTGTAGAAATGATTAGATCTAATTAGGGGTCACAATTGATTTTGTATGCATGTATAAAAGGCACATTAAACAGCTCTTGCTTTTGTGTAAAAACTGTTCTTGTGTCCCAGACACACATTTTGTAACCCAGGTTTTCTTCAAAATGCTACAAATTGCTAATAAGGACACTTTTCGGTAGTTCAAAAACGCATTATTTTCTTTTTGCAGTGGTATGTCCCTTTAATGGGACATTAAATACTAACGACTATTACAAATGGAGCACAAAAATATTAGAGCTATTGAGTGCAAATGTCGCTCAAGTTAAATCAATAGCGCTCTTATTCTTGCACTCAGATTAAAAGTGAAAGGGAAACGTTATTGCTCGAGCGAGTCTCATGTGCGCTAAAATCTGCAGATTTAATAGCCAGACTACACTAAATCCGTCTCTTTGTAGACTTATATAGGACACTACAAAAACTGTGTTCTGGCTTTCGCTCAAGTTTTAACCCAATATATATAAAGCCCAGGATTCTATGGATGAAACGTGCATAGCAGATGTGTAACGAGTGTGTTTACAGCTGATCCCCACTTGACCTTTGGGAGTTCCTAGTGTGAAATGGACAAGCAAACAACAGGGGACCCTGTCTTTTCCATGTGAGCTGAAATTGAGATGGTGCGTGAGTACGCCAGTCAGCTATGAAAAGTTACCAGCAAGTTTGAGTTTAAGAAAAAGATCTTCAGTAGTGAAAACGGAGCTTGGCATGCTCGGAATATACCGAGACCGAGGTGGTGCGATAGCACGCCGGTGGCCAAGTAAAGGAACTGACAGGTTTGAAGTTAAAGGTAAAGCTAACCTGTGTATATACCGAAGATTGGCTGAGCATGGATTCAGTATCAAGTAAGGTTTGAAGTTAAAGGTAAAGCTAACCTGTGTATATATCGAAGATTGCCTGAGCATGAATTCAGTATCAAGTAAGGTTTGAAGTTAAAGGTAAAGCTAACCTGTGTATATACCGAAGATTGGCTGAGCATGGATTCAGTATCAAGTAAGGTTTGAAGTTAAAGGTAAAGCTAACCTGCGTATATACCGAAGATTGGCTGAGCATGGATTCAGTATCAAGTAAGGTTTGAAGTTAAAGGTAAAGCTAACCTGTGTCTATACCGAAGATTGGCTGAGCATGAATTCAGTATCAAGTAAGGTTTGAAGTTAAAGGTAAAGCTAACCTGTGTATATACCGAAGATTGGCTGAGCATGGATTCAGTATCAAGTAAGGTTTGAAGTTAAAGGTAAAGCTAACCTGTGTCTATACCGAAGATTGGCTGAGCATGGATTCAGTATCAAGTAAGGTTTGAAGTTAAAGGTAAAGCTAACCTGTGTCTATACCGAAGATTGGCTGAGCATGGATTCAGTATCAAGTAAGGTTTGAAGTTAAAGGTAAAGCTAACCTGTGTATATACCGAAGATTGGCTGAGCATGGATTCAGTATCAAGTAAGGTTTGAAGTTAAAGGTAAAGCTAACCTGTGTCTATACCGAAGATTGGCTGAGCATGGATTCAGTATCAAGTAAGGTTTGAAGTTAAAGGTAAAGCTAACCTGTGTCTATACCGAAGATTGGCTGAGCATGGATTCAGTATCAAGTAAGGTTTGAAGTTAAAGGTAAAGCTAACCTGTGTCTATACCGAAGATTGGCTGAGCATGGATTCAGTATCAAGTAAGGTTTGAAGTTAAAGGTAAAGCTAACCTGTGTCTATACCGAAGATTGGCTGAGCATGGATTCAGTATCAAGTAAGGTTTGAAGTTAAAGGTAAAGCTAACCTGTGTATATACCGAAGATTGGCTGAGCATGGATTCAGTATCAAGTAAGGTTTGAGGTTTAAGGTATATCCTACCTGTGTATATGTGCACACCAACTACTGATCTGCCTGTCCTTATGTACCTGAAGGATTAACTGTCCTATAAAGCGCCAGTTTATGGTAGGGTGCGGTATTAGAGCAGCATTGTTTTCATTTTATTTGAAGCACTGTATAATATGGGACAATAACTTTATTCCAGTGGGTATTTCTGGGAATAATTACTCAAACTTGTATCAGCTTCTTGATCCTTGTATCAATTTTGATGATTTATGTTCTATCCTGTGACACTAAGGGGTAGATTTATCAAAGTGCGAGCGGACATGATACGATTTAGCGTATCGTGTCCGCTGCACATCGCTAAATGCCGTCGGCATTTATCATTGCACAAGCAGTTCACCAGAACTGCTTGTGCAATACCGCCCCCTGCAGATTTGCGCTAGCAGGGGGTGTCAATCAACCCGATCGTATTCTATCAGGTTGATTTCTGACCGCGGACAAGTTATGGAGCAGCAGTCTTTAAACAAGGGGCATCAAGCTCTTTATGGAGCTTGATAATTCGGCCCCTAAGTGTAGACATGATAGTGGGAGCTCCCTTGTTTTTCTGATGCCTTGTTTATGTGTAGGTATTTAAACTATAAAAACTATATTTATTTGTACACCTATCTGTGTCTGATTTTTGAGATTGGTTATTTCTGAGCTTGAGCTGGATAGAATTATAATTTTTTTTCTTACTTGCTTATAATATATCTATCTATCTATCTATTTATCTATTTATCTATCTATATATGCTGTATAAACATATTTTAATGAGTGAAGAACAAACCTTTCAACTATTTCTATTTTTAAAATTAAAGAGGGGTCTTCACATTGTTTGTTTTAAAGTGATATATCAAACAGCTTGTCATATGCCATAAATAAAACACTTTTTATGCATTTATTTAAAAAATATATATTTACTTTACATTTAATATGTGTTTATATATATATATATATATATATATATATATGTGTGTGTGTGTGTGTGTGTATATATATATATATATATATATATATATATGTATATATATATGTGTGTGTGTGTGTGTGTGTGTGTGCTCTGTACGGCCCTCCGTTGAAAACGTTGAACCTTTAGTGGTTAAATTAAAGGATCAGTGTACAGTAAATGTTTTCTTCTCTGTAACAGCATTTTGAGTGTGTGATGCCCTTTAAATGGACATGACTGTCCATTGTAATATTAAAGAGACAGTCAAGTCAAAATGAAACTTTCATGATTCAGATAGGGCATGCTATTTTAAACAACTTTCTAATTTAATTTAAAGGGACACTGAACCCAAATTTTTTCTTTCATTATTCAGATAAAGCATGCCATTTTTAGCAACTTTCTAATTTACTACTATTAACAATTTTTCTTCATTCTCTTGCTATCTTTATTTGAAAAGCAAGAATGTTTAGATGCCAGCCCATTTATGGTTCACAACCTGAGTTGTTCTTGCTGATTGGTTGCTAAATGTCAGTCATCATTAAACAAGTGCTGTCCATGGTCTGAGCCAAAAATTAGCTGGCTCCTTAGCTTAGATGCCTTCTTTTTTAAATAAAGATAGCAAGAGAATGAAGAAAAATAGATTATAGGAGTAAATTAAAAAGTTGCTTAATATGTCATGCTCTATCTGAATCACTAAATAAAAAAATTGGGTTCAGTGTCCCTTTAATCATCAAATCTGCTTTGTTCTCTTGGTATTCTTTATTGAAAACAAAGCCTAGATAGACTCAAACTGATTTCTAAGCCGTTGAACTGCCTCTTATCTCTTATTTTGACAGTTTTTCACAGTTAGACAGTAATAGTTCATGTGTGCCATGGAGATAATATTGTGCTCACATCTGTGGAGTTATTTATGAGTCAGCACTAATGGGCTTGAATGTAAGTCTGTCAAAAAAACTGTGATAAGGGGGCAGTCAACAGAGGCTTAAATACAATGTATCCACAGAGGTAAAAAAGTATATTAATATAACTGTGTTGGCTATGCAAAACTGACTGGGGAATGGGTACTAAAGGGAATATCTATCTTTTTAAACAATAACAATATTCAAGTATACTGTCCCTTCAAGAGATTTTTCAGTGTAGTTCTCTTGGTTTCCCATGTTGAAAGCATACTGTATCTTCTTAAAAAAAAAAAAAATATTCCCGCCCCTCGCTCCCTCATCGACCTACCAAATCTACGAGGACTATTTCCGAATTTTGAAATGGGAAGATTAAATATTCTATTTCTGTACTAGAAAGTGATTTCATAAATGCTGCCCATTTGCTAAAGAATTTTCTAATGTCGGACTCGCTATCAAACTTAGGCCTAGATTTGGAGTTCGGCGGTAAAAGGGCTGTTAACGCTCCGCGGGTTTTTTTCTGGCCGCACCATAAATTTAACTCTGGTATCGAGAGTTCAAACAAATGCTGCGTTAGGCTCCAAAAAAGGAGCGTAGAGCATATTTACCGCAAATGCAACTCTCGATACCAGAGTTGCTTACGGACGCGGCCGGCATCAAAAACGTGCTCGTGCACGATTCTCCCATAGGAAACAATGGGGCAGTTTGAGCTGAAAAAAAACCTAACACCTGCAAAAAAGCAGCGTTCAGCTCTTAACGCAGCCCCATTGTTTCCTATGGGGAAACACTTCCTACGTCTGCACCTAACACTCTAACATGTACCCCGAGTCTAAACACCCCTAGCCTTACACTTATTAACCCCTAATCTGCCGCCCCTGCTATCGCTGACCCCTGCATTACACTTTTAACCCCTAATCTTCCGCTCCGTAAACCGCCGCCACCTACGTTATCCCTATGTACCCCTAATCTGCTGCCCTAACATCGCCGACCCCTATGTTATATTTATTAACCCCTAATCTGCCCCCCACAACGTCGCCGACACCTGCCTACACTTATTAACCCCTAATCTGCCGAGCGGACCTGAGCGCTACTATAATAAAGTTATTAACCCCTAATCCGCCTCACTAACCCTATCATAAATAGTATTAACCCCTAATCTGCCCTCCCTAACATCGCCGACACCTACCTTCAATTATTAACCCCTAATCTGCCGACCGGAGCTCACCGCTATTCTAATAAATGTATTAACCCCTAAAGCTAAGTCTAACCCTAACACTAACACCCCCCTAAGTTAAATATAATTTTTATCTAACGAAATAAATTAACTCTTATTAAATAAATTATTCCTATTTAAAGCTAAATACTTACCTGTAAAATAAATCCTAATATAGCTACAATATAAATTATAATTATATTGTAGCTATTTTAGGATTAATATTTATTTTACAGGCAACTTTGTAATTATTTTAACCAGGTACAATAGCTATTAAATAGTTAAGAACTATTTAATAGTTACCTAGTTAAAATAATAACAAATTTACCTGTAAAATAAATCCTAACCTAAGTTAAAATTAAACCTAACACTACCCTATCAATAAAATAATTAAATAAACTACCTACAATTACCTACAATTAACCTAACACTACACTATCAATAAATTAATTAAACACAATTGCTACAAATAAATACAATTAAATAAACTATCTAAAGTACAAAAAATAAAAAAGAACTAAGTTACAGAAAATAATAAAATATTTACAAACATAAGAAAAATATTACAACAATTTTAAACTAATTACACCTACTCTAAGCCCCCTAATAAAATAACAAAGCCCCCCAAAATAAAAAATTCCCTACCCTATTCTAAAATACAAATATTACAAGCTCTTTTACCTTACCAGCCCTGAACAGGGCCCTTTGCGGGGCATGCCCCAAGAATTTCAGCTCTTTTGCCTGTAAAAAAAAACATACAATACCCCCCCCCCCAACATTACAACCCACCACCCACATACCCCTAATCTAACCCAAACCCCCCTTAAATAAACCTAACACTACCCCCCTGATGATCTTCCTACCTTGTCTTCACCATGCCAGGTTCACCGATCCGTCCTGGCTCCAAGATCTTCATCCAACCCAAGCGGGGGCTAGACATCCACTGAAGAAGTCCAGAAGAGGGTCCAAAGTCTTCCTCCTATCCGGCAAGAAGAGGACATCCGGACCGGCAAACATCTTCTCCAAGCGGCATCTTCTATCTTCTTCCATCCGATGACGACCGGCTCCATCTTGAAGACCTCCAGCGCGGATCCATCCTCTTCTTCCGACGACTAGACGACGAATGACGGTTCCTTTAAGGGACGTCATCCAAGATGGCGTCCCTCGAATTCCGATTGGCTGATAGGATTCTATCAGCCAATCGGAATTAAGGTAGGAATTTTCTGATTGGCTGATGGAATCAGCCAATCAGAATATAGTTCAATCCGATTGGCTGATCCAATCAGCCAATCAGATTGAGCTCGCATTCTATTGGCTGATCGGAACAGCCAATAGAATGCGAGCTCAATCTGATTGGCTGATTGGATCAGCCAATCGGATTGAACTATATTCTGATTGGCTGATTCCATCAGCCAATCAGAAAATTCCTACCTTAATTCCGATTGGCTGATAGAATCCTATCAGCCAATCGGAATTCGAGGGACGCCATCTTGGATGACGTCCCTTAAAGGAACCGTCATTCGTCGTCTAGTCGTCGGAAGAAGAGGATGGATCCGCGCTGGAGGTCTTCAAGATGGAGCCGGTCGTCATCGGATGGAAGAAGATAGAAGATGCCGCTTGGAGAAGATGTTTGCCGGTCCGGATGTCCTCTTCTTGCCGGATAGGAGGAAGACTTTGGACCCTCTTCTGGACTTCTTTAGTGGATGTCTAGCCCCCGCTTGGGTTGGATGAAGATCTTGGAGCCAGGACGGATCGGTGAACCTGGCATGGTGAAGACAAGGTAGGAAGATCATCAGGGGGGTAGTGTTAGGTTTATTTAAGGGGGGTTTGGGTTAGATTAGGGGTATGTGGGTGGTGGGTTGTAATGTTGGGGGGGGGGTATTGTATGTTTTTTTTTACAGGCAAAAGAGCTGAAATTCTTGGGGCATGCCCCGCAAAGGGCCCTGTTCAGGGCTGGTAAGGTAAAAGAGCTTGTAATATTTGTATTTTAGAATAGGGTAGGGAATTTTTTATTTTGGGGGGCTTTGTTATTTTATTAGGGGGCTTAGAGTAGGTGTAATTAGTTTAAAATTGTTGTAATATTTTTCTTATGTTTGTAAATATTTTATTTTTTTCTGTAACTTAGTTCTTTTTTATTTTTTGTACTTTAGATAGTTTATTTAATTGTATTTATTTGTAGCAATTGTGTTTAATTAATTTATTGATAGTGTAGTGTTAGGTTAATTGTAGGTAATTGTAGGTAGTTTATTTAATTATTTTATTGATAGGGTAGTGTTAGGTTTAATTATATCTTAGGTTAGGATTTATTTTACAGGTAAATTTGTTATTATTTTAACTAGGTAACTATTAAATAGTTCTTAACTATTTAATAGCTATTGTACCTGGTTAAAATAATTACAAAGTTGCCTGTAAAATAAATATTAATCCTAAAATAGCTATAATATAATTATAATTTATATTGTAGCTATATTAGGATGTATTTTACAGGTAAGTATTTAGCTTTAAATAGGAATTATTTATTTAATAAGAGTTAATTTATTTCGTTAGATAAAAATTATATTTAACTTAGGGGGGTGTTAGTGTTAGGGTTAGACTTAGCTTTAGGGGTTAATACATTTATTAGAATAGCGGTGAGCTCCGGTCGGCAGATTAGGGGTTAATAATTGAAGGTAGGTGTCGGCGATGTTAGGGAGGGCAGATTAGGGGTTAATACTATTTATGATAGGGTTAGTGAGGCGGATTAGGGGTTAATAACTTTATTATAGTAGCGCTCAGGTCCGCTCGGCAGATTAGGGGTTAATAAGTGTAGGTAGGTGTCGGCGACGTTGAGGGGGGCAGATTAGGGGTTAATAAATATAACATAGGGGTCGGCGATGTTAGGGGTAGCAGATTAGGGGTACATAGGGATAACGTAGGTGGCGGCGATTTGCGGTCGGAAGATTAGGGGTTAATTATTTTAAGTAGCTGGCGGCGACGTTGTGGGGGGCAAGTTAGGGGTTAATAAATATAATATAGGGGTCGGCGGTGTTAGGGGCAGCAGATTAGGGGTACATAAGTATAACGTAGGTGGCGGTCGGCAGATTAGGGGTTAAAAATTTTAATCGAGTGGCGGCGATGTGGGGGGACCTCGGTTTAGGGGTACATAGGTAGTTTATGGGTGTTAGTGTACTTTAGGGTACAGTAGTTAAGAGCTTTATAAACCGGCGTTAGCCAGAAAGCTCTTAACTCCTGCTATTTTCAGGCGGCTGGAATCTTGTCGTTAGAGCTCTAACGCTCACTGCAGAAACGACTCTAAATACCGGCGTTAGGAAGATCCCATTGAAAAGATAGGCTACGCAAATGGCGTAGGGGGATCTGCGGTATGGAAAAGTCGCGGCTGTAAAGTGAGCGTTAGACCCTTTAATCACTGACTCCAAATACCAGCGGGCGGCCAAAACCAGCGTTAGGAGCCTCTAACGCTGGTTTTGACGGCTACCGCCGAACTCTAAATCTACGCCTTAGTGTCTCTTTGTTCCAGTATACACTGCTTCTTTAAACAGTTCCTAACTTCAGGAATACTTGGAATTTATCTCATTTTCCATTTTTTAAGAATCAGATATCTGGCCACCAGGATAGTTGAAATTATTAATTTTTCACTGATCTGTTAATCAGATTCATTCTTTAAGCAAAATATAATCTGATACAATGATAGAACCAAAGGCGCAATTTTCAATTAGTTATTTATCCAGAATTCTAATTTAAACCAAAAGTTCCTTATTTTTGGACACTTCCATAACATATGGATCAAGTCAGCTGCAGGATATGAGCATTTAGGACCCTTATTAAAACTTAAATTATGGAGTCTGAAGCCCTTCTCAGGGGTGAAATACGTTCTGTGAAGAAGTTTCACATGTGCCTCTCTCCAAGTGGCGGAGAGTGTGGCTTGAGCTACTTTGTCAATTGATAATTGGAGGGTTTTGGGTTCAATATTTCTCTGAGTAATTATTCCGTTCCAGACTGAGGCTGTCTTTAATAAAATTGGGGCACCTTTCCTCAAGCTCAAAAGATAGTAGCACGGAGTAATCGACATGTGACAATTTTTAGTTAACTTAAGCCAATTTTCTAAATTGCCCAGGTCCAGTACCAACCCACTTCTTTTATTATTTCGAGGATAAAGTGCCTTATCTGCAAATAAGCCAAAAAATCCTTATTGATTAAGTTAAATTCCTCCTTCAGTTCCTCGAACGATTTAATACATTTTCTGTCCTTATCCACTAAAAGTGATACCCTACTGAGCCCAAGGTTATGCCATCTTTTAAAGACTGCAGAGTTTAGGCCTGCTGGAAAATTTGGATTCCCTATCAAGGGTAAATAATGGGAGGCCGTACTATTTATTGACAAAAAATTAGCTATTTTCCACCACGCCTTTAATGGGTTTAATATAGTTTTCAATCCCTTAATTTCCGCCGGTAGCTCTTTTGGTGCAGAATGAATCAGTACTGTTGGGAGATATGGATTACATACATTTAACTCAAGCGCATTATTTACTACACAATTATTAGAATAGATCCAATCACTTGCTATGCGAGCTAAGAAACTGAAGTTGTAGAATCTTATATCTGGTAATGCCATGCCTCCAAATTCCTTTGGTGAGGAAAGTTTAATGAGAGAAATCCTGGATCTTTTCCCCTGCCATAGAAATTGTCTAATTGAGCTGTTGAATGATCGTATATCTTTTTCTAGGAGAGTTATACTAGGGGTATTTTGGAGAATATAAAGCAATTTCGGAAGGAGAACCATTTTAAATAATGCTATTCGACCAGAAATTGATAGTGGCAGATTTTGCCAGATTTTTTATTTTTCCTTAATATGTTTTAATATTGGGGGAATGTTAAGATTATATAGGTCCCCAGATTTAACCGGGATAAAGATCCCTAAATATTTGAAAGAAACAGTGACCACCCTGAAAGGGATGTCAGAAATAGAATTACTGTTTTTCCTAAGCCAAAGTATTTCAGATTTTGCCGCGTTGACCTTATATCCTGAAAAAGACCCAAATTTATCAATTATACTTAAAAGTTAAGGAATATTTGATTTAGTGTTAGCCAAATGCAGGAGTATATCGTCCGCGTAGAGTGCAACTTTAATTTCATGGTTCCCTATTTTAATACCCTCAAGGGATTGCCTGATCATGATTGCAAGAGGTTCGATTGCAATATTAAACAGAAGAGGGGAGAGAGAGCATCCCTGGCGAGTACCCCTTCCCAATGTGATCGTAGGAGAGATAACATTGTTAACTATCATTCTCGTATCAGGTTTACTGTATAAATTCCCTGTAAATTCAAGAAACTTGCCTCTGATACCGAAGTTAGCTAAAGAGGTAGTTATATGATCAAAAAAACAGAGTCAAAGGCTTTTTCAGCATCAATTGACACAATAGCTTAATCAGAATTTTTGCTGCAGCATTACGTTTATGTAAAAACCATGCTTGGTCCTTATAAATAATTTTAGCTGGGGCTGGATGTTAAATCATATAAAACAAAACAAAAACGGAAAAAAACAACTTTCATATATTTTGTTGCTGTCCTGTGAACCTGCTAGCTTTGCTAAAGTGAAAAAGAGAGTTCTGTTCATCCCCTCTAAGTGCAGTGGAATGTGCCACTGTCACTTCCTGAATCCTTCCAGAGCAGGAGAGAGGCACAGAGAGCAGTGTTTTACCCACATCTTATTAAAGTAAGATTTTACTGAAAGGGATTCTGTTAGTGAAAATGATAATTTAATGAATGTGGTTTAGTGTTTGTTTACTCTTTTACAGCAGGGTCATTTTTGTATTTTGTTTACTCAAACTTTACACCCACTAACTTAGCAGCTTGCCTCTGTACTTCACACTAAATTATAGACTAATTTTCTGAACTCTCTGTAGCTCTGCTGTTTTATTACTTTAAAATGCTGTGGTCCCTCTCCCCCCCCCCTTGTGTGTGTGTGTGTGTGTGTGTCTCTCTCTCTATCTATCCATCTCTCTCCTTATGTGTTGTTCTCCCCCATGGTCTCTTTCTCTCTCTGTCTCTCTTCCTCCCCCTCTGACTCTCATCCCTTATGTAATGAAAGAATCTATAAGCATGATTTGCAGCATTAAAGTAAAAAGTATGTTTTAAACATATTTTAATGGGCATGGATTTCTAGATCTCATAATCAGAGCAAGCAGTGTGTTATCTGGCAAGAGTTTCTGTTACAATCCTTTAAACTAAAATCAGATGTTTACTAAGTTGACCAGTTTTCCAAGTTACCATTTAAAGGGACATGAAACCCATATGAAACCCATATGCAAATTTAAATAAGTTTCCAATTTACATCTAATATCTAATTTTCTTCATTCTTTTGATGTCCTTTGTTGAAAATCATATCTAAATATGCTCAGTAGCTGCTGATTGGTGGCTGCACATAGATACCTCATGTGATTGGCTCACCCATGTGCATTGCTATTTCTTCAACAAAGGATATCTAAAGAATGAAGGCGTATCCTGCCACTGCCTCACCAGCCTCTAACGTCACTGCACGTCACTGGTATTAAGGTTGTAAATGAGGAGGAAAAAGAAAGTGGAACTGATTTTCCATTGATATAAATATCATTATAAAGGTTGCTCAGATAGGGAAAGATCTCTGCAGATAGAATCTTATAAAACTCATTGGGAAGCCCATCTGGACCTGCTGCTTTATTAGAAGGTAAGTTAGAAATAATTTTCTCAATCTCTTCCGCTGCCATTGTGGGATATGTAATTTTGCTCCAGAAATCAGTTGATTTCTCTGTGTCAGCTCTTTTGAATAAATAAAGCTCTTGGAAATATTCAAAGAATGCGTTCGATATTTCTTCAGGTTTTATAAGGTGCTTCCCCTTATACTGGAGTTTCTCAATAACTGATTGTCTCTTCTCACTTTTGACCAGCTTAGCTAAAATTTTCCCGGACTTGTTTTCATATCTATACATTTTGGCTTGGAATTTTAATTACTTTTGTGTTTCCTGAAACAATACCAAAGTGTCTCTCTCATTCTTAGCACGTACATATTTTGCCCAGTTTAAGGGGGGTTTTTCCAACAAAAAATGATTGTAGGAATTGGTCAGAAATTTAAGCTCTACCTTTTCTCTTATCTTCATTTTCAAAGAAAGCATAGCAGAGTAAGCTGTTATTTCCCCTCTGAGCACCACTTTTGTAGCTTCCCAGAATACTTCAGTGCAATCCATATAGTTACTATTAAAACGTATATACTCCTCAGTTTTACTCTTGAGCCATCTTTTAAATTTTGAATCAAATACCAGGTAGTATGGAAAAAAAATCGGGGGGGGGGACTTGAATTTTAATTTGTTGAACTGAAATTCAAGATAAATAGGTCCGTGATTGGATAAAAAGATTGGCATTATTTCTGCCTCTACCTTCATTGTGCATATTCGTTTATCAACCAGAAAGAAGTCGATTCTGGAAAGCGTTTTATGAGCCTTAGAGAGACAGGTAAATTCCTGGGCGTCGGGATTCTGAATCCTCCATATATCCAATAGTGCCAGGTTTTGCTTAATCTTATTGAATAGCTTAAATTCTAGATTATCCTTTTTCTGCTTAAGTTTTTTAGCGTTTTGTCTTAGTCTATCTAGTGGGCATTGTGGGGCCATGTTGAAATCTCCACCAAGAATCACCTGGCCTTCACAGTAAGAGAGGAGTTTCGACTGGAGAATATCCCAGAACTCCGGATCGAAAACATTGGGGCCATATATGTTACAGAGCGTATAGGTTATTTTGGCAATTTTAACCTTCAACAGAATGTATCTTCCCCCCAGGTCGGCCTCAGAGTGTACTATTTCCAATTTAATCCTCTTCCCAATTAATGTGACAACCCCCCTCTTCCTTCCTAAATCTGGTGCTACAAAAACTTCCTTGACCCAAGATGCGTTAAGTTTCAATGATTCCTCCAAATTTAAGTGTGTTTCCTGAATAAACCCTATATCTGTCTAAGCTTTACACAGCTGAGCCAGGATTGCCTTCCTTTTGATAGGGGTCTAAATACCGCCTACATTCCAAGAAACTATCTTAAATTTATCCATCCTAGATGTCATCTAGGCGCAAATAGAGAGGAAAAAGAGCCAGGAGGAGGAGGAAGAACTGGGGGGGGGTGAGTGCGAGGAGGGAGAGAAAAAAAAAACCCACCCCTCGGCCCCCCAAAAACTTCCCAATTTGCGGGACCTGCATTCCATTTATATATATTAATGTACGGTTAAATTTAAACTATTCTTAAACTGATGTGTCCAGCGTGGAAAAAACTTTTCAGCTGCTTGTGCTTCATCAAAAAAGTGTGCTACTTTCTTCACAACCACTTTGAGTTTAGAAGGGTAAATTATCGTGGCCCAGTACCCATGTTGTATAAATTTAGAGCAAGCAGGGGCCGATTCCCTTCTCTTTGAGTCTGTTTCAGCTGAAAAATCCTGAAATAGAAGGATTGTAGCACCTTCAATAGTAAGGCGATAATTTCTACGGTAATACTGAAGAAGATTGACTTTATCTTGATAGTTTAAAAGCTTTGCTATTACAGGTCTAGGCCTACTCTTTCCTCTATTATCGGTTCGGGGCATCCCTATTTTGTGAACTCTTTCAACTAAAATCTGCGGATAGGTGGGAGGAATTTTGAGAGCCTTGGTTAATGTGTCTGATACGAAAGTGTAAAGGTTGTCATATTGTTTTTCTTCAGGGAGACCTATGATTCTGATATTATTTCTTCTAGAGCGATTTTCTAAGTCTTATATTTTTTGCTGTATTTTCTGAATACTTGTATATGAGGTTTCCAATTTAGAATTATGTGCTGTTGTTAAATCTTCTAAGTCTGATACCCTTTGCTCGACTTCTTGAATTCTCTTGTAGAAATGCCTGATTTCCTGAGTTAATAACAAAATGGCATTCTTAATTTCCTATCTAAGGGCATCAAATTTGGGGGAAAGGGCCTCAGATATGTTAGAAACCAAATTTTGAATATCAACCGTTTCATTTGCTTTCAATGGAGCAGAAGGAATATCAGCAGGGGGATCGTAGAAGACCTTAGTTTTTCTGTCCCTGTGTCTGGCTGCCATGGCTGGAGGAGTCCGAGAAGAATTGTGAAGAAATGTATGTGCCGAATGCTAAGGTGTGACAGTGAAAAAAAATCAATCGAAGGAGACAACTCCTGGGTAGTGGACGGGGGGGGGGGGTACAAATGCACCCCCCAAGGGAAAAGTGAACAATGCCTGAAGAAAAAGGGTGGGGAGGTGGTATGTGATTTGGTGCAGACCGTGGGGAAGTGCCAAGGAATGTGAGGGAGAGAAAAAAAAAAAAATGAGGAGGGGGGAGGGGGGAGTGAGGTGAGGTTATTACTTAGGACAACTTAACCAGCCAAGGGGGCACAAAACAGGAGTGATCAGTTAGGCTGATTACCACCTTCAGAGTTTTACTACTGCTAATTCAGATGATGTTAGTTTTGAGGTATATTTAAATTGCCATGACACCCCTTTTCTCTTTTCCCTCATGCAACAACGCAAGAGAGACAAGACTTTAATAAATAATTTAAGCAGTGTTTAAGAAGAGCTATAGAATTACCTATCACTGCAACTCTCGATTTGTAATAACTATGATCTTCTCCAATTTACTAAAGTTGTTTCCAAAAAACAATTGAAGCAACAATTCTTCAATTTATGAATTTATTAATCAGCTACAATATTCCTACAATCAATTCTTACAATAAATTGAACAGGTGCTCAATAAAAAAAATAAAAAAATAAAAAAATAAAGCCATCCTTAACATCATCACCCTTTTCGCAAAAATATGTTGCATTTTTACCTAAATCTGAATAAATCATATGCCTGGCTTATTTTTATATCTGATTAAGAGAAAAAAGAAATTTCAGCAATAACTTCTGCGAAACAAAAAATCAACAGTGTACATTTAAGATATAACTACAAATAATTGAAAGCCAGTTCACATGACATTGATATGTTATATTATCAACAATACTTGAGGGAGTCTGTACAGGGAGCCTGAGAATCTGGTCTTTGCCTTTTGTATGAGGGGTGCAGTCAAATTATAGGAGTTAACCCATCAAGTAGCCTGTTTTGTATGTTATAGAAAATTGGAGCTCACAGTACCTTGCAGGCGGTCCGAGCCTTGATGTGAGGAAGAGCTGCTTTGCAGCCTGAGCCTTTGACCCTGAGGCCCTATGGATAAGTGACACAGTACCCTTGGAGATCCAACGTGCCACACACAGCACCCCGAAAGACCTAGGAGTCGTGTCCCTTCAATCAGCAGGTATAAGAATGCAGCGCTCCCTTCCTCTTACACAACAGCCGTAGGAAAGAGAAAGGCAAAGAATCCAAATGCCCTGGTTAACAGCAGACGAGAAGACACTATGCAGCCACCAAAACCGGGATAATCTTATAGTTACAGGGTCACTGCTGCAAGGTAGAACCGAGTAGCTCGCCTCTAGAATTAGATACCCTCTGATCCCCACTTGAGACATGCAGAGGCAACTTAAATACAGACTTGGTTCCAGGTGCAGGTATTTTAATTTTGTCTGAGTTCCTCCGGCATAATTTGTGATTTCATGTAACCTTGTGGGGCCTACAATTTACACAAAACACATTTGAGACAATTGCTGAGACCGTGATTGTGCTATAATAACAGCACAATGTATCTATATGTTAGGATCCCAGAGCACTTTGATGGAGCCCGGCGCCATAAAGGTAGCCAACACCTTTTCCCACTTTAAATAGTTTACTCCACATATCTCTGATGAGAACTGAGGGAATCCAGCGCTGACTATCTACAGAGGTCTTCCCAGCGGCACAGTGGTGTACCCGTAGCCCTCTCTACTGCCTCACATTGGCTCGTAGAAAACTCTCCTCCTCTCGCGCAGCACCCGTGGGGGAGGAGGGAGCAAAGTTGCGGAAAGTCTATGCAGGTCCCCAGAGCAGCACAGGGGGTAAGCGGAGCTTCCTCTAGGCGAACAGCTAGCCTCCCACATGACTCCTCTCCTCTCACATAGCGCCCGTGGGAGAGTTGCGGAGGGTTTGTGCAAGTCCCCGGAGCGGCACAGGAGGCAAGCAGAGGCTCCTCTGGACGTACGGCTGGCAGGGCCCACCTCCTCTCACGCAGCACCAGTGGGAGAGGAGGGAATGCAGTTGCTGAGAATTGTACAAGTCCCCAGAGCGGCACGGGGGGTGAACAGAGGCTCCTGTGTCCGTACGGCTAGCCTCCCGCAGAAATCCCCTCCTCTCACACAGCACCAGTGGGGGAGGGGGGCTACCTATGTTCCTCAAGCAGGTGAGTTAACTTAGCAGGAATGCAAGATCTTCAAGGCTCACAGAGTGTCAGCGTAGTGGGTTGGAGTTCCACTTCAAGGGTTCTGGTAGCGTTTGTCCAGGCTGTCCAGATAGCTGCCTCAGGAATCAGGGCACGGCGCAGGAGAACTCTGCCAGTAGCTGTGGGACTGGAGTGCAAGTGCTCAGCAACTTGCGCTTAGCTTCTCCTCCGGAAGCCACAAACACCAGTAACATCAGGGCATGTCATTTTAAACAACTTTCCAATTTACTTTTATCACCAATTTTGCTTTGCTCTCGTGGTATTCTTAGTTGAAAGCTAAACCTAGGAGGTTCATATGCTAATTTCATAGACCTTGAAGGCCGCCTCTTATATGAATGCATTTTGACAGTTTTTCACCACTAGAGGGTGTTAGTTTATGTATGTCATATAGATAACACTGTGCTCACGCACGTGGAGTTCATGCAAGTGAAGTTACCTAGGAGTCAGCACTGATTGGCTTAAATGCCAGTCTGTCAAAAGAACTGGAATAAGGGGGCAGTCTGCAGAGGCTTAGATACAAGGTAATCACAGAGGTAAAAAGTATATTAATATAACTGTGTTTGTTATGCAAATTTAGGGAATGGGTAATAAAGGGATTATCTATCTTTTAAAACAATAACAATTCTGGTGTAGACTGTCCCTTTAAATATTATGTCAGTGGCTAATGCAAAAACATTTTTACTATAGAAGAAAACAACAATTTGAAACTGTGCTTCTATAAAATGTGTATTTTGGAACGTTAGTTCAAATGGCAGCGTCTTTATTATAAATCAGGTACGGCCTGTGCAGGTTGAACTCGATGGAATTCTATCTTATTTCAACCTCATCTCTTATGTTACTATAAAGTTGAATTCATTGGCATAAGCAGGGATTTTGTAGAAAGTAATTTCACACATACTGATATTTGGAAGGCATTTATCAGGCAATCAATCATCTGGTATTAAGGTTAGATCAGGGGAGGTGATAAATAGATAGGTTTGGGTATTATTATGCATTCAAGCAGAGGATAATGTGAAAATTTGTTATTGATTGTCAGAAAAAATAGATTATGTTTAAAGATGTCTAATCTAATTGATTCTGCAATTTACATTTTTTTAGAATGTAATTCAATTCTCAACCCGGTGCTTAACCTTTAGAACGTAAATAATGGTTGGATTGTTTATTCTGATATAAACTCACGTTGCTTTTATTTATGGATGGCGGTTAAAAAAAACATGCTAAGTAACTAATACCCACCCATGGGTTTATCTGCTTGTCTTCTCAAGGCTACTAATGTCGTTATATTAAAGAAATAAGAATAGAATTTGATTTTTTGGTGAATCTTATCTTACCTTCTTTGCTGCTGTTTAAGTGCCTAGGGACTACCTAGCCACTGTCGATGACCCACCCACACCATGCCTAATTTGATAACTTCATATACTACTAGGGATTCTGCATTAATTTTCGGAAGAATGAAAGAAAATAATGAAAATTACATTTTAGTTATTTTCGTAGCATACCGAAAACTAAAGCATTCGAAAACGAAAATGAAATGAAAAAGAAAATGAATGTGCATTATTTTCATTTTCAGATGGTGTTTTATGATGCAGGTAGGCTTTAGCCAATGATTGAAAACAGGAAGAAGCAGTGAGAATAGATTGAAAGGTTCAATCAGCCTATCGGTGAAAACTTGTGACATTTTCTGTCCAATAAGCATTCTCAGCGGTAGGAGTGAAGTGAAAGGGGGACTTTTTACTTACGCCTACTTACCCATCCACAGAATGCCTGGACCATTTGCAATCCTCCATACCTCTGGATGACTTCAGGAACTGGGAGGCCTAGACTACATAAATAAAGCTTAAATGTTGGTGGAATTGTGGATGGAGTCATGAATGTTATATGGACATGGTTTGGTAGTGTGTGAGTGAGGTTGATGTTCCATAGATGAAGTCAGCACATGCCATGGCTGAAGTCTTAGCAGTCCTGGTTTTACTTTGGAAACTGGACAATTTATAGCAAAAGTATAGATGCGACACCAGGACAGAGCTCCAAAACCATGCCAATACTGCATAATGCAAGCTGCGTAGGAGCTCTGCGTTTAATAGATATTTCATCATCTTTTCTGACTTATAAAACAACTCTGCACGTTTCACTTATAGATCTAATCAGCCTCTCCAGCTTCACCAGTTCCTTTTGTCATTCCGTGAAGCTCACCTCTCTCCATACTGTATTTATAATCTGCATATAATAATTGGGGAATTATTGAAGCTAGAGAGGCCAAAGAAAGACAAAACATATCTCTTAGTGAATGGCACCCCCTGTGGCTGCATTTATATACAGCACTTTTGCAGTAAATGGAGTTATGTGTACTATATATGAGGCATTAGCCTGTTTACTTATTCCATAAATATATATTAATGCTATGTACAAAGATCTAAGTCTATATGTTAAAGCTTGTAAATGGTATCATGTTGTTATTGCTACATAATGTGTCTCCCTAAAAGATTTAATACATAGAAACATTCCTAGAACAGGTTTTCTTTTGGGAGGAACAGATTAGGTCGTCCCACGGGAATCGTAGCTTTTGGTTAGTGTATGTTATATATGAAGGTGATTTGCAAAGTATGTGTTAAAGGGACATAAGACGTTAAATAAATGCTAGATATAATGATGTATTCAAAGTAAAGATTAGCCTAAGAACAATACCTAGTAATGTGCACCACCATGTTTCCTTAATGGGACAGGAAATCCCAACATTTTATTTCATGATTTGGATAGAATATACAAGTTTACACAACTTTCCAATTCACTTCTATTATCAAATTTGCTTCATTCTATTGTTATCCTTTGCTGAAGGAGCAGCATTGCACTACTGTCAGCAAGATGAACACATCTAGTTAGCCATTTACAAGAGACAAATGTGAGCAGGCACCAATCAGCAGCTAGCTCCAATTAGTGTAGGATATGTGCGTATTCTTTTTAAAAAAGGGATACCAAGAGAATGAAGCACATTAAATTATATGTTCTATCTGACTCATGCAAGTTTTTTATATATATATTTTTTTTATTGAGGTCTGTCATTGATAAAACAGTATAGACACATATTCAAATGTTACACAAACATACACTCATAGATATATGCAGCACGTTTCAGTAATATCACATGTAAAATTGCATAGTCAATTAGAATGATACAGATGGGTACATTTAATTTTATACAAAGAGTTAAACCTGCAACTCTTAGGTAACGTTTGATATCAGAAACCTCAGTTTTACAATTTTATAATATAGTATTTATAACAAAACCTTCTAACTGGCTCACTGCATCACTTTTGGACCCTATTTTACTCTAGAGAACTTTAAAGACGGTAACTGGAACATAGGGGGTCACTTTTGGATCCCAACCGTACTAGTAGAGCTTGGAGTAATAGATAAACCCAATTACAACTGCTAGATAAAGTATAGAGTTGACACCTATCTCGATAATATAACCATCACTGAGCACAGAAGTAGTAAAAGCGGATTCATTGGTTGTTTTCACTTACCAGGTTATGCGACTCTTTACGTATATTTAGAACATATTAAAAGTAGAATGGCCAGTTAAACCTTTAAGTTAATGAAATATGATGCTTTGAATGCTCAAATTAAAAAGTGAACATATTACAAATATATTGAATGCTTAGCCATTCACCTTCATAATACAAGTTACGCACACAAAGCAAAGGACCATGTTCCTCAGACTATGTAGTCTTCATTGGTAGTTCTAAGTAAGTGTGTGATTAAAGATACAGAAAATGTCCTATACATGTCTAAGCTTTCATCACTATATATAAGTTATCAATAGCTAGAGACAATAGTATTAAAAAAAAAAAAAAAAGGGTATAACATATTGGTCCCATGTAATGAGGGGTGGCATAAGGTAGTTTAGGAACTATAATCTGAGACGTACTGAAGTGTATAAGTACATTGCCAGGGAATTCAATGCTAGCGGGACCTAAACTGCTGGTTGGAAAAATCTTTGATAGGGGGTATCTCAGGGCAACAGAGAAGGGGGGCTCTAGTGACTGCTTTTCCCAATTGGACTGCATTTAGGGTCATTTAAGGTTGAGAGGCATCTAAGGAGTGGCAGCAACACATTCATTGTCTATATAAAAAGCTTTATAGTCACTGATTAGGAATGTTTTACTCTAATGTGAGAAGCAATGTTTCCAGGTTAGCTTGATTGAAGGCTAAGGGGGATATTTATCAAGCCATCAAATGCAAATACGCTGGAATTCCGCAGTGTAATTGTGGCGAGCTTGATCCGACTTAGTCATCAAAGCCTACAGACCGGCAAAAGTTGAAATCTGTGACGTAATATACGATCCGCTGGTCTCAATCCGACACAGATCGATGCTTACGTCATTACAGATGTTCCAAATACACATTCAGCAACTATCAAATAGTTAACAGGTATGCTCGCGGCTAAATAAATGTATTAACCCCTATTCCGCTGTTCCCCGACACCGCCACAACTAAATAAATGTATTAACCCCTAGCACAGTATTAATCAATAGTATCAGAGGGAGGGGTTGTCCACTAGATCAGAAATATAGGTGTCTAAACCAAATCTTATTAATCAGAACACCTGGAACAGGCGATATCTGGAATCTCCCATTATGGTATCAAACAAAAACGTTGTCATATGTAATGTAGCATAATAAAAGGCAGTTCAATCTATATGAGGGCTTTATATGAAAACAGAAATAGCACCCAAACAGTGCAAAAAATAAAATAGCAGCTACATAGTGAAGTCTCTATGTATTACATGCTAGGGCAGATGTTTGTATATACAATTCAAAGGAGAACAGTACACATAAGATTGTTGCAACAATTCTTATAGAGGTAAGTAGGATCAAGAAGGATACTGTTCATAGGGGAATCTTCAACCTAGACTGTTTAGGCTTAAACCCACTCCTTACTTCGTCCTCAGATAGGGTTCTCATAGACCTGGTGCTGTAAGTTTCTATCCAATGCCGGATATGTCCCGAAATCCATGATGGCTCCGAATGATCAAAGCTAGGGCACTCGTAAAAATGTAGCTCAGGGCTACAGCCGGAACACTGACAATCTTCAACTTTTCCGTGTGCTGATCAGCTAATCGATACTTAGCAGTACCGTCCGTGGGCCAAAAATATAGCCCAGACAACATCTCTTCTGTTCTGCCATCCACCTTCACATACCGGATCAAAGTGAGGGCTCCAATCACATCTCAATTCAGGTTGCACAGTATAACACCGCACCTCACCTCTCGCTCCAAATCTTTTCTCATCGCATCTACTCCACCTGCGACCTCAGAGGACAGCACATCTGAGACCAAGGCAGGTAAGCAAGTTGCTAGAATTTCGGACGTTTCAGGAGTCTCCAAATATTCCGGTTCCATGGAACCTATCTCCAGCTGTAGCTCGGTCTGGGATTCTGTTGCGGGGTCTAACATCTCATACTTGTCGGCGCTTCCCAACGGTGCCCTTAGATGGGTCGCCATGTGGGTAAAGTGATCACACAGCAGACGGTCTAAAACAGACAACAAGGATTGCTCTTTAGGCGCCATAATGTGAATTACAGAGAAGAGGTTGTAGCTTGTATTGATTGTTAAAAAGTGATCAGCATATACTGCTAAATATCCTGTGTCCACAGCAATATAGGGAGGGCCGGATAAAGGCCTAGGTCATTAGATGGCCTCCGCTACGCACTTCATCGATTAAGTTGTTCCGGGCTAAAATCTCTCTTAAAAAGCATTGTGTTCTGCTTATTACGACTTGGGTTCCGTAATATTGTTAAAAATTGCTTGAGATTACAAATCTTCTGAGAGATAAATAGCGGATTTATCAACTCTAGTGTTCAGCCATGTAAAGAAGCAGCCCTCTTGGCAGCTGGTCAGACACGCCCCCTGAATCATGCAAGTTTGATTTTGACTTTCCTATCCCTTTAACTAATCTTTTCTGCTGAAGACAATTAGGGGCGGATATAAAAGAGACAATAAAGTGTGCAAACAACGGGTGAGTGGAATATAGTGTTAAGAACAGGCTTTCCAATCTTGGCTAATAAAATGAGAACATGGCAGCAGTCATTACTTTATCAGAATTTAGGGGATTGTAAAGCCACAATTTTCAGGATTATGGGAATAGGGCACAAAAAAACAATCACTGTGTAGAATGTTGCAGGGCATTATACTTTATTTAATTCATATTAAAGAAAATCATTATAATATGTTGCTTTTTTTGCATGTAAATAAAAGTGGTTTAAAATTAAATTGAGACCAATATGCTGTTATCGGTTGTGTAATTCATAATATTGCTCATTGGCTTATTGTTGCTTCCTGCTAATGCTCATTGGCTGATATGTAAACACTTCTAATGCTCATTGGATGATATGTACACATTTCTAATGCTCAGCGACTGATAGGTATGCACTTCTAATGCTCATTGCCTAATAGGTACACACTTCTAATGCTCATTGGCTGAAAATTACACACCTTTAATGCTCATTGGCTGATAATTACGCATTTCTAATGCTCATTAGCTGATAATTACGCACTTCTAATGCTCATTGGCTGATAAGTTCACACCTTTAATGCTCATTGGCTGATGATAGGTATGTACTGCTAATGCTCAGTGGCTGATAAGTACACACTTAAAGGAACATGAAACTCAATTTTTTCTTTCATGATTTAGAAAGAGCATGCAATTTTAAACAATTCTCCAATTTACTTCTTTTATCTAATTTGCTTAATTCTCTTGATATCCTATGTTGAAAAGCATATCTAAATAGGCCCAGTAGCTGCTGATTGGTGACTGCACATAGATGCCTCCCATGATTGGTTCACTCATGTGCATTGCTGTTTTTCAACAAAGGATATCTAAAGAATGAAGCGAATTAGATAATAGAAGTACATTGGGATGTTGTTTAAAATTGCATTCTCTATCTGAATCATAAAAGAAACATGTTGGCTTTCATGTCCCTTTAATGCTCATTGGCTGATAAGTACACACTTCTAATGCTTATTGGCTGATAAGTACTCACTTCTAATGCTCATTGGCTGATAAGTACACACTTCTAATGCTCATTTGCTGATAAGTACATACTTCTAATGCTCAGTGGCTGATAAGTATGCACTTCTAATGCTCATTGGCTGATAAGTACACACTTCTAATGCTCAGTGGCTATGTACACACTTCTAATGCTCAGTGGCTGATAAGTACACACTTCTAATGCTTAGTGGCTGAGCGGTACACACTTTTAATGCTCATTGGCTGATAGGTACACATTTCTAATGCTCATTGGCTGATAAGTACACACTTCTAATGCTCAGTGGCTGAGAGGTACACACTTCTAATGCTCATTGGCTGATAGGTACACACTTCTAATGCTTATTGGCTGATAAGTACACACGTCTAATGCTTAGTGACTGATAAGTACACACGTCTAATGCTTGGTGGCTGATAAGTACACACTTCTAATGCTTAGTGACTGATAAGTACAAACATCTAATGCTCAGTGGCTGATAAGTACACACTTCTAATGCTCATTGGCTGATAAGTACACACTTCTAATGCTCATTTGCTGATAAGTACACATTTCTAATGCTCATTGGCTGATAAGTACACACTTCTAATGCTCATTGGCTAATTTCACACTTCTAATGCTCAGTGGCTGATAAGTATGCACTTCCACTTCTCATTGACTGATAGGTACACACTTCTAATGCTCATTGGCTGATTTAGTACACACTTCCACTACTCATTGGCTGATAGGTACATACTTTTAAGTCTCATTGGCTGATAAGTACGCACTTCTAATGCTCATTGGCTGATAGGTACATATTTCTCCTGTTTAAAATCTGCTCTTCTCAATGATAATCTCTTTGGAATATGCTATTATTTATTTTCTCCTCTTTTCCTGTAATTTAAATTTGAAAATTGTTGTTTTTCTCAATTCCACTGAATGGTTTTAGTTACTTTGGCAAACCTTTATTTCACACAGCTTAGTTTGCACATTCCCTTATTACAAGCTTTATATCTGTCCATAATTGCCTTTAGCAGAAGAGGGGGAACTCTATAGAAATTAAACCTTTATATTTATATCTTCAATCTTTTTTATTTATTATATATTGCTTTTGTATTTGCATTTTAGCCAATTAGTGCTGTGTTGTGCTGACTCTTAAATAACTCCCTGTGCATGAACACAATGTTATCTATCTGGCCCACATGAACTAGCAATCTCCTGTTGTGAAAAGCAAATACAAAAGCATGTGATAAGAGGTTCAAATGTTATAAAGTGTATTAATATAATAATGTTGGTTGTGCAAAGCTGGGGAATGGTTAGTAAAGGCATTAACTCTCTTTTTAAACAATAACAATTTTAATGTAGACCTTTAGTGTGTCCCTTTAATGCTAATTTGGTTAGTCGTCCGATACAGGAACAGCCAAATACTGGACAAATCCGACAAAGAATAATTGACTTTTTTGACCAAATCAATTTTTTTCATTGGTTCTTGCCCTTTGGCACCAAAAAAAGGAAGAAAGACGTAGCAAGGGGCTACTATAATGTCTGGTTACTTAACTCATACAGGCTTATCTATTCAAGTCTTAACCTAGTATATGGAGGTGGGAGACTAGAGCATTCTCAGACATTTTAATAACTTTGACTAGTGTTATTGGAATATGCACTCCTGTGATTATGTGCTTTTATGAGCTAGTCATTGTCTCAAATTCAATCATGGAGTTGTTCTGTTAGCATTCAAAAATAGGTTATTTTAATTCTTCATATTATTAAATGTAATTATTTTTTTAAATTAGTTGTTTATATTTGCTGTTCTCATTTGAGAAAATGGTAACAAATCCGAATACAATATTTGGCCGAAATGAATGCCCACTTGAACAAAATTTCACCTAGATTACGAGTTTAAGGTTCCGGTTTTAACACTGAAAAAATGGCCATTTCAGCGTAAAAAACGTAACTCAGCCATTACGAGTCTTGTTGATAGCTGTACCGCAAGCATTTTAGCCTGTAACGCAACGTCAATCCTGCACTCAAAAAAATGACGTTTTTGCATGGGATTTCCATACCGCTGGTATTACAGGTTGTGTGGTGAGGCTAAAATGTTTGCAATCCAGCCTATACCGACACGATCCATTCCACTATCTGAGACCAGTAGTTATGAGTTTGGCACAACAAAACTGTTACACAAAACTCATAACTAAACTGTTACAAAGTACACTAACACCCATAATCTACCTATTTACCCCTATTCCGCTGCCCTCCTGCATCACAAACACTATAATAAACCTATTAACCCCTAATCTGCTTCTCTCGACATCGCCGTCACTAATAAAATTTATTAACCCCTATTCCGCCGCTCCCCGACATCGTCACCACTAAAATAAAGTTATTAACCCCTATTCCCCCGCACCCCGACATCGCCCACACTATAATAAAGCTATTAACCCCTATTCCGCCGCTCCCCGACATCGCCGCCACTAAATAAAGTTATTAACCCCTAAACCTCTGGCTTCCTACATCACCGCCACTAAATAAACCTGTTAACCCCTAAACCACCAGCCCCCCACATCGAAAAAAACTAAATTAACCCCTAAACCTAACAACCCCCTAACTTAAAATTAACCCCTAAACCTAACAACCCCCTAACTTAAAATTAGAATTACAATATCCCTATCTTAAAATAAATAAAAATTTACCTGTGAACTAAAAAAACTAAGTTTAAACTAACAATTAACCTAACATAACTATTAGACTATAATTAAAATAACTACAAATTAAATAAACTAAATTACATACTAAAAAAAAAAACTAACACTACTAAAAAAAATTAAATCTAAAATTACAAAAAATAAAAAATACTAAATTACAAAAAATAACAAACACTAAATTACAAAAAATAACAAACACTAAATTACGAAAAATAACAAATGAGATTATCCAAAATAAAAACAATTACACCTAATCTAATAGCCCTATAAAAAGAAAAAAGCCCCCACCAAAATAAAAAAAAACCCTAGCCTACAATAAACTACCAATAGCCCTTAACAGGGCCTTTTTTTTCTAATGACACGGTGAGTCCACGGATCATCATCAATTACTGTTGGCAATATCACTCCTGGCCATCAGGAGGAGGCAAAGAGCACCACAGCAAAGCTGTTAAATATCACTCCCCTACCCACAATCCCCCAGTCATTCTCTTTGCCTGTAGTGCAAGGAAGAGGTGAAGTTTAGGTGTCTGATGAGAAGTTTTCTTCAATCAAGATTTTTTTTTTTTTTTAGCAGAGTAAGCGTACTCTGTTCCCTTCTGGGGTCTAGCCTAGTCCACATCAGTCTCTTCAGTAGGGCAGTGATGGCTCTGTAACTGCTCTGTATTTGAAAATAAGCTGCAGGACAGGTAGGCACCTCAGTAAAGCTACTCGAATACTGAGGTGTATAGGTAGCCTGAGGTCTATTTGGTTTGTTGCGTTAACACACATTTCTATTTAAAGACACAGTGCACATTTATTTTTTATTTTCATATAAAACATTTTTACACTTTATCCTTATTTATTACATAAGATGGATCAAGAGGCTTTTCAAACGATTATCCCAGGCGAAGTTGCGTTTTGTCAGTTATGTTTTGATGCTCACGTGGAATCCCCAGTTCCTTTTTGTTCCTCATGCATTGAGAGAACTTTAAATTATTTATAGATAATATATTTGACCATGAGTGACCATTATCCCAGGCAAATGCTGTTCAGCTGTCTTCTGTTGCAGATATGCCGCAGCTTTCTCCTCAAGCGTCCCAACTTTTTTTTCTTGCAATCCTGTAGGATTTTCTCTACAAGACATTTCCAGGTATCCCTTGCGTTATCTGAGGCCTTGTCAGCTTTCCCCATGTTGCAGGGAATGCGTAAAAGGAAATTTAAGGAAACAGTTAGTATGGTTTCTGATCAAGTTCTGGCTATCCAGAGTGTCCCTTCCCATAATAAGCCTGAGGAAGAAGACATGTCGGTAGCATCTAAGGGGGAAATCTCAGACTCAGACAGTGTAATTCCTTCTTCTGATGCTGAAGTGGTATCCTTCTGATTTAAGCTAGAACACCTTCGCTTATTACTTAAGGAGGTTTTGGCTACTTTGGACGACTCCGACACAACTATCTTAGTCAATCCTAAAAAGTCTAGTAAATTGAACAAATACTTTGATGTGCCCTCCGCAGTGGAGGTTTTTCCGGTTCCTGGCGGTGCTGCAGAGATTATTGCTCGAGAATGGGAAAGACCTGGTATTCACTTTTCTCCATTTCCTATTTTTAAGAAGATGTGTCCTATAGCGGATTCTATTAAGGAGTCGTGGCAGACAGTTCCTAAGTTAGAAGGAGCGATCTCCACTTTGGCCAAGAGGACTACTATTCCCATAGAGGATAGTTGTTCTTTTAAAGATCCAATGGATAAAAATTGGAGGCTTTACTAAAAAAGATGTATGTCCACCAGGGTCTACAATGGCAACCTGCGGTGTGTATCGCCACTGTTACCAGTGCTGCGGCTTACTGGTTTGATGCATTGTCTGAATCTATTCAGATGGATACCCCTCTTGATGAGATCCAGGACAGGATTAAGGCTCTCAAGTTAGCCAATTCCTTAATTACAGATGCTTCTTTACAGGTTAATAAACTGGGAGCCCAAATTTCTGATTTTGCGGTCCTAGCCCGCAGGGCCTTGTGGTTGAAGTCCTGGTCTGTGGATGTTTCATCTAAATCTAAGCTCATGGCTATTCCTTACAAGGGTAAGGCCTTGTTTGGACCTGGTTTGGCGGAAATTATCTCAGATATTACTGGAGGGTAGGGTTCTTTTCTTCCTCAAGATAAAAGAATAAGCAGAAGGGATGTCAGAGTAATTTTCATTCCTTTCGTAACTTTAAAGGCAAGTCTTCCTCCCCTTACTCCAAGCAAGATCAAGCCAAGCCTTCCTGGAAGCCCAACCAGTCCTGCAATAAGGGAAAGCAATCTAAAAAGTCTTCAGCTGATTCCAAGTCAGCATGAAGGGTTGACCCCCAATCCGGGAGCGGATCTTGTAGGGGGCAGACTCTCTCTTTTTCCCCAGGTTTGGATAAGAGATGTACCGGATTCCTGGGTGATGGACATTGTCTCCCAGGGATACAAAATAGACTTCAAATCTTTTCCTCCCAAAGGCAGGTTTCTCCTCTCTAGATTATCTGTAGACCAGATAAAAAGAGAGACATTCTTAAATTGTGTCAAGGACCTTGCCGCCCTGGGGGTAATAGTTCCAGTTCCCTTTCAGTAGTTCCCAAAAAGGAGGGAACTTTTCAACCAATCCTAGATCTAAAATGTTTAAACAAGTTTCTTAGAGTGCCATCCTTCAAGATGGAGACTATACTCTCCATTCTGGGGGGCTCTTTTAGCTATTCTTCGATCTCTGGGCATTGCAGTGGCACCTTATCTGGATGACATTCTGGTTCAGGCGATCCCATGGATGGAAGGTGAATCGGGAAAAAAAGTTCTCTGGTTCCAGCTACAAGGGTCGTATTTTTGGGGACCATAATAGACTCCCTGTTAATGAAGATTTTTCTGACAGAGGTCAGAAAAAGAAATATTTTCGACTCTTGTCTTGCCCTTCAGTCCTCTCCATGGCCGTCAGTGGCTCAATGTATGGAGGTAATCAGTTTGATCATTCCGTTTGATCGGTTCCATCTCAGACCTCTGCAGTTATGCATTCTCAGACAATGGAACGGGGACTATACGGACCTGTCTCTGCGTGTAGATCTAGATCAGGCACCAATAGACTCTCTTCCATGGTGGCTTTCTCCGGATCATCTCTCTAAGGGGAACTTGCTTCCGCAGACCCTCCTGGGTGATTGTGACAATGGATGCCAGCCTTCTAGGTTGGGGAGCTCTATGGGGCTCATTGAAGGCTCAGGGCTTATGGGCCTAGGAAGAGTTAGTCCTGCCCATAAACATCTTGGAGCTGTGAGCAATCTTCAATGCTCTTCTGGCCTGGCCTCAGTTAGCCTAGCATGGTTTATCAGATTCCAGTCAGACAACATAATCTCGGTGGCCTACATCAACCACCAGGGGGGAACTCAGAGTTCTCTAGCCATGACAGAGGTGGCCTTAATTACTCAGTGGGCGGAGACCCACAACTGCTGTCTTTCTGCGATCCACATCCCAGGAGTGGACAATTGGGAAGCAGATTTTCAGAGCAGACAGACTTTTCATCCCAGGGAGTGGGAACTTCATTCAGATGTGTTTTCCAGCTTGAACCTCAAGGGGGGCAGCCGGAGTTGGATCTCATGGCTTCTCGTCAGAATGTCAAACTTTCTAGATATGGCTCGAGGAAAAGAGATCCGCAGGTATTTCTGATCGATGCTCTGGCAGTTCCTTGGAACTTCAGTCTAGCATACCTATTTCCTCCTTTCGCTCTCCTTCCAAGAGTCATTGCTCGAATCAAGCAGGAGAGGGCATCTGTAATCCTCATAGCCCCGGCATGGCCTCGCAGGATTTGGTATGCAGACCTAGTGGAAATGTCATCCTTTCCACCTTGGAGACTACCTCTGAGGAAGGACCTTCTACTTCATCCAAATCTCGTTTCTCTAAAGTTGACTGCTTGGAGATTGAACGCTTAGTTTTATCTAAGCGTGGATTTTCAGAGTCGATCATTGAGACCTTAATTCAGGCTCGTAAGCCTGCGACTCGCAGGATTTATCATAAGATCTGGAGTAAATACTTGTATTGGTGTGAATCCAAAGGATACTCTTGGAGTAGAGTAAGGATTCCTAGGATTTTGTCC
This sequence comes from Bombina bombina, assembly GCF_027579735.1. NCBI lineage: Eukaryota > Metazoa > Chordata > Amphibia > Anura > Bombinatoridae > Bombina > Bombina bombina. Next base: position 1,087,171,037 of record NC_069504.1, read on the forward strand.
TTTCTCCAGGATGGTCTGGAGAAGGGTTTGTCGGCAAGTACTCTAAAGGATCAGATTTCGGCATTGTCTATTTTGTTACATAAGCGCTTGGCGGATGTGCCAGACGTGCAATCGTTTTGTCAGGCCTTGGTTAGAATTCGGCCTGTGTTTAAACCTGTTACTCCTCCATGGAGTCTTAACTTTGTTCTTAAAGTTTTACAACAGGCTCCGTTTGAGCCTATGCATTCTTTAGATATTAAGATGTTATCTTGGAAAGTTTTGTTTCTTGTTGCTATTTCCTCTGATCAGAGAGTTTCTGAACTTTCTGCTTTACAGTGTGATTCCCCTTATCTTATCTTATATTTCACTCTGATAAGGTGGTTCTGTGTACTAAGTTTGGTTTCCTGCCCAAAGAATATTAATCAGGAAATTGTTGTTCCTTCTTTGTGTCCTAATCCTTTTTCTCACAAAGAATGCTTGTTGCATAATCTGGATGTTGTGCAACTAAGGACTTTCGTCAGTCTTCTGCTTTGTTTGCTTTTCTCAGAAACGCAAGGGTCAGAAAGCTACGGCTACTTCACTTTCCCTTTGGCTGAAGAGTGATTTTTGCTTGGCATATGAGACTGCTGGACAGCAACCTTCTGAGAATATCACAGCTCATTCCACAAGGGCTGTTTCTTCTTCCTGGGCCTTCAAAAATAAAGCTTCTGTGAAACAGATTTGCAAGGCTGCAACTTGGTCATCTTTGCACACGTTTTCCAAATTCTATAAATTTGATACTTTTGCCTCGGCTGAGGCTTCTTTTGGGGAAAAGGTTCTTCAAGCAGTGGTGCCTTCTGTTTAGGTTCATGTCTTTTCCCTCCCTTATCATCTGTGTCCTCTGGCTTGGGTATTGGTTCCCAACAGTAATTGATGATGATCCGTGGACTCACCGTGTCAAGAAATAAATACATTTATCAGGTAAGCATAAATTTTGTTTTTGTAGGACATTGCCCTAAAGAAATCAGCTCTTTTCCCTGTAAAAAAAATACAAAGACCCCCAACAGTAAAACCCACCCCCAACCTATCCCCCAAAATAAAAAAACCTAACTCTAACAAAAAGCTAAGCTACCCATTGCCCTGAAAAGGGCATTTGTATGGGCATTGCCCTTAAAAGGGCATTTAGCTCTTTTGCATTGCCCTGAAAAGGGCATTTAGCTCTTTTAAGAAAGCCCAAAACCCTCCACAAAAAAGTAAAAAAAATACTAACACTAACCCCCAACGATCCACTTACAGTTTTTGAAGTCCTGACATCTAGGTGGCGAGAAGTCTTCATTCAGGCGGTGAGGTCTTCAACCATCCAGGCGGCATCTTCTATCTTGATCCTGGCAGCGTCTTCTATCTTGATCCTTCAAGACATCTGGCGTGGAGCGTACTCTTCACACGGTCACCGCCGTACACTGAATCTTCAATGCAAGGGAGCTTTTTCAAAATGGCGTCCCTTGCATTCCTATTGGCTGATTTGATACAAATGGATCCAAGTCCGTAGTATGCAGGGGTTCCAATAATAATTATGTAACAATATATATACAAATTATAAACACAAACTGCTAGATTACGAGTCTTGTGTTAGGGTTAAAAAGCAGCGTTGAGAGGTCCCAACGTTGCTTTTTAACGCCCGCTGATATTACGAGTCTGGCAGGTACAGGTGTACCGCTCACTTTTCTTCCGCGACTCGAGCATACCGCAAATCCCCTTGCGTCAATTGCGTATCCTATCGTTTCAATGGGATTTGCCTAACGCTGGTATTACGAGTCTTGGAAGAAGTGAGCGGTAGACCCTCTCCTGTCAAGACTTCTACCGCATTTAAAAGTCATTAGTTAGGAGTTTTATGGGCTAACGCCGTAACATAAAGCTCTTAACTAAAGTGCTAAAAAGTACACTAACACCCCATAAACTACCTATTAACCCCTAAACCGAGGCCCCCCCCCCCCCACATCGGAAACACTTTAATAAATATATTAACCCCTAATCTGCCGACCGGACATCGCCGCCACTTTAATAAATATATTAACCCCTAAACCGCCGCACTCCCGCCTTGCAAACACTAGTTACATTTTATTAACCCCTAATCTGCCATCCCTAACATCGCCGACACCTACCTACATTTATTAACCCCTAATCTGCCACCCCCAACGTCGCCGCTACTATATTAAAGGTATTAACCCCTAAACCTAAGTCTAAACCTAACCCTAACCCCCCCTAACTTAAATATAATTTAAAACAATCTAAATAAAATTACTACAATTAAATACATTAACCCTATTTAAAACTAAATACTTACCTATAAAATAAACCCTAAGCTAGCTACAATATAACTAATAGTTACATTGTAGCTAGCTTAGGGTTTATATTTATTTTACAGGCAACTTTGTATTTATTTTAACTAGGTACAATAGTTATTAAATAGTTATTAACTATTTAATAACTACCTAGTTAAAATAAAGACAAATATACCTGTAAAATAAACCCTAACCTAAGTTACAATTACACCTAACACGACACTATCATTAAATTAATTACCTAAACTAACTACAATTAAATACAATTAAATTAAATAAACTAAAGTATGAAAAAAACCCCACTAAATTACAAATAATAAAAAAGAATTGCAATTTTTAAAAACTAATTACACCTACTCTAATCCCCCTAATAAAATAAAAAAGCCCCCCAAAATAATAAAATTCCCTACCCTATACTAAATTACAAATAGCCCTTAAAAGGGCCTTTTGCGGGGTATTGCCCCAAAGTAATCAGCTCTTTCACCTGTAAAAAAAAATACAATACCCCCCAACATTAAAACCCACCACCCACACACCCAACCCTACTCTAAAACCCACCCAATCCCCCCTTAATAAAACCTAACACTACCCCCCTGAGGATCTCCCTACCTTGAGCCGTCTTCACCCAGCCGGGCACAAGTGGACCTCCAGAGGGGCAGAAGTCTTCATCCGATCCGGGCAGAAGATGTCCTCCAAGCGGCAGAAGTCTTCATCCATGTGGCATCTTCTATCTTCATCCATCTGGAGCGGAGCAGGTCCATCTTCAATCCAGCCGACACGGAGCCATCCTCTTCAAACGAAGTCCAAGCGAAGAATGAAGGTTCCTTTAAATGACGTCATCCAAGATGGCGTCCCTTGAATTCCGATTGGCTAATAGGATTCTATCAGCCAATTGGAATTAAGGTAGGAAAAATCCTATTGGCTGATCCAATCAACCAATAGGATTGAGCTTGCATTCTATTGGCTGGTTGGAACAGCCAATAGAATCCGAGCTCAATCCTATTGGCTGATCCAATCAGCCAATAGGATTGAACTTCAATCCTATTGGCTGATTGGATTAGTTAATAGGATTTTTCCTACCTTAATTCCGATTGGCTGATAGGATTCTATCAGCCAATTCTTCGCTTGGACTTCGTTTGAAGAGGATGGCTCCGCGTCGGCTGGATTGAAAATGGACCCGCTCCGCTCCGGATGGATGAATATAGAAGATACCGTCTGCATGAAGACATCTGCCTCTTGGAGGACCTCTTCTGCCCGGATCGGATGAAGACTTCTGCCCCTCTGAAGGTCCACTTGTGTCCGGCTGGGTGAAGACGGCTCAAGGTACAGTGATTTTCAAGAAGGTAGTGTTAGGTCTTTTTAAGGGGGGATTGGTTGGGTTTTAGAGTAGGGTTGGGTGTGTGGGTGGTGGGTTTTAATGTTGGGCGGGTATTGTATTTTTTTTTTACAGGTGAAAGAGCTGATTACTTTGGGGCAATGCCCTGCAAAAGGCCCTTTTAAGGGCTATTTGTAATTTAGTATAGGGTAGGGAATTTTATTATTTTGGGAGGCTTTTTTATTTTATTAGGGGGATTAGAGTAGGTGTAATTAGTTTAAAAATGTTTTAATTCTTTTTTTATTTTCTGTAATTTAGTGTTTGTTGTTTTTTGTACTTTAGTTTATTTAATTTAATTGTAATTAATTGTAGGTAGTTTAGTTAATTTATTTAATGATAGTGTAGTGTTAGGTGTAATTGTAACTTAGGTTAGGATTTATTTTACAGGTATATGTGTCTTTATTTTAACTAGGTAGTTATTAAATAGTTAATAACTATTGTACCTAGTTAAAATAAATACAAAGTTGCCTGTAAAATAAATATAAACCCTAAGCTAGCTACAATGTAACTATTAGTTATATTGTAGCTAGCTTAGGGTTTATTTTATAGGTATTTATTTTTAAATAGGAATAATTTAGTTAATGATAGGAATATTTATTTAGATTTAAATAGGATTAATTTAGTTAATTGTAGTAATTTTATTTAGATTATTTTAAATTATATTTAAGTTAAGGGGTGTTAGGGTTAGGGTTAGGGGTTAATAAATTTATAATAGTGGCAGAGGCGTTGGCGGCGGAAGATTAGGGGTTAATAAATTTAATATAGTTGCGGCGATGTTGGGGGGGCAGATTAGGGGTTAATAACTATAATGTAGGTGGCGGCGATGTTGGGGGCAGTAGATTAGGGGTTCATAAGTATAATGTAGGTGGCGGCGGTGTCCGGAGCGGCAGATTAGGGGTTAATAAATATAATGTAGGTGTCGGCGATGTCGGGGGCGGCAGATTAGTGGTTAATAAGTGTAAGATTAGGGGTGTTTAGACCGGGGTTCATGTTAGGGTGTTAGGTGTAGACATAAATGTAGTATAGGAAACAATGGGGCTGCGTTAGGAGCTGAGCGCTGACTTTTTGCAGGTGTTAGGTTTTTTTCAGCCAGCTCAGCCCCATTGTATCCTATGGGGAAATTGTGCACGAGCACGTTTAGCCAGCTCACCGCTACCGTAAGCAGCGCTGGTATTAAGGTGAGATGTGGAGCTAAATTCTGCTCTACGCTCACCTTTTTGCGGCTAATGCCAGGTTTAAAAAAAACAGTAATACCAGCGTTGTCTTAAAGGGACAGTATACACTCATTTTCATATAACTACATGTAAAAGACACTACTTTAAAGAATAAGATGCACAGATACTGATATAAAAATCCAGTATAAAACTGTTTAAAAACTTACTTAGAAGCTGTCATTTTAGCTCTGTTGAAAAGGTAGCTGGAAAGCCCACTGCAAGTGGCAAATAAGACACTCCCCCCTCCCCCTTCTTTTGCATATGAAAAGACCCTTTACACAAACAGGAGCAAGCTGGAGAAGGTAGCTGACGGTATTCACATAAAACTTTGGGGCTTGGTTAGGAGTCTGAAAATCAGAGCAATGTTATTTAAAAATAAGCAAAACTATACATTTATCTAAAAAAAAAACTTTATGGGCTATATAAATAGATCATCTACAAAACATTTATGCAAAGAAAAAATGAGTGTATAATGTCCCTTTAAGGGAGCGGTGGGAAAAAAAGGCTCATTAGCAACGCATGCCTTACCGACAAAAACTCGTAATCTAGGTGAAAGTTTTTTACCTAGATTACGAGTTTTGTGCTAAACAGGGTGCAAAACGAACACAACAAAAGTTGCGTTATTTTACCCCCCATAGCGCTGCCATTACAAGTTTCTGAAAAGCCTCCTTGTGCGTGCGATATGGGGGCGTTAAGCTCCATATCGCACAAAAGCCAAGGGCTGAGAATAAGTGCTTGTGCACGCTTTCCCCCATAGACATTAATGGGGAGAGAGTGTTAGAAAAAAATCACCTGAAGTGCGGAATGGTGATCGCCGTAACGCAACCCCATTGATGTCTATGGGAAAAAAAAGTTACGTTTAAACCTAACACACTAACTTAAACCCGAAGTCTAAACACCCCTAATCTGCTGCCCCGACATCGCCGAAACCTAAACAAAGTTATTAACCCCTATTCTGCCGCTCCCTAACATCACCGCCACTATAATTAAGTTATTAACCCCTAATCTGCCGCCCCCGACATCGCCGCCACTAATAAAAGCTATTAACCCCTATTCCGCCGCTCCCCGACATCGCTGCCACTAAATAAAGTTATTAACCCCTAAACCTCCGGCTTCCTACATCTCCCCCTCTAAATAAACCTATTAACCCCTAAACCGCCGCCCCCTCCACATCGCAAAACACTAAATTAAACTATTAACCCCTAAACCTAACACTCCCCTAACTTTAAATTAAAATTACAATATAACTATCTTTAAATAAATAAAAACTTACCTGTGGGGGGGGCGGAGGGACGAGCTGAACCGGCAGGACGCATCTTGGGGAAGCTCTTGATCTACATATAGAATATATGAGCCTTTTTAGGTTCCTAAATGATATTTGTGATACTTTGGTGGTTATACCTTTAATAGACCTTTGTGGAGTATGAAAGAGACTTTCCGGGTTTTATCTTTAGCCTATGCTGTTCAGTCAAACCAAGCGACTGACTGACAGGCCGTGGGGTTTTAAGCTGACGCACATTTCCCCCCAGGCATCTGGGTTATGAGTAGTCCTATTTGACTACACACACTGTTTGGAGATGGATACCGATTTACAAGAATCTAAAGAAACTATCTATGAGTTACTAAATGAACAGTATGCTGGACTGAGACTCTTAATAGCGAAGAGTTTCGCAAGTTGCTCTTCCCCACGTGGCACCCATGATGGCGACTGGGAACTAGAGGCCTGTACCAAACGAAATGCAGGATCTATAACAGCATTAGAATCAGAGGAAACTGTCTCATCCGACACTAACAATGCTGACATGCAAGATTTTGTGAGCAAGGCTGCTTAGGAGAGTGGTGTTGCCCCCCCGTGCAAGGCTGAGACAGTTCAGATAGCTTTGTCGTGGGATGTGCTTGACGAGGGGAATATCTGTAGAGAATTTGCAACGCTGTGGAGGTCTCCGCAGCTTGATGTCAGCAGACCAGATCCACGGAGACCCACGTTGTCCACAGCATTTGCTGTGCCTACCTTTAACACTTGTGGGAAGGGGTCTGTTAATGTGCACCTCCCGACCCTCTATACCCGCACAGAGGACCCATGCCGGGGACAGTGTCCTGTACAGACATCCCCTGTAAATCGGCCAAATATCACATCGGAGTGGAGCAGAGCTGGGATCGGCTGATTCCCTGTGAACATTACCGTAAGATCTGGCATAAGTTAAATACTGCAGGATCAATTGCAGCCTTTACGTTCTGGAAAAGGACTATTCTCAGTCATAACTTGACTTATTCATCTGCCAGGTTTTTATTTTACTTTTTTAGGCATAATACTGTCTTCATAGATCCTACCTTACCCTAATGATGGTGACTGAACCGGATGTTTGAGGGACTCGGAACACTCTATGCCGATATGTATATAGCATGTCTAGCTGATGTATATTCCATTGGTGTCATTATAAGATTCTGATATCATTAGTTGGGTCTACTACTTTATGATAATGCACAGGTTTATTTAACCAAATGACCAATCTGGATTTGCTGTCTGTGGGGGGCACTCCCTGTTCACTTATTACCCTCATGTTTCTAATGGTTTGCTCTCATTGATCCTTATGTTTAAACATATGTATATAATTAGAGTTTATCACTTCAGGGATAAATTGGAGATATGTACTTCATAATGAAGGGAGAAGAGGTTTTAGGCTGGTTTGGGCTGTAGATTTGCTGGATCACGCTGGTTATGATCATACCCTAGATCCACTAGATTATCAGCGTGATAGGCAATCAAGGTCATAAATACAAGTTATGTTACAACATTTAAACTTGCTGTCTGTGGCCTGGATAGCAAGTCACAACCTCTCCAGGATCTAAACTTTAAAAACATGTCCTAATGCCAACTTAATATAACGCACTATCATTTATCTAGATCCTATGTGGCAATATAACTACAGAGACACCCTCATATTTGCAAGGTCTGTTCTTAACTTAACTCCTTGTTCTTGCCTAAGGGAAGTACCTCCACAAACCCACACTTCACTATTAAGATAAACATATATCTTCTACTAGGTCCTCCTAGATAATCAAATGTACCATGGCTCCTAGACCTACGCCACTGTTGTTCTTCTCACCCTGAGAGTTTTTTTGTTTTGTTTTTCCTGCAGAGTCCTAGGGTAGTCATGCTTGATGGTCACCTCAGCAGGTGTATGAGAAATAAGGGTTGTTGCGCTCTCTGTTATTTGTTATGGTTTCATTAGATATAGTTTATCATCCTTGTAACATGAATATTTTACATATTTTAAGCTTTTCAGATACTTCATCCATCATTATCCAATAATATGTACATGCTACTTTTACATTATATTTACAATACGTTAACGTAAAAAAAAAAAACTTACCTGTGAAATAAAAAAAAACTAAGATTAAACTATAAATTAACCTAACATAACTATTCTAATAAAATAAACAAAAAACTATCAATTAAAATATCTAAACTACAAATTTAAAAAACCTAACACTTCGAAAAAAATTAAAAAAATCTAAATTACAACAAAAAAAAAACAAATCCTACGAAAAATTTAAATAATCTAAGTTTACCGAAAATAATAAACACTAACATCACGAAAAATAAAAACCACTAAAATTACAAAAAAATAAACGAAATTATCAAAAATAAGAACACTTACACCTAATCTAATAGCCCTATAAAAATAAAAAAAGCCCCCCCAAAATAAAAACACCCCCTAGCCTACAATGAAATACCAATAGCCCTTAAAAGGGCTTTTTTGTAGGGCATTTACCTAAAGAAATCATCTCTTTTACCTGTAAAAAAATACAAAGTCCCCCCAACAGTAAAACCCACCACCCAACCAACCTCCCAAAATAAAAAACCTAACTCTAAAAAAAACCTAAGCTATCCATTGCCCCTAAAGGGGCATTTGTATGGGCATTGCACTTAAAAGGGAATTTAGCTCTTTTGCATTGCCCTTAAAAAGGGCATTTAGCTCTTTTTTAAAGCCCAAACCCTAATCTAAAAAAATAAAATAAAAATAAAAAAAATAAAAAAACTAACACTAACCCAGAAGATCTACTCACGGTTTCTGAAGTCCAGACATCCATGCAGCGAGAAGTCTTCATCCAGGCGGCGAGTTCTTCATCCAGGCGGCGAGGTCTTCATCCATCCCGGGAAGCTTCTTCTATATTCATTCCGGTAGCGTGAATATATCCTGGATCCCATCCTGCGCGGAGTGTCCTTTTCATACGTTCGCCGCCATACACTAAAGTTGAATGCAAAGTAGCTGTTTCAAAATGGCGTTCCTTGCATTTCTATTGGCTGATTTTATTCTTCAAATTCAAATCAGCCAATAGGATAAGAGCTTCTGAAATCCTATTGGCTGTTCAAAACAGCCAATAGGATGAGAGCTACTGAAATTCTATTGGCTGTTCAAATCAGCTCTAATCAGCCAATAGGATTTCAGAAGCTCTCATCCTATTGACTGATTTGAATTTGAAGAATCAAATCAGCTAATAGGAATGCAAGGGACGCCATTTTGAAACGGCTACCTAGCATTCAACCTCAGTGTACGGCGGCGACCATATGAAGAGGTTGCTCCGCGCAGGATGGCATCGGCCTCCAGGATGGCTACTCTCCGTGCCGCCCCGCGCCGCCGGGATGAAGATAGAAGACGCCCCCGGGATGGATGAAGACCTCGCCATCTGGATGAAGGCCTCGCCGCCTGGATGAAGACTTCTCGCCGCCTGGATGTTCCGGACTACAGAAACCATGAGTAGATCTTCTGGGGTTAGTGTTAGGTTCTTTTTTTTATTTTTTTGAGTGTTTTTTTTTTTAGATTAGGGTTTGGGCTTTGAAAAAGAGCTAAATGCCCTTTTAAGGGCAATGCCCATACAAATACCCCTTTAGGGGCAATGGGTAGCATAGGTTTTTTTTAAGAGTTAGGTTTTTTATTTTGGGGGGTAGGTTGGGTGGTGGGTTTTACTGTTGGGGGGACTTTGTATATTTTACAGGTAAAAGAGCTGATTTATTTACGGCAATGCCCTACAAAAAACCCTTTAAGGGCTTTTGGTAGTTTATTGTAGGCTAGGGGGTGTTTTTATTTTGGGGGGGCTTTTTATTTTTATAGGGCTATTAGGTGTAATTGTTTTTATTTTTGATAATTTTATTTGTTTTTGTAATCGTAGTGTTTTTTTATGATTTTTGTGATTTTAGTGTTTATTATTTTTGGTAAACTTTTGTAGGATTTGTTTTTTTTTAGTTGTTATTTAGATTTTTTTTATTTTTTTTATAGTGTTAGGTTTTATTAAATTTATAATTTAGATATTTTAATTGGTAGTTTTTATTTTATTTTATTAGAATAGTTATGTTAGGTTAATTTATAGTTTAATCTTAGTTTTTTTTCCCACAGGTAAGTTTTCATTTATTTAAAGATAGTTATATTGTAATTTTAATTTAAAGTATGGGGGGTGCTAGGTTTAGGGGTTAATAGTTTAATTTAGTGTTTTGCAATGTGGGGGGCCAACGATTTAGGGGTTAATAGGTTTATTTAGTGGTGGAGATGTGGGAGGCCGGAGGTTTAGGGGTTAATAACTTTATTTAGTGGTGGCAATCTCGGGGAGCAGTGGAATAGTGGTTATTAACTTTATTATAGTGGCGGCGATGTTGGGGAGCGGCGGTTTAGGGGTTACTATATTTAAATAGTGTTTGCGATGTGGGTGGGCAGCAGATTAGGGGTTAATATGTTTATTTAATAGCTGCGATGTGGGTGGGTGGCAGATTAAGGGTTAATAGGTTTAATATAGTGTTTGTGATGCAAGAGGGCGGCGGTTTAGGGGTTAATAGGTAGTTTATGGGTGTTAGTGTACTTGGTAACAGTTTAGTTATGAGTTTTGTGAAACATTTTTGTTTCACAAAATCCATAACTACTGCTCTCAGATGGCGGTATGGATCGTGTCAGTATAGGCTTTAACGCAAGCATTTTACCCTCACCGGCGTTACAGGCTAAAATGCTTGCGGTATAGCTATATTGACACAACTCCCAATAGTGCGTTTCTGCTTTTACGCTGAAATTGCCAAAACTCGTAATCTAGGTGTTTGTTAATAAAAACAAGGCAGTCACTCTGGGGTTTGATTTAGCCACTTGTGCACACACCGCTCTGTTTAAACAGCTATATTACTTTAGCTATTATGTTGCAGCGAGTGTCTTAGTATTCAAGTAGGCATACCCCTCCTTGTGACGTATCATGCCGTGCCTCTGATGTACGTTTCACCTTCCATGGCAAAGAATATGCATCCCGATAAATCTGTCCGAACTGAATTTTTCATCTGTGCACAAGTCTCATTATAAGGTATGGTTAAATAACAAAAGGGGGTGGGCTATTCATCCTTAAAATGCCCAGGCCTATTTTTGATCTAATTTCTACCATGGCTGCCATATAGTTCTTGTGATGAGAGTGGGAAGTGACGTCAACGAATGGGGGCGGGGCTTAGGCCCGTTTGTGTCGCAGTTGCTTAGGGAGATGAATGCTACCAGATGTATATTTCCATGCTCTACAATAAAATAGAGTTGTACCATCTTTGCTGTGTCCTGCATGTGTCCTGCATCTCATGACATGGTGTCAGAAGTCCTTGCCTGCGCTTCTGTTTCCTGATCGATGACAATGTCAAAGTTTACCCCACCTGAGCCTTTTGACTTCTCTCAGCCTGCAGCTTGGCCCACATGGTGTCAGCGGTTTCAGCGATTCAGGATTGCTTCCAAGCTGGACAAGGAGAGTGGTGAAGTACAAGTTAATTCTCTTTTATACTCTATGGGGAAAGATGTGGAGCCAGTGTCCAATGGGGAAGAATTTGACTTTGAAATAGTTATGAATAAACTCAGAGCCCACTTTGCGCCCTAAAGAAATGTGATTCATGAGAGAGCTTGTTTTCACAAACGTGCTCAGCGTGTGGGAGAATCTGTGGAGTCATTTGTGCGCAGCCTGTATGAATTAGCTGAATTCTGTGAGTTTGGTGTTGCTAAAGAAGAGCAAATCAGAGACAGAATAGTCATAGGAATTGCAGATGCTGAAGTGTCACTGAAGCTACAGTTAGAGTCTGATTTAACATTAGATGGGGCTATTAGGATGGCCCGTCAGAGTGAACTGGTGAAAAAGCAAAGTGCTGATCTGAGGTCTGAGAGTATTGTGGATGAAGTGCAGCAGTTCAGGAGAGCTGCTAGTGAAAGGCACAGTGTGAGCGGTAGACCAAGGGCAGCAGATAGGCCCAGAAGTGGTTGGGCGCAGCATGCCCGATGCACACGGTGGAACCGTGCCCATGATCAAAGTGTCATATGCCCTGCTAAAGACAAAAGATGTAGAAAAAGTAACAGGATGGGCCATTTTGAAGTTTTGTGTAAGACTGAATATATTAAGGAGATGCAGGTGGATAGCGACCAGGAGGGTCAAGAAGTGTCCTTTGTGGGGTCTGTTGTTGAACGGCCGGGTTCAGAAGATGATTGGAGGGTTACTCTTACTGTAATGGGAGCCAAAGTTGCCTTTAAGATTGACACAGGAGCAGACATCACTGCCCTAGCTGGCGAAAGTTACAACAAAAGTCCATAGTCCTGGTGGCCACATTGATTGTGCGGGGAAATCTCTTGCAAGCTGCGAGTACAAGCAAAGGAAATTCACCATGTGGGTGCATGTGATTAGAGGTCAGTGTGTTAACAACTTATTGAGCAGAAAAGCAGCCTGTGGTTTGGGCCTAGTAGCCAGAGTGAATGAGATCTCAGAATATATGTTTGGTGAATTGGGCCTACTGAATTGCAACCCAGTCTGTATATCACTTAAAGGTGACGCAGTCCCATACAGCTTTACCACTCCCCTTAGAATTCCGTTCCCGCTCATGCCTCAAGTGGAGAAGGAGCTTCTGTGTATGAAGAATATGGGGGTTATTGAAGAGGTTGTTGAAGCAACTGACTGGTGTGCCCCCATTGTGCCTGTTGCGAAGAAAAACGGGAAGGTACGCATCTGGGTACACTTGAAAAGGATAAATGAGGCGGTGAAGAGAGAGAGATATGTGCTGCCGACAGTTGAAGACATAGCTCCGAAATTGGCTGGGGCGAAGTTCTTCTCTACAATGGATGCTTCTATTGGCTTCTGGCAGATACCTCTAGATCCAAAGTGTCGAAAACTGACTACCTTCATTACACCAGTAGGTTGGTTTTGCTTTTGCAGACTCCCCTTCGGGATATCCTCTGCTCCTGAAATCTTCCAAAGAGAAATGAGTTCTCTCCTAAGAGACCACGTGGGCACGGCAGTCGTCATGGACGTCACCTTAGTGTATGGGTCTACATTGGAGGAACATGATCAGCGATTGAGCTGTGTGCTGCAGAATATCAGAGAGTCTGGGCTGAAGCTAAACAAAGAGAAATGCCATTTTAGGAAAGCTGAGTTATGTTACTTTGGGCATATCATCAATGAGGATGGCATCAAGCCAGACCCCGAGAAAATGTGTGCTATTGAACAGATGAAAAGTCCTTCTGATGTACATGAGCTGAGACAAATATTGGGCCTTGTAAATTATCTGGGCAGGTTCCTTCCAGATTTATCCACAATACTACACCCTATCACAGAGTTGCTAAAGAAAGATGTTGTCTGGGTCAAGTCCCTGCTGGGGTCTGCTCCAGTGTTGGGGTTCTACGACCCTTCCAAAAAGACTGTGGTTAGTGCTGATGCGAGCAGTTATGGATTAGGGGCCGCCCTCCTGCAGCCGAATGAAAACAAACTACAGCCCATCGCCTACTGTTCCCGTACACTGACGGCTGCTGAGTCAAAATACGCCCAAATTGAGAAAGAGTGCCTGGCTGCAGTTTGGGCCTGTGAGCGCTTTCAGCGTTACCTAGTGGGCTTAGAAAAATTTAGTCTGGAGACTGATCATAAACCGCTAGTCCCTCTAATCAACTCTTATGATATTGACAAAACACCCCTAAGATGCCAGAGACTTCTAATGAGGCTGCTCAGGTTCAACGTTCAGGCAGTGCATGTGCCGGGGAAACAACTGGTTGTGGCAGATACACTATCCAGGCTCCCGCTGGCTGCTGCTGAAGAGTCTTCAACAGAATCAGATGTGAAAGTGTATGTAGATTCAGTTCTGGCCTCCAAATCCATTTCTTCAGGGAAGCTAGAACAAATAAAGAAAGAGACATATTTAGATACAGACCTTCAAGAAGTTATAAAGTACATTAAAGAAGGTTGGCCCGAGAGTCGGGCAGCCTGGATGTCTTTAAAGGGCCATTATACACTCATTTTTTCTTTGCATAAATGTTTTGTAGATCAGTGGTTCTCAACCAAAGTGACCTCAAGGCCCGGTTAATTTGAGCTGGACATGTCCAGGGCCCGGTAGTTTTATATATATATATATATATATATATATATATATATATATATATATATATATATATATATATATATATAGTAAGCAGCAGCAGAAGCGGGCTGATCGGCCAGGCAAATAGGACCTGGGCCGAGGGACCAGCAAGTAGGGGGGCCCACAAATGGCATCTCCACGGATCCTGGTGCGTTCCTTAAAGGGACACTGAACCCAATTTTTTTCTTTTGTGATTCGGATAGAACATGCAATTTTAAGCAACTTTCTAATTTACCTCTATTATCAACTTGTCTTTGTTCTCTTGCTATCTTTATTTGAAAAAGAAGGCATCTAAGCTATTTTTTGGTTTAGGACCCTGGACAGCACTTGTTTATTGGTGGGTGAATTTATCCACCAATCAGCAAGAACAACCCAGGTTGTTCACCAAAAATGGGCCGGAATTTAAACTTACATTCCTGATTTTTAAATAAAGATGACAAGAGAATGAAGAACATTGATAATAGGAGTAAATTTGAAAGTTGCTTAAAATTTCATGCTCTATCTGAATCACAAAAGAAAAACATTGGGTTCAGTGTCCCTTTAAGCTGGAGTTTTCAGTTGCCCTATCAGTAACTAAGCAGTTAAGTGTGGGTTTAGTGAGGGCCCTGGAGTGTGGGGGGTCCTGCCGGGGGTCTGTCGCTGTGAGTGCCATGTAGTGTGGGGTCTGGCCCTGAAGGTTGGAGGCCCTTTCTCTGGCCCTTAATGTTGGGGGTCCTGGCTCTGGAGGTTGAGGGGCCTGTTGGGGGCAGGGCAGGGACACTACCATGTTTATTTGCATAAAATTGAATACATTTGGGTCAGTGTGAGACAGGTTTCCTGGGGCCTTGATTGGTCTCAGTCTGCCCCTGGTGTGCAGTGGGGTAAGAGTGTGCAGTGGGGGCATGACAGGTCAGGGCCCACCAGCAGGGCTATCACGGCCCGGTACTGGGCCACGGCCCGGCTGTTGAGAAACCAGGTTGTAGATGATCTATTTATAAAGCCCATAAAGTTTTTTGTTTTTTTTAAAAATGTATAATTTTGCTTATTTTTAAATAACATTGCTCTGATTTTCAGACTCCTAACCAAGCCCAAAAGTTTTATTGAATACTGTCAGCTACCTTCTCCAGCTTGCTCCTGTTTGTGTATCGGGATTAACATTAGTTTGAGCAGTGACCGGAAGTATGGGCAGAATAATCCCATGGTCACTGTGGACTAGGGTAGTCTATCCCGATGTTCAAGTCAGGATGTAATTCATGTTATTTATACAAATATTCTCTTTAACTTGTTACTTGTTATATACTGTTCAAAACTGTTGTATGCTTTTTGTATACTTTGTTATTTGTTGTATTCAAATGAAAAAAATGTATGCCTTGTCCTTTGAAAAGGAGGAAGATGTGATGAGAGTGGGAAGTGATGTCACAGGATGGGGGCGGGGCTTAGACCTGTTTGTTTGTGTCGCAGTTGCTTAGTGAGATGAATGCTACCAGATGTATATTTCCATGCTCTACAATAAAATAGAGTTGTACCATCTTTGCTGTGTCCTGCATGTGTCCTGCAACTCATGATAGTTCTCAAGACATGTGCCCGCTTCTGAGCGTACCTCAGTATGCTCTTCTGAGAAGAAGCTAAGTTTCAACAAAAGATACCAAGAAAAATAGATTTGATAATAAAAGAAAATTGGAAAGATTTTGTAAAAGTGTAAGCGCTACCTGAATCGTTAAAGTTTAATTTGGACTCCAATGTCTAAAATGAAGGATGGAAAATATTTGTTAGCAATTATTGATGAAATATGAAAAATACTAAAGACAGAGGTTCCTTAATGTTATATAAAGTAATAGTCACAATGAGCTTGGACATTCAATAAAATGTATCAAGATGCAGATGGACAAGCAATGGCGGTTCTAGAACGTAATATTTTGGAGGCTACTTGGAGCTGATACTGAACACATAATATATAGAGCCCTTTGCAGCTCAATGGTGGTGCTACACATGCATTTGAAGGTTAATAGCACCCCTCAGCACCCCCATAGAA